>NC_047037.1:32875189-33220396 GCF_011762595.2 Tursiops truncatus
ACCACCACCTTGTGGGCCAAGAAGCAACAACAAAATACAAAACAAGATACCTTCAAAAATAAGGAAAGAAACAACTACCTCATTCCATCAACCCAGATTCCATCAATTAAAACACATATTATTTCAGGTTCAACTAAGAAAGAAAATACTGCCAATTAAACTATGACACCATTAACTATAAATGGCATTCCAATTTCATAGATGTTAAAATGTGTCTTAAAATAAATGAAATGTGGTATTTTGATTTTCCTCAAGCTCCTACCAGTGTTAGAGACTACACAAGAATAAAGCATCTTAAGCTGAAGCACAAGAAATTTAGGAAATAAGAGTCAGTAATACTAGGACAATACTAAAAGAAATATGAAAATATTCTTCTGTACTTTTCAGGCATCAGTTTTAGATAATTTATGGATAGAAATAAATAATGTTGGATTTTAATATCTTCTCAGATGCCACCTAGCTTTAAAATTCTTTTTTCAGATTTTAATAGTTCTACACATTACTAAATTTGTCCTCAGAGTAAATGAAAAATTTACTGACATCATAATAAGGGTAAACACTTTCTGAACACTCTGAGAAATATTTTCAAATATTATCTCATATAATCCAAGTGAAGGTGGACTTGCAACCCAGAAATGCTGACCCCAGGGTCCATGCTCTTTCCACTCCAGGACACCAGGATGCCTCCAGAATACCATGAGAGCAAACAACATAGCTGGCCTTGATATAAAGATTTCAGACAAGCCCTTCCCACTTCCTACTTACCTGGCTGAAGCCTTAAACCGCTCTAAGAACTGAAGTCTCAAGCTCTCATGGCCAGGGAGGTCAATCAAGGTCAGGCTAGTGCCCTAAGGATGCCAGCAATATTATTAATGTTTCAGTCCGGATTCACATTTACAACATAAATCTTTCATATCAGATCGCAGGTATCAGAATGGTACCCAATTAATGAATCAGAAAAGGTCACTGTAACTGATTAATGAATCAAACAAATGTTCACAGAGCATCCTCTATTTATAAATCATGGAGTGAAGGCTCTGGAGATTTAACAATGGACAAAAACATGGTCCTGCCCTAACAGAGTTTATAATATAATCAGAAAGGTCAACACAATGTAAAATTACATGTAAATGTAAAATTACAACTTTGATCAATGTTCTGAGGGTACGTGAGAAACCTGACCCTGTATGGGGAAGTCAGGAAAGTCCACCTGAGGCTGGGAAAAATACCAGTATGAATAAAAGCAAAAACATGGGAAAAACAGTAATAAATATTCACAAACTAAATAATATAAGAACCTACATTTTATCATATAACATGTTACGACTGCAGGGATCCCCAACCTTTATAAAAACAAAACATTCTTTTATATTTCTACTGCAATCTAATTTTAAAATATATGTCCACTAGACACACCATTTATTTGTTCCAACTCTGTCAATATTTTTTGTCAATTCTTGATCCAGGTGACAATCACTGAACAGGGCGGGGTTGTGCCACTACGGAGCAGACTGATTAAGTGCCCACTTACATGCTATTCATGCCAGGCCTTCATTCTTGAGCTCAGGTTCAATGCAGATGTGGCAATGCTCAATCCTAAGACTCTCGGGTATAGCCCCGGTACATTTATCAGACCCACGGATCATTTCTCATATGTTCTGCCTTCTCCACAGCCAGCCTCAACCACTATTCAGCAGGAGGAAGTCAGCATTATGCACAGATTTGACATAATTACAGCTGGATACACTGTGACCTGTCACTTAGTCTGTTTAATCTTTTATAGGTAATACACGAAGTGTATTAGCCTTTTTTCTATTTTTATACTGGTAGTGTAGGGACCTCAGGTTGGGACCCCCATCACATTTCATAATCAGCACCACAACACATACTATAAACAATCCATAAGGTACAGTACTAAATACATTACTATTTTGAGAGACTAAATCTAAAACACAAAGAGGGTGGGAAAAGAAGTAAAAAAGGGAGGGATGTTTTACATATTCAATAGAAACATGCAAGTCTTATTTGTAATGTTAAGTTTTCTGATAGCTATATTAAAAAAGTAAAAAGAAACAGGTAAAATTTTAAAAATATGTATTACATAACCCAGTATATCTAAATTAGCTTTATAACATATAAAAAAAATTCAAGAAATTGATATTTATTCTTTTTTTCATCCCAAGTCTTCAAGATCTGATGTATATTTTATACTTATAGCAGCCCTCAATTTGGACTGGTCATATTTCAGGTGCTCAACAGTCACACACGATCAGTGGCTACTCTGTTGGAAAGTACAGGTCTAAAGCATACCCTGGAATACCCCACTTAAAATATCTAGTACAAGTGCCCCAAGAATTAAAGATCTCCCAAATCTGAAATTTCAAAATCTGAATCCTTGGGAGTTTAAAAAGGTCTGAGTCAGAAACAGTGCCACTATTGAAAAAAGAAAAAAAATACCTCTAAGACATTTAAAAGGATGTCTCTTTATCTTTGCTTACAATGTTTAATACTGGAGGTACCAGAAAAGGGCAGGGCGGGGTGGGGAGGACCCAAGGAGAGGGAGAAAAAGTCTCTAAAATCACCATTCTAATTCATCCATCTATACATCTAATGCCTCCAATCAGTCATCCACCCACCTTCCTTCCACTCACTCACTAAATACCTATTAAGCATTATAATTGGCTTGGCAGTCACTATCTACATTCTGGGGCCATACAGGTACATAAAAAGTCCTTCTCACGATTCCTTATTGGTGTTTTTTAAATATACTCATGTATACTCCATAAGATATCCACTGCAACACTGTTTGTAAAAGCAAGATTGTAACAACCAAAAAACTAAATGTCTGTTAATAGGGCTCTTATTAAATAAAAACTCAACATTAGTTGACAGGAGTAAAAGCTTTCTGATTATACTGTCTTCACATTCAACTGTGATCATGTACTACTTTTCCATGTGTACCTGTAAGATTTTTCTGTCATGTCTCAAAAGTAAAGGCTTTAAGAAAGGAAAAAAAAAATTGTATGGTATAGCCACGTAATGGAATACTATGCAGGTCATAAAACAACCTGGTAGTACTATGTATGCAAATGAGGAAGAAAAAATGAAAACAAATCCAAGCTGTATCAGTTATATTGTTAAATTAAAAACAAAAACAAACGGGAGGGGGTAGAACACAGTGTTAAAAAAGAAAAAAGTAAAGATATACAGATATGTTTGTATAGCATAGACCATCTGGAAGGCTATACAGGAAAATGGTAAGTTACTACCTCCAAAGAGAAGACTTGTAAGAAGGGATAGGAAAGGCAAAATTACTTTTCACCAAATATCCTTTCTAACCTTCTGAATTTTTGTCCCATATACATGTACTAAAGAAAAAGGCTTAATGCTCACTCTTAAGAACTCATGGTAAAGTTGGAATTAAGACACAGAAACAAAAATTAATAAATAATCAGTGTGCATAAGGTACAACAAAGCAGGGGAGGGCATGATTAAGTCCACTGCTTGGATGGTCAAAAGAAGAATTTGTCACATGCACAATATTTATCCATAAAAATAAGCTATGAACGTACCTATGCCCTCAGACTAATTTATCCTAGAAATGCCTTTTCCTGACACACCGAAGTAAAGTAAAACTGTCAGACTCCCCACATTCTAGGAACCTCTTACCCTGTTATTGTTGACTCTGTAGGCAGCAGAGCTGTCAGTGATGGAAGTCTGAGTGTCTCTGTAAAGGCCTGTTAACAACTGTAAAACAAAACAAAACACAACATGGGGGAGATCAGAGTAAACACATAAATAGCAAACCTAAAGAAAGTAACTTTGCTCTAACTCTCCTAGGTGTAAGGTCAAATAAACGAATGTTACTTGCAATAGCTGAAAAGGACCATATTAGTTTTTTTTTTCTTTCTTCCTTTGCTTGTACAAAAATCTAATTAATTGCAAACTTCATTCCCCTCTCCTTAACGAGAGGAGGGGGATAACTATTATTTTTAAACTATTATTTTCAAATAATAGTTTCAAACGGTTAGTGGCCAAATTTACCGACCTTCCATCAACATTTACAATCATCAAAGTGGAAGGGAAATAATTTATACTCTCAAAAAGAAGAGTAATCAGAAGAAAACCTCCGCTACTCTCTGTAGCAAAAACCAAACATTTAAAAATACTACATAGGGCTTCCCTGGTGGTGCAGTGGTTGAGAGCCCGCCTGCCGATGCAGGGGACACGAGTTCGTGCCCCGGTCCGGGAAGATCCCACATGCCGCGGAGCGGCTGGGCCCGTGAGCCATGGCTGCTGAGCCTGTGCGTCCGGAGCCTGTGCTCCGCAACAGTGAGAGGCTCGCATACCGCAAAAAATAAATAAATAAATAAATAAAAATACTACATGGACTCAAAATAAATATTAGTGAAAAGAAGCCTAAGTAGCCAATAGGCAGAAGAAGAATCACCCTTTAAAAAGGTTTCTTTGACAAAGTCTCAGAAGAATTATACACTGTATACAGATTACTGCCCTCTATCTCTCCAGCTGGTCTGGCATCCTTAGCCATGACATGAAAGTAGTTAGTATATAAAACCCTTAAATGGGATAAGGGTTAAATGTCAGTATCTGGCAAGTACAAGAGAATAGAAATGGTCAAATTCCAGTTTAAGAGCTTTTCAAGAGTCTTTTCATCCTACCAAGTGATTCAAGAATTAACTCCCCAATTTGTCAGCACAGCTTCTTTTCCAAAGTACACCTCACAGGACTAATGGGGTGCCCTCAAATTTCCTATCAAGTTTAAGAGAGGTGTAAATCAAAGCATTTACTCTGACAAAAAGCAATGTTTTCCCGGAGTCACAAAGGCCAACAAGAAGAACAGCTCTTTGACTGCTCCTTCTGCTCCGGATGAACTTCCAGAACACTGTGGAATAGAGAAAAACAACCAAAATTATGCCTTGATTATCAACAATATGCATGTATGGTTGGGCTGTGGGAAATTAAGTCTACCACAGAACACTTCATTCACCTGGAACTTACCTCCATTGTTATTACCACCATTATAATCATTATTGTTTTAGGGACTCCGCTGAGTGCCTAACACTAACAACTGTCAATTTTTTTGCATCTGCAGCCCCTACACCGACGATGTACTCTTCAAGCGCAATCTTGCTCATTAGCTTTGTATCCCCAGCGCCCAGTTCGCAAACATAGGATGCTCAAACTTGGAACGACGACCATTGGAGTCTTCGTAGCAAGAGCAATGAAAGGGAGAGAACCGCGCGCTCACGCAGAACAGGGGCTAGTAACGCTGCGCTGCTCCTGCTGCTTCAGGCAGGAGGGCAGGTTGGTATAAGGGGTGAGTCCCCCTCTCTAGACGCCCCCCCGGTGCCATGTCCGTTCCGCGTCCGCGGTCTGCACAAGCCCAGTCCAAGCTCGGATCCCCGCCAGCCCTGCACCCGCCATATCTACCGACCGCCTCTTTACCCAGCGTCAGCAGCACCGCGACGAGCGCCACCACGACTGACAGCAGCGTCGGGTCCCTCTGCCACAGTTCCTGCCGCAAGGAGTCCAGGTAGAGCTGGAAGGCGCCTCCGACACTGCCGCCGTTCCCCATCCGCCGGGAGTCCGCGGAAGCCATGGCTGAGATCTTGCTACCCGGCACCGCAAAAGCAACGTGGCCCTCGGCTCTGCGCAGGCGTCCGAAGCGGAGCATCACGGGAGTGGTAGTTCCTAGGTTATATTTCCTCCTTCGGAGGCCGGGACCCCGAAGGTCCTGATGGTAGTTGTAGTTCTCTTGGACACTGCGCTCCCGCCGAAAAGACTGAGCTGCCAGACACAAGTATGAGTTACACGCTCATCCTTTAAGATATGAGTCAGATGTCGCCGCTCTCTTCATGGTTGTTGACAAAATGATGGATGAATAAAATAAATGGCTCAAGAAATCTCTGCTGAAGATTTCTAGTCGCTCCCTTCGTGAGGTGAGGTGTCTTGTGAGGAACTCAAGCATTACACAAATATTTCATCGGAAAATCACGTGGCAGGAGGTGAGACCGAAGATGTAAGGTGCGGTATGGGAATGCAGAAAGGGGCGCCTAGTCCACATGGGTTCAGAGAAAAGCTCCCGGAGGAAAACGACAGGAACTGAGCCATGAAGGATGAGTTACCCTCTGCAGGTGAAACAGGAGAAAGGGTGCTCTGTGCAGAAGAAAAGAGCAATTCAGTGTCCCTACACTGTAAATCCAGGGCTGCAACTGAGATACCTACGTTAAGGGAAGCAGCCAGGAAAGTCAATGGGACGGGCAGAGCCTGTTGAAAACTGTCACTCCTGCCCTAAGGGGGCAGCCACCACTCTGCCAGGCAGGTATGTGGGAGCAAGGTGGCCAGTTCTTCAGTTTTTCAAGAGAAGCCAGAAAGAAAGGTTTTTAAGAGAAATTTTCCACTTTTTAAATTTCAGCAAGTAATGAAAACTTGTAGCCCAAATAAAACACCTCATAGGGTCAGAAGTAGCCGGCCTAGGGGCTGTCAGTTTGCAGTCTCTGTCACTAAGCAGGTGTCATTTCAGCAGAAGTGGCAGGAGATGAAGCAGGAAATGTTGGCAAAAACCAGACGTGAAGGGACCGTGTGCTATGCTGAGGAACCTAGACTTTATCTAGAGTGCAGTAAGAAGTTTCAGTTGAGAGTGAAATAGATGACTGGCAGATCAATGGAGAACTATGGTTTGAGAGAGAAAAGACTGGAGGCAGGGAGACCAGCTGGGGCTGTTGCAGTGTTTTGGCAAATGATGCACAGGGTCTGAACCAGGGAAATGTGGAAAGTGGAAAGGAGGGCACAGACATGAGAGATATTTAGAAGGAAAATATATAGGATTTAGTGATTAATTGGATAAGCTGAGTTAAGGAGAAGGAGAGCTATCAAGACTGCATCTGAAGCACTTGGTGTGTGTTGCTGGGAAGATCAAAGTGCTTAACGCGAATCAGAGAACTCAGTTGAAGGGTCTTTGGAGCTGGGGACATAGCCAGGATGAAAACTGCCTCTCTTTTGTGTATATGGAGTTACCAGTGCCTCTGGGAAGTCTGAAATCGTATATCAAGCAGGTGATACCGTAAACAAATGTGAAGTCAGCAATAGGTGCTAGATTTTCATTTGGAAGTCATATGTAAACAAGTGGTCATTAAATTGTGGAGAGCATGAGGAATGAGGAGGAGAGGGAACCCCACAAAGAAGCTTGAGAAGGGAGGGTCAGCAACACAGGAGTAAAACGTGTCCTGGAATTGGCTAGCAGCATCTCTGCAGCAGAGGTTGAAGGCTTGAGTGAAAAGTGAGCTCAGGGGGAACAGCGGGGAGGGGCGGGGGGAGACAAGGTAATGAGGATAATTGCTCACATTAATGAGTGGTTGCTAGAGCCAGGCATTGTTCTAAATACTTTAAATTTATTAATTTGTTTAATCCTCACAATGACCCATTATCCCAATTTTACAGAGGGAAAACTGGGACAGGGATTGAGTAATCTACCCACCGATTCCAGGCAGTCGGGCTCCTTTATGCTTGACTATATGCTCTAACACAGTAAAATTCATTTTCCAGGCATTTCATTGATAAAGGTAGGCAACAGGGACTCCAGATTAAGGAAGGATGTTTAGGATGGGAGGTTAAATTTAGTAAACCAACTTCTATATTTTAAATTAGCATTATGAATTAAAACTGTCAGAACTGACAGTAATCTTACCACATTCTATTTCTTTTCTTTCTTATGGTCTTGATCCCTGCTCTGTATCCACCACCCAACACACACACACACACACACACACACACACACACACACACACACACACAGTTCCTTTATAATAACTTCTGTTAGGGACTAAAAATGCAGGGAAGGAGGAAGGGCCAGGCATGGAGAACACCTACCAGAAATGTCCTCAGTGTATAGGGATTTTTAGTCAGAGCTACGTGAGTGAACAAGTGCCGTGTTGGTGGTGAAATTTGGGGATGAGGAAGCAGGGCTTTGATAAGACATGGTCCTGCTGTTTTTCAATTTGTTTCCTGCGTATTATGAAGGCAGAAGAAATGTGCACACCTTCCACCCGTCTTAGAAGGTGGTGCTGCCATTCTCAGTAATGAGAGCAGGAGAGAATGGCGTTGGAGGCTTCCTGTCCTCTCACGTCTCCGCCTCAGGGACTCCGCAGTCTCCCAGGGGCTCTGTGGGGATGGATGTCAAGGAAGGACGTGCAGACACTGACTGCTGCTGGCTGAAAGTGCTCTGCTGCCTGATTCTAACAGCAGATGGAGAGTTACAACAAAACCAACATAGACAATTTTTTCTTCTCTTCCATTAATTAAAATGTCTCATTCACTGGACGCATTTTTCTCTCCTGTTCCCAGCAGCTCCAAATCACAATGGAACCTATCTCAGACTCAAGGACACCAATCATGTGATTCCCCTACTCTGGCTTATCTCTTTAACTCTGTTTCTTTGAAAAAATGGAGGATTTTTAAAAAAAAGAATTAAAATGAGACATTTATTATATTAAAAACTCAATATAATAATGAAAGATCAAAGAAGAAAAACACAAATCACCTTAGTTTTTATACCAATAGTATCTGGTGAACATGATTTCAGACATTGTACAGATATACTGACAAGAAGGCAGTCTAGAGGGAGGAATAAATAAAAAATAGACAGAAATTATTTTCAGAGACTATAATATGCCTTGCTGTGTTCACAGTCCCTAGAACAGTGCCTGGATCATGGTAGGTACTCAGCGCATTGTTGATAAAATTAGATTTGTTGGCTCATTGCAATAAGACAGACCACACGCCAGAGGAATGGTGGGACATCTCACCAAACAAAGGAAAAGAAAGAATTATTATAGGATTTGAGGTGAGGGTGGAGTTTAGGTGGATATTACATAAAGCAGAGTGTTGCTAGACTCAAAGCAAAGCAGGGCTGTATGTAAAAAGGTAAACATCAGGTCTGGTCCGCAAAGTGGACCCAGGGTCTGTTTCCTTGGTTACTAGAAAGTTGAGAGATGTGGACTGTTGTGTTCAGAACCCCCTACCTGCAGCTGTTCCCCAAAGTGTATAGGAGTTAGGAAACAAAGGGGCAAACTGAAGAGTTGTTTAGAAGGCAAAATCAGCAGAACTTGCTGACATTGGATGTGGAATGAGGGGAAAGAGTGAATTGAAATTTGACTCCTCAGTTTATGACTCCTGTGAGTGGGTAGCAGACCATGTCTTTACCCAGTATGAAATATATGGAAACAATAGTTGGATTAGGGAAGCAGGAGAGGGAAGGGGTAAGATGATCACCTCACTTTTCTTTCTGTTGGGCTTCCGATTGCTGTGCGAACTCTACCGTATAGATGCACAGGCAGGGGGAGGTGTGAGTGTGGGATGCTGGAAGCAGGGGTGAGCACAATAGATGTAGATGCCCAGGAGTCATTCTCATTGCTTACGGAGGGCCTGGAAAAGCACTGGATCAAGAGAAGAACCCCGGGAAGATTACCCTACTTTTCAGAACTGGTAGGATGAGCCCACAGTAAGACCACAAGAGGACAGAGAGGTAGGAACCAAAGCGAAGAGCTGCTGTGTCAGAGAAACTGGGAGAGGGTTCCAAGGAAGGGTGAGTGGTCAGCCATATCAAGTTAGTAAACAGACTCAAGGATGAAAGAACAAGTTGGTTTTCACAGCTAGCAGGTGGGTGGTAACCTTGACCCGAGTAGCTGCAGGGATGTGAGTGGAGCAGAAGACTGATTTCCCTGTGTTCAGCCATTAATAACCAGTGAGGGGTGGGAAGAATAAGGCTCCACCTTTCAGGAGCTCCACTAAGAATGGGAGGAGACAGGGCAGTGACTGCCATGGGAGGCGGGGTCAAGCTATGATTTTTAGCAAGAAGAGTTTCCAGTGATTCACTTTTCCAAGCAGTAAGAGTCAGGACTTCACGTATACCTGATGAAATTTATGGAAAATATTTTAAATGTGTAAATCGTCTATATTCTTTTTCTGTACTGCCTTGAACGCTCCATCTCAATACTTACTCTGCATCCTCCTTCCTCCCCCTTCCCCAGCAACACACACACACACACACACACACACACACACACACAACACACACACAGCCTTATACACTTGATTATATTATAATGACCATGCAGACCCCTTTTAGAAAGAATTCCTACTTGGACTGTACCCAGGAGGTATGGCTATGGGAAAGAGCAAATGAATCTCGAGCTCTGAAGGAAGGGCTAGTTGCACATGTATTTAGTCCTTCCAGACCAAACATTTAGGGAAAAAATGAAGTTTTTAAAAGATAAAACCAATAATAACTTTTATTTTTATTTTGTCCCGCAGAGGTGCCACCACCAAACTGAAGGCAACCAAACCACTCAGACCAGCAAAACCAGGGGAAGCTTATGGGTCCGGTGAGCTCCCATCTCCATCAGGTGGTGGCCCCACTCTTGGATTTTAAGGTCTGTGGAAACTGCAGGCTTCCAGGAGTTCTGTGGGGACAGAGCAGAGGGGTAGGGCAGTTAATATCTACCTATATTTGTTTTCTGTTAAGTGAATCAACAGTTAAGCATGATACAAAAGTGCTCAGACCCGTTGCCCTGCTCTTCTGATGGGTGGACCTGGCCGTTCTCCTAGTGGCCTCCTCCTCCTGCCTGCACAGCTCCTGTGCCTACAGTGGGCAGTGTCTCACACCAAGAATGGTAACAGGATTTCCCTGCCCTACATCATCCCCCATCTTGTGTCTTACGGGCAGGGCTCACACGCCTGAGTCCATGTGGCTGGAATGAGCCTGGGAGGACTGTCCTCTCTGATCCAAGTGAGGAACTAACATAATGAGATGCACTAAGCACCCAGCACGTGCCAGTTTCCGTCCTGGGAGCTGGGGATGGAGCAGGGTACAGCAGGGACAGAGTCTCCACCCCCTCACAGACTATATAGGTTAGGTAAATACAACCTGGGTACTCAGAACAGTGGCCATGGATCCTTCCTTATACCAGAATTATGTGGGCAGCTGTTTAAATGCAGAAACCCTGGACCTGGCACAGACTTGCTGAATCAGTATCCCCAGGACCTGGGAATCAGTATCTTAAGGACTGTGGCTTATGGACCTGCACTCTGCAGTTGAAGAATAACCTCCCTATAGCTACATGGTATTCTCCCACATCTTCCAAATGATTCCAAGTCATTAAATGATGTCCAACATAGCTATAGTACAAAGGTGTGTTTTACTGTATTCTAGTTCTTAGAAAACTGGTGTTCTAGATAAGTACAGGCATACCTCATTTTATTGTGCTTCGCTTTATTGCACTTCACAGATGTTGTGTTTTTTACAAATTGAAGGTTTGTGGTAACCCTGCATCAAGCAAGTCTACTGGCGCCATTTTCCCAATAACATTTGCTAACTTCATGTCTCTGTGTCACATTTTGGTAATTCTTGAAATATTTCAGACTTTTTCATTATTATTATATATTTGTTATGGTGATCTGTGGTCAGTAATCCTTGGTGTTACTATTATTAATTGTTTTGGGGCACCACAAGCCATGCCCATTAACATGGCAAACTTAATCGATAAATGTTGTGTGTGTTCTGACTGCTCCACCAGCACAACAATATTGAAATTAGGCCGGTTAATAACCCTACACTGGCCTCTAAATGTTCAAGTGAAAGGAAGAGTTGCACATCTCTCACTTTAAATCAAAAGCTAGATGTGATTAAGCTTAGTGAGGAAGGCCTGTCCAAAGACAAGCTGGGCGTCTTGTGCCAAACAGTTAGCCAAGTTGTGGACACAAAGGAAGAGTTCTTGAAGGAAGTTAAAAGTGCTGCTCCAGTGGACACAGAAATGATAAGAAACAGCCTTATTCCTGATATGGAGAAAGTTTTAATGGCCTAGATAAAGGATCAAACCAGCCACAACATTCCCTTAAGCTAAAGCCTAATCCAGAGAAAGGCCCTAACTCTCTTCAGTTCTGTGAAGGCTGAGAGAGGTGAGGAAGCTGCAGGAGAAATGTCTGAAGCCAGCAGAGGTTGGTTCATGAGGTTTAAGGAAAGAAGCCATCTCCAGAACATAAAAGTGCAAAGTGAAGCAGCAAGTGCTGATGTAGAAGCTACAGCAAGTTACACAGAGACCTACCTAAGATAGTTAATGAAGGTGGCTACACTAAACAACAGATTTTCCATGTAGACAAAACAGCCTTCTATTGGAAGAAGATGCCATCTAGGACTTTCATAGCTAGAGAGGAGAAGTCAATGCCTGGCTTCAGAGCTTCAAAGGACAGGCTGACTCTCTTGTTAGGGGCTAATGCAGCTGGTGACTTGAAATTGAAGCCAATGCTCATTTACCATTTCAAAAATCCTAGGGCCCTTAAGAATTATGCTTAGTCTCCTCTGCATATGCTCTATAAAGGGAACAACAAAGCCTGGATGACAGTACATCTGTTTACAATATGGTTTACTGAATATATTAAGCCCACTATTGAGACCTACTGCTCAGAAAAAAAGATTCCTTTCGAAATATGAGTGCTCACTAAAAATGTACATGGTAACCCAAGAGCTCTGATGGAGATGTACAAGATTAATGTGGTTTTCATGCCTGCTAACACAACATCCATTCTGCAGCCCATGGATCAAGGAGTCATTCTGACTCTCAAGTCTCGTTATGAAAGAAATATATTCCATAAGGCTATAGCTGCCATAGATAGTGATTCCTCTGGTGGGTCTGGGCAAAGTCAAATGAAAACCTTCTGGAAAGGATTCCTCATTCTAGATGCCATTAAGAATATTTTTGATTCATGGAGAAAGGTCAAAATATCATCATGAACAGGAATTTGAGAGAAGTTGATTCCAATCCTCATAGGTGACTATAAGGGGTTCAAGACTTCAGTGGAGGAAGTAACTGCAGATGTGGTGGAAATAGCAAGAGACCTAGAATTAGAAGAGGAACCTGAAGATGTGACTGACTTGCTGCAATCTCATGATAAAACTTTAATGAATAAGGAGTTGCTTCTCATGGATGAGCAAAGAGAGTGGTTTCTTGGGATGAAATCTACTCATGGTGAAGATGCTGTGAAGATTGTTGAAATGACAACAAAGGATTTAGAATATTATATAAACTTAGTTGATAAACTAACGGCAGGGCTTGAGAGGATGGAACTCCAATTTTGAAAGAAGTTCTGCTGCGGGTAAAATGCTGTCAAACAGCATTGCATGCTACAGAGAAATCCTTCATAAAAGAAGAGTCAATTGATGGGGCAAACTTAATTGTCGTCTTATTTTAAGAAATTGCCAGAGTCACCTCAGCCTTCAGCAACCACCACCCTGATCAGTCAGCAGCCATCACCACTGAGGGGAGACCCTCCACCAGCAAGGAGATTATGACTTGCTGAAGGCTCAGATGATGGTTAGCATTTTTTGGCAATAAAGTATTTTTTAATTAAGGTACGTACCTTGTTAGACACTTTTTACACATAATGCTATTGCACACTTTATACTGTAGTATAAACATAACTTTTATGTGCACTGGAAAACCAAAAACTTCATATGTCTTGCTTTATTGCAATATTCCTTTATTGCAATAGTCTGAAACTGAATCTGCAATATCTCCGAGGTATGCCTGTGGTGTGTATGGCAACTTTAGAGTTACTGGAACTTATCATTGTTCAAGCTTTCAGGAGCAGCACCATGTAAAAGAACTCTCTGCAATGCTGGAAATGTTCTCTTTGCTCATCTGTGTGGAGACACATGTATCTATTGAGCACTTGAATTATGGCTAGTGTTACTGAGGAGCTAAATTTAAAATTTTGTTTAATACTAATACAAGTTTAAATACCCACATGTAGCTAGAGGCTACCATCTTGAACAAGGCAGCACTGTATAAAAAGGTGTTTAGAGCAGAGTAATTGGCATGGGCACATAACTCTCTTCCTTTTCTTAGTAATAGCATGGAATTCTGTATGTCCTGGCAGTCACTACCTCAGTGCCTTCAGCCGGTGCCCCCTTACGATCAGCCCATGCAAGTTAGCCTTTCATTCATGCTGGGATTGCATTGTTCCCTCAGCATTTCATCCTGTCTGTTGGTCATCTCCTGGGGACTGCAGCCCGCTCCTCCTTTTGTATCCAGCACCCAGAACCCCGCACATGTTCGTTTTGCAGATTCCCCAATGCTGTTCCTCTTACTCACTTGAGGTTGAGCATTGTCTCAGGTTAGCCACAGCTGTGACATACTCAGTTCCTAAGTAGGTTTCATACGTTGTTGCGTTCGGAAGTGCAGCCAAACATTTAGTGTCACTCCTAAACAGAAGGTCCTTGTTTTCTGAGTCGAACAAACAAAAACTGCTCGGGCAGTTATTTCCATTTTTTCCAAATTGAGCCTGTCAAATGGACAGAAAGTGCATGAGGACCTGTGGCAAAGAGCTGCTGGGAGCACATGGATGGGATGGAGGAGACTGGAAGCTGGGAACCAGCCCTGGGAAGAAAGGGAAGCTGCAGAGGATGCCTCAGGATCTTTCCACATCCATCACCTGGCATTCATACAATTATGGACCACAAATCTGTACTTCCATGAGGCCCCAAAGTCCTCTGTAGGGTCTATCCTGGTCCCATCTCCTTGGGGAAGTCCCTGCCTCCTGCCCACTGCTGACTTCTCTGATCTCTCTTCCTCACTTTGTTGGCCATGGTCTTGGGGGTGGCTTCCAGGAAATGAGAGGGAAGAAGCATATCCCTTTTAAGTATTATTGTCAAAGAAAATATTAAATATGAGCAACCCAGTGAGGAGTAGTACAGGTAGCTATTAAAAGTTCATATCTGACTTTTAAGTTCATATGAACTTAAAAGTTCATCTTTGATCCTATCTTGATAAGAGGCTCAACTCCTCCAGGCCTTCTAAGATTGTAAGTGAAATAATGATTACAGAACATTTAGCATTCCATCTAGCACTTAGGAAATGTCCATTAAATACTAATTATTAGTACCATTTACCTTCAGAGGACTCACAAAGGTAGCTATCTTAATTTTTAAAAGAAGAAAACCAATGGTGGATCATTAATTTTTAAAAGAAGAAAACCAATGGTGGATCAACAGACAGGAAGCTGTCACTGAGGGGAGGGTGGTGTTTGTGGGTGGAGGGGTCTTTAGGATTAAAATACTCAGGCAGTCTCTCTCCCCACAAGGCCAGCCCTGGGTTGGTTGTTTTCCCCAGAGGACAAGTTCCCTCAGGGTAGGTTCCTGGGTTCTGCTGCCTGTTGGAATGGTTCTTAGTATGCCTAAGCAAGAGAAACACAGTCCACATTTCATGACTTGTATCTAGAAGGGCTGGGAAATAGGATCAGTCACCTTCATTTTAAAAAAGGCAGAAGTGGGGAAAATGAGGGTACCACAGAGCAAGATCAGCGTCGAGCTGCAAGGCAGGTACTTGGACCCTGGGAAACATGCATCAGATGGGGTCTGATCTCTAGTGAGCAGAGCGAGGCCTGGGAGATCCAGTTCCACAGTCCATGCCCTCCCAGTTCTAACTTCCAGGAAAAGAATGCTGGGGTAGGGCTGGGACTCAGCTGGGAAATCCCCAAATAATCCACACGCACTCAGGAAGAAAGGGTTGGAGGCCCTGTCTGTGCCACCATACCTGCTGTTTGTCTAATATTCTGCGAACACAAGCTGCCTTATCTTCCCGTGAGACCACAGCATGATTCGGGGCTCGGGCCAGGTGGCAATCAATAGCATCCTTCACAGGCTTCCTGCTTCCGTCGGTGCACAGCAGCTCAAAATCTTCCTCCTGCAGTGTTTTTGCCCACTCTTCAGGGTTGTTTCCTGGGTACAGAAAAGGTGGGTCAGCCACAGTTTTGATCAAGGCACACCTCACTGGGGAGATGTGACCAACCCACTGGCGTGTGGAGGGCCTGGACCCAGTGGCCAGCAGGGGTTACAGTAATGTGGAGAGGAAGAGAGTTACCAGGAATTCCCAGAGACCACTCCATTCAATCTGCCCACCCAGCCAGGGGAGGGGGAACCACATTCTATGGATGATGTTCAAAATGATCTTCATTTCTTCTAAATTCCAAAGCATTTGGATCTCCTGCTCCAGTGTAGAAAGAATGTGACCCTCTAAGCAGGTTTGTGCTGTACCATCTGGCACTAGCAAGCAAAAGAACTTTCCCCAGAGGCCCTTTTGGAAGGGCCAAAGATTTCACTTTTATGAGTGAAATCTGGCTCACTCGTTCTAGTTCTATGTGGAATGCATGCATGCCTCTGTGCATACAGGTCCATATCCTGTTCTCAGCCCCTTGCTTCATCTTTTCTGTATTCTCTCCGAAAAAAGAACATCTCACCTATTCTCAAGGCTTAAGCTCCTTCCTCCTAAGGCAATTCTCAAATAAGTTTTCCTGGTTTTTGCTTCTCTCCTAAAATACAGTATTGCAGTCTTTTGCTTAATTTAATTTTCTCATTTAATTGAAAAACTAATATATGAATGCAGTATTTTAAAAGTTTAAATTTATACGGAGAGCAAAAATATCCCTTTTCCTACACTCTCCAAAGGTACGCTTTTGGTTTTTATAGAAAACTCCAAATTGCCTGCCTTTCCTCCCACCAGTACCTGCACATATCTTTGCTCACCTTTTAACATTTCTCCTTTCTTTTCTTACCCATCCCTCCAACTCAACACCTTCCAAGTGAAATCCATCCTTATTCTCTCCAAACCCATTCTGTTCTACTTAGTACTTTAAGCATTTATTCAGTACCATGTCCTCAGCCTTCTGCAAGACACAGTCTTATTGGAGGGGGGAAATAGCACACATACCAAAATCAAAAATGCAGGGCACAGATAATAACATTTTGTATTTTGTGTAACACTCTCTAAACGCTGTGTGAGCTAGGGAACCAGCACAGCGAGAGCACATTAACTCAGGAAGGCAAGTTTTCAGGTGTGTCCTGTAACATGTGTAGGCCTGAGAGGAGGAGAGAGGAACGCTTCTCTGTGAGGGGATGGAGGGCTCCAGCAAGACTCACGGACAGGTACGCGCCCGGTGTTCCTATTGGGTGGAGGATAGCCCCACTGGAACAGAGTCTTGGGCAGTCAGGCTAAACATGCTCAGATCCTCAAGGCCCTGAGTGTGGGATGGAGTGTGGCACTTAGGTAGGAAGAAAAGTGGGTCTATGAGAACTTATGAATGGAAATCAGTGTTAATGTGTGAGCCTGAAATAGGACAACTAGGAAAAATGAGATGGGAGGTGATTTGGTCTGGGTTAGGAGCAGTGGGCATCTAGAAGGGCATGATAAAAAATTTTCTTTCCACTACAAATAATGCTTGTTTACTGCAGCTAATTTGTAAAGTGCTACATAGTTTAAGGAAGAAGACTTTGAAACCCAGTATAATCCCACAGCATTCACCTTCAACATTGGTGCATTACTTCTAGTCTCTTTTCTAGACTCGTATGATATGCAGACACATATCTATATAATTAGATCATACAGTCTCTATGCCTTCGTATCCTGGTTCTTCCATATCACAACATACCATAGAATTTAATGAAGACATACATATTCCGAAGAAACAAAAAACATACTGACTGAAAAATTAATCTAGGCTCGACTGGCAGGGCATATAATAAAGACCTCCATGGGGACAGAGGCTGTGTGAAGAGGACTGGGTTTTGAGAGAAGTATGAGGAGTTTGGATTTATACAGGTTGAGGTTGCAGTGCCAGTGTACTTTGTACATAAAAATGACCACAGGGCAAACAGAGATCCTGGGATGTTATTTAGATGGGAGGTGGGCCTCCTCTATAAATTCCCCTCAGGAGGTAAGGCTTTTGGAGTCTTTGCAAAGAGAGTTGCGGCCTCGAGAGGGGAGCCCTACTTGGAAGGGTACAAAGAGAAATCAAGGGATGACAAAGAACCAGCCTAGGGTAACACTCAGGTAGCAGGAAAAAGGACAGCCCTTAAAGGAAAAAGCAAAAGTAACAGGAGGGAAGAAAGAAAAATTAGCCAAACCAATTATTCCTTCAAGTAAGTACTTAGCAACTTCTGTGTGCCATGTACTATGGTTGGTGTTGGGATGTAAGAAGAGAAAAAAAGAGCTCCCTGTGGCCATAGTTTATTACGGAATGTGATGAATTCAATAATAAGAGCAATATGGACAGAGGATTCTGTTGTGGGATGGAGGTGTGCCATTGGGGAAGGCGTCTTAGAGGAGTTGGTCCTGTACTAGTTCATTCTAAATGAGTTGCTGGAAACATCTGAGGTTGAGTAAAGGGACATGAGGGAAGGAGGGAAGTAATAGCTGCCTGGACTCTAGGTGGGGAATATAAGCAGTTAGTGATAGAGAGTGGGCAGGTGGAATACTCATTCTTACTGACATTTTTAAAATTTTTGTCTTGTTTGTTAATGTCATGGCCATCTAATATTCACCCCCTAGTTTTAGTGCCCATTGATGATCCTTGCTTGAATCAATTATTACTATCTTGGTTGCCAAACGATAGTTTTTTAACTTCATAATTATTTCTGCATCTGTAATTAGCATTCTACAATAAGGAAGACGTTTCCCTTATACTCATTTGTTTAATCAGGATGGACTTATGCGTTCCTATTTTATTCAATGGGTTATCATTTCTTACTACTATTATTATGTCTTTTCAAGCTCAAAATGTCCCAGATTTGGCCAGTGGAGGGCTTTCACAATGGCTCCTATGTGCTTTGATACGTCCCATCTCTCTGAGCTCTTCAGCATGATGTTCCAGGTTCACCTTATACTTTTCCTGCCCCAGCCACAGAATCAGCTATTTTTCCAAGGGGCCTTGGTTCCTTCTATTGGAGAATGGTTCTAGAAGCCAAGGTCTTGGTGCTCATTCCTACAGGGGTGCCACTCTCTGTATGTTTTTCCCAGTGGACCTATAATATATTTACATATATATTGGACCTAGAAATAGTTATAAAGGACCTTTTGGGGACAACTCACAGAATTTGAATAGGGACTGTGGACGTGATGAGTATTAAATCCATGTTAGTATAAATTTCCTGATCTTCCTAATTGTAATGTAGGTATGTGAGAGAAAGTCCTTGTTCTTAGGAAATGTGCACTGAAGTATTTAGGGGAAAGGAGGCACAGTGCCTGCACCTGTAGGAAGGTTCCTGGGAGAGACTCAGGGCCACTGGGAAGCCCATGGTCCTTACCATTCTGCCTATCCAAGCAAACACTTCTCTCTTCACCGAACAAACAGGTTGAGAATCAGAGCTCTGGACCCTGACAGTGTCCATAACACTTCCACAAAGACATCCTGGACACAAGTGAACCAGCGACCCTGATTTATGGGGACAAAGGTTATGCACGTACCACCAGTGTTCTCTGTGACAGTCTGGGCCTTCACAAAGGCTACGTCTCCCTTCTCAACCAGACACCTGCAGAGTCCCAGACAGGGAGAGAGAAGAAAAGAGGTCAGAGACACATCTGTCATTCAGAAAGGCCACCTTATAGATCCAGGGCTGGCCATCTGATATCAGCAATTGTGATTCCCATTTGATCACTAATCTATTGTCACTGATCTTACATATTACTAATGTAAGTAATAAAAAGAAAACAAAACCTCTGATATGCTTTGTAGTTATGCAATCTCACTTCTACACTCTAAATTCTAAATTCTGGCCCATTTTCCCCAACAGAGCTACATCCATTTCCTAGTTTCAACACAGATATTAGAGGGGCAGTTTTCCCTCAAGGTGATTCCTTACTCACAGTCTCCTTGTAAAATTGTAAACTTGTGGGCTGTGAATTGTTCTTACTCTAACTCACAAGCTGGTTGTACCTGGGAAGTTGGGATAATCTTTGTTTTTCCTTCCCTAGTGAGGATTTTAGTTACAATACCACCATCATTGTGAAGTTGATGGATTCATGAACTGCTAAGTGACACAGGCCCAAGTCAGACAGGATAGTTAAAAACTAATAAGGTCGTAAAGTGCCCAGGTGTCTCTTTAAAAATGATAGAGACTCCATGAGCTAGAAATGTAACCAAAGATGTAGAAGTCATGTACTTTACTTTTGTATTGATATATTTCCATGGTTGTAGGTTCCCCCAGAGGTGAATGGAAGAGCATGAGCCAGATGCTTGACTCCTGTGTTTATTCAATTATGGTAGGGTTTCCTCACCTGGCACTAGTGACATTAGGGGCCAGATAATTCTTTGTTGTAGGGTGCTGTCCTACGCATGTAGGATGTTTAGCAGCCTCTCCCAGTTAGATGCCAGTAGCATCCCCCAACTCCACTGATAATCAAAAACATCTCCAGACACTGCCAAATGTCCCCTGAGGGGCAAATCACCCCCCGCTGAGAACTTCTGACCTGTACCATACTGCCAGTCTTTGCTGTCTATGACAGCCAGGTCTGGAGACCGTGTCCTGGAGGGAGCTGGATGCCTCTTCTCACAGGTTTCTACTTATGTTTGTAAACGTGACACCCTAACATGCAGGACTAATGGGATAGGAATGTAAGAATCTCACCTGCGTTCCTAAAAAGGAATCTCGTCAGGGCTGGGATTACTATTATTTTTGTATGAGGATTATAATACTCACCTGAAAGCCCCTGAATAGCCATAGTATCTCTCATGGTTGTTGGGAAGACACTCCCTTCCCGGAACACCTTCTGAGCCAATGCACAGAGCACAGAGACTGGAATCTCGCAGAGACCCAGGAGCACAGCCTTCACTGAAAAATTTATCTGTGCAGAAGGATAAGAGAAAGTCAGCTCTTCCTGAGTCAATGTCAGTGGCCTTTACCTAACACATCACAGGTGTGTATGGCCCAGGATAGGTAGAACATACTCATTATGTGACCTGCCATCAACTCAGGACCTGCCAGGGTATAGGCTTTGAAAGGAAACTTAATTGAGGCTGGGAACCTTCACAAGTCAGGTGGAGGGGATTCCATCAGCATACCAATAGTGTCTCACTCACCTAGAGAGATGGGATGGAAATGATATGAAAGTTGACTAAAAGGGGTAAAATTGAAGGTCTCACTCCCTGAGCTGTGCCACTTGTTTTTGGTGTTTCTTTTCTCTGATATTCATTAGAAGAGCCTTTAACAGAACTTAGAACTCCAACCTTGAGAAAGTGCTGGGGAGTTTCACACACAGTTCAGCTGCTCTCCCATAGCTGTAAAACTGCCAGGAGGCTCAGGAGAGCAGAAGTGCTGCCCTTGCTGGTGGGCAACAGAACTCCTGAATGCACCCCCCTCACACACACACACACACACACACACACACACAGGACTTGCCTGGTTCATAACTGTCTTTAGAGACCCTCCTTTTGAAGTACCTACAAATATTTGGAGGTGGCAGGGAGGAAGTACTCAGGAAGTTAAAGAAAATAAGAACCATGAGAAAACATGTCCATGGTGAAATTACACACAGATTTTAGGAGGTAGAACTAAGCTCATACCTGAAGATATTCAGAGGACACAGAGAATAAACTGATTTCCACCACTTTGAAGGGGCCTAGGAGCTGAGCAGTCACTTGGTGAGACTGCCAAGATCTTAAAGAAACCTGAAGATCCCTCATACCACATTGCCTAGAAAGCCCTGTGGCAGGGCTTGGAGCTGTCCACCCAATGGCCATTTCCCCTTGCTTCTTCATAACAAAGATCAAGTTTCTTTTCTTTTTCTTTTAATTTTTTTCTCCATTAATTTTTTATTGAGATATAATTGATGTATAACATTAATTTCAGGAGTACAACATGTTTCGCTACTGTGACTATATTGTGAATGATCACCACAATAGGTCTAGTTAACGTCCATCACCATACAGTGTTAAAAAACTTTTTTTCTGGGCTTCCCTGGTGGCGCAGTGGTTGAGAGTCTGCCTGCCGATGCAGGGGACACGGGTTCGTGACCCGGTCCGGGAAAATCCCACATGCCGCGGAGCAGCTAGGCTAGGCCCGTGAGCCATGGCCGCTGAGCCTGCACGTCCGGAGCCTGTGCTCCGCAACGGGAGAGGCCACAACAGTGAGAGGCCCGCGTAACGCAAAAGAAAAAAAATATTTTTTCTTTTGGCTAGGACTTCCAAACTATGTTGCATAAAAGTGGCAACAGTGGGAGTCCTTGTCTTGTGCCTGATCTTAGAGGGAATGCGTTCAGCTTTTCACTGTTGCATATGATGTTAGCTGTGGGTTTGTCATATACGGCCTTTATTATGTTGAGGTATATTCCCTCTATGCCCACTTTCTGGAGAGTTTTTCTCGTAAATGGGTGATGAATTTTATCAAAAGCTTTTGCTGTATCTATTGAGATGATCATATGATCTTTTTCTTCAATTGGCTAATGTGGTGTATCACATTAAATTTTTTTTCTTGTGATGAGAACTTTTAAGAGCTACTCTCTTAGCAACTTTGAAATGTGCAATACAGCATTAACTACAGTCACCATGATGTACATTACATCCCCATGACTTATTTATTTTATAACCGAAGTTCTTACCTTTTGACTACATTCACCCAATTTGCCCACCCCCAACCCCTGCCTCTGGCAACCGCCAATCTGCTCTCTGTGTCTATGAGCTCGGGTTATTTTGTTTTATTTTTGTTTAGATCCCACATATAAATGAGAACATGCGGTATTTGTCTTTCTCTGCCTGACTTATTTCACATAGTGCCCTCAGGGTCCATCCATGGTGTTGCAAGAGGCAAAATTTCTTTCTTTTTTATGACTGAATGATATTCTATTGTATATATATAAACCACAAGTTCTTTATCCATTCATTCATGATGGACATTTAGGTTCTTTCCGTGTCATGGCTGTTGTAAATAATGCTGCAGTGAACGTGTGGGTGCATATCTTTTCGAGTTAGTATTTTTGTTTTCTTCCAGTAAATACCCAGAAGTGAAATTGTTGGATCATATGGTAATTCTACTTTTAATTTTTTGAACAAAAATCTAGTTTTATTTGGGACAGAAACATGCGCAAATAAACGATGACATTTTTCAGCCTCTCTTACAGCTAAATGTGACTATGTATCTAAGTTCAGGGCAATGAGAAGTTAGCTGAAGTAATTGGGCTAGAGTTCCTGAATAGCTCCTTTAACAAGGTGGCACATACGTCAAGTGCCCTTTCTCTTTGTTCCTTGAGGTTGCCTGGATCATGGATATAATGGCAACCATGAGTGACCTTGAAGATGGAGGCCTCATGCTGAGAATGGTGCAGCAGGAAGAGAGAGGAGCCTGGGATTCTAATGAGAGTACCAGCCACGGACTGCTGTCTCTGGTCTTTTTCATGAGAGAGAAAAGTAAATGCATATTCACTTAAGCCATTATGTGCAACTGAAAAGAACCATTCTGATCCACCTCCCAGCCCTACCATTCCTTTTAGATATTTTCTTGAAGTTCACTAAACCAAATTGTATTACCATAGAGCCACAGCCACAGCATCTTGTACCATACCACACTCTTCCCAGTACACCTCTTCCCACCTGGCCCTGACAACAGTACCCTCTCAAAGCTCACTCACCAAATTCACAGTGGTTAATATTATTGTAGAGCAGACCCATGGGGATGTTCCAACCAGCGGTTCTGTCTACTGCAGTGTGGCAGGACTTCCTGCCTTTCAGATTGTTCCAGTTGAGATCAGTATCTGATTTCTTAACCACAGCCACAGCAAGGTACCCTGCAAGAAAGACACCTAAATAGGGAGTATTAACACCCCTGGGCCCTCCAGAGTGTCTAAACCTGCCATCTCCTTAAGGAGTAGAATTATCCCAAACCATTCCTTCTCTCTTTGAAAGGGTCTTCCCAATAACTGACGGGGGGGGGGTGGGGGGGGGGTGGATACAAGTCATTCCAGGAGGTGGAGATTAATCTGAACTTAAAAAGTAAAGTAGTAAGAATACATAACCATCAGAGCAATGGCTGGTGTATAACCCTTCCCCAAATGCATGAAGCTACTGACATAAACCAGCAACTCACCCTCCACTGTGGAATAGCAGAGGAATGGATACTGAAGGGTACATTAGGAAAGAGTAGTAAATGAGCAATAAACCACAGGGATATTCTGGCCAGATAATTTGTGATAAGGAGAATACAGGTTTGCAGCACAATAAATATGCAAAGTGGAAACTGTCAAAATCAAGTTAGCTGCCATGATTAGCTGCAAATACATGCTGATCTTTAAAACTGGTAATAGAATATCAACTCATGATTTCAGTTTTCCAATTTAATTAATTCAGGAAATTGTTTCCAACAGAAAAGACACAAATCTTATTGTTCATGGAATAAGAATAGTTCTGTTTTCGGCTGAAGAGCTTGGTTCCTAGTGTGATGGGGAGAGGCTGAAGGTTGTAACTGGGAAAAGTGATGAGGACAGACTTGCACACTAATGGCTGGAAATGACCTGCAGGGACCTGAGTGCGGGCCCCAGAGCCCACTTTGATAAGATTTCCTGTCTTTCTGCTGCCACATCTTTCCAGATCCACCCCCAGCCAGAGCGCTGGGTGAGAGCCAGGTTGGCCTGGGTTCCTGGGCCTAGCTCTGGCTGGGAGACTAAGCAATCACATGCCCCTAGACATCTGCCGGTATGAGCCTCTCTCTTCAGCCCTGCCAGGCACGTATCAGCAAGGCTCCTGGGCTGGTGCTAACTCTCATCTAAAACTTTCCTGGCCTCATGCAATGCGAGGCAGTCAGGAGTGGTGGGGAGGGCCTGTATTTGCTTGCTGGATGTTGGAGTCTAGACAACTTGTAATCTCTCTGAGCTGTTGGTCCTCTTATGCATCCTTAGAGGACAACAAGACATACCTTATAGGATTAAATGAAAATTCCCATGTGCAAGTCATAGCAAGTATAAAAAAGTAATCATCATTGCCAGTTACTCTACTTCCATGATTCCTTTGCATTCTGAAAATTGGTCTCTTATCTACTTTTGATTTGAATTTAAACTTACCTTACCCTTTCCCAAAAGCAATGGGAATTTATCTTAAACTCATGAGGTTACCAATCTCAACTCACCGTCCTCTAGTGTGGTTGTACAATGTTGGCCCTCACTTTCTGTAGAGGAGAAAATGAAGAAGTCATTAAATACTCATTTATAGATTGGAAATCGTCTTTACCATGTGCAGCTCAGAACTAAAAGAGCCAGGAAAACTGTCTACATATCACCAGTTCCCAAAAGGTCCAGGCTGTCTGGATTATACAAGTTCACTTTAGCTCCCTGGCCTCTGGAATGTAGTCCAAAATTGTAAATTTCAAGTTTCCCACCCTATCTGTCCTGTGGCCACAGTGGTCTCTGCCAACCGTACTTGAATCCCTGCACCAGGGCAACAGGAGAAGTGTGAGCTTTGGAATCAAGAAGACCTGCCAGGAATCCCAACTGAGAATCTAGATGTCCTCTGCAGAGGGGTCACTTTTAGCTAGAACTTCCCAGTGCAAAGCCTCCAACTCCCTTGTGGGAGGTATGATAGAAGATTCCATCCTTCAAGAAAACTGTTGGGGACTAGAGATGAGGGAGCCCAGAGCCTAGGAAGTAGGAGGTGCTCAGTAAGCAAGAGCTTTATGGCCCATGTGGCATAAATCAGGCTGTGATTTTCCATTTCCTTTCTCCATGGCCCAGGGGAAATGAAACACTGAGAGAAGCCCCTTCCACTTACTGTAGTTCTCTGCCAGGACAGGTACCAGACCACATTTGCCTGCTATGTAGATGTAGCCTCCATCCAAGCTCATGGCATCAGCTTCTCCTTTCTGCAAAGACACAGCACATCACAGCAGGTGAAAAGAGACCATCTTCTGTCCCACATGCCCTCCAAGCTGTTTCCTTGAAGCAGCCTTGCCAGCACAGGTCATGAAGGCCCAGCGAGACAGAAGCTGCTGGTACTGGACCCCCAAAGGATCAGTCAGGCACACTCAACATAGAAAATAAAATGTACTCCCATTTTCACCCAAACCATGATGAACTGATGATCAACTCTGGGTGCTTTGCTTAGTTTCTTCAGAAGGAAAGACCCACATTCAGTCCCCCTGTCCTCTCATAGGGCACACTGTCCCAGAGACACTCTCACAACACCTTTCTGACACCAAGAATTCTCATTTGTAAGACAAATGAGCGGAGTCAGAGACTCAGGGCTGTGTCTGTGGCACAGAGCGCCTCCTGATGGGGGCCCCAGACCCGAATCTCGGCCACATTGGCTGGGTGCTATTTTGGTGCTTGATCAATACAAGGTCTTTAATGAATGAGTCAAATAAACTCAAATGATCTGTTAGATATAATGATCTAATAGAGCTAATAAGCCCCAAATTTCAGAAATGCTTAAATTCAACAAGACTGCCAAGCTTCCCATTGGGCTTAGAAATATGCTTTTGAGGAATATACCCTAAAAGAATAATCAGATACGTGGGAAACTATTTGGGCAAAATGTGTAAGTGGGCAAAAGCATGCAAGTGTGATTCATAATATCAATAAGATAGGACCAAACTTAATGCTCAATAGCAAGGAAATGGCTCAACAAATTGTAGCACATCCACACTCTGGAATAGCTATCAACATTAAGCTATCAACATGTTTTCATAGAAACAACCTAAATGTCCATCGACAGATGAATGGATAAAGAAGATGTGGTACATATATACAATGGAATATTACTCAGCCATAAAAAAAGAATGAAATAATGCCATTTGCAGCAACATGGATGGACCTAGAGATTATCATACTAAGTGAAGGGAGTCAGAAAGAGAAAGACAGATACCATATGGTATCACTTATATGTGGAATCTAAAATATGACACAAATGAATTTATCTACAGAACAGAAGCCGACTCACAGACTTGGAGAACAGACTTGTGGTTGCCAAGGTGGAGGGGGCTGGGGAAGGAATGGGTTGGGAGTTTGGGGTTAGCAGATGCAAACTGTTATACATAGAACAGGTAAACAACAAGGTCCCACTGTATAGCACAGGCAACTGTATTCAACATCCTATAATAAACCGTAAGGGAAAATAAAAATAAAAATTTAAATTTAAAAAAAAGGAAAAAAAGAAATGAAAGTCCCCCATAAACTTGGTCCCCAGATATACCACTGTAAACAGAATAGTGTATATTCTTTCAAAAATAAACTAAAATATATTTTTAAAAATCATGTTTTCAAAGAATGACTTGTGACAAGGGAAAAGCTCCCTAGATAAGATTAGGTGAGAAAAGAGAGTAAATTGTATGAATGATATGAGCCCAGTTAGCAGGATTTTCTCTGAGTTATAAGGTTACAATTAGTTTTTATGTATTTTCTTCTTTATATCCTCCAATTTTTCAACATTATCTAAAAGCAAATATGGAATACTCTTGTGATCAACAAGGCTAAACTTCTACCCGCTTGCACAATAACACGACCCTGTCACACTTGTCTCACTTGCCATGGCACACCATGGGTTTCAGGCACACCCACACTCAGGTCCAGCCTCCCTAAGCAGACATGGCTCAGATTGCCCTCCACTGGGTGCTAACACTAGGAGGAAACAAGCCCTAAGGAGCCCTTCAGATCCAGAAGCCCAAAGGTCCTGAGGCTCCAGTTGGGCTGGTCTCCCACAGTGAGGGCAAGGTTCCTTGGAACCCGGCTTTTCGTGTCATTCCCAGGAACACTCACTCACCCTTGGGGACAGGTGGGCAACAGTGGCAGGGATGCTGCCCTACAGAGGCAGGAGTGACGTACCGTTATCTTGGCGATGCATTCTTCAGTGCTGTCTGCTGATTCACACTCTATTTCCCCGTCACTGCTCACACTCCACATATCACACTTGACCTTCTCCTGGTGGTGCACTGCACACCACTTCACCTTCTTGCATTCATCCTTTGAGGCGATCGGGCCTAGGACATAAGGAAGAGAACCAGAGATTAGAAGAGGCCCAGATGTTGCCTGCTGGTTATGCTACTGTCTTCATGAAAATGCTAGGATTTTTCAGCAATACACAAACAGATCCCATTCAAGGAATTAATCTCTTAGAAATCAAAGGTAATAACAGTCTCTTAGTTGCTTCTTATCATTTAGATTTAACTTAAAATTGTTTCTTATGAGAAGTCAACTTTCCTCCCAACCCCAAGGCACTCTATCACTTCAGGCTGGGTTTTTTTTTTTTTTTTTCCCTCTTTGTTTAGAAATAGCACTTAACCATCTGAGCTGTTGTTATATATTTATTCATTATTTATTGTCTGTTCCCTGCAGGAGAACATAAGCTTGGCCAGGGCTAGGGTCATGCCTGTCTTGTTCTCCATGGCACCCTTAGTGCCTGCCTCATGGTCAGTACAATAAATGTTGGCTGAATAAATGGACACCAACCCAACTTTCAGACCCAGCTCAAGAGGCACTTCCTCAGGGAAGCCTTACCTCAATTCTGGGACCTGTCTTTCTTTGTTTTGCACTCTTCTAGAGCCATGATATTTTGTTCTGGGTTTTTGTTTTTGTTTTCCTTCTGCTGAGGAAATCTCTCATTTTTAATTGATCATTCAATGGAGTGACTATTCCTTCAACATTTGTCTTCCCCACTGGGCTGAAGGTTCCATGACAGCAGAATTTAATATATTTTTGACTCACCATTGTATGCCCAGCACGTTGCACAGTTTATAGATAAGTGGTCAATACATGTCTGTTGAATGAAGGTTCAAACACATCCCCAATGACCCAAGGAAATTCAGAAGCAGGATCGACCTGTCTAAAGCTCCAGCTTCACCATGGCACATGTTGACCATAGCATTGGCTTCAGATGTGCACATTTGTAGCAATTTCATTCTAGTTGACTTACTTCACGCCAGGCTAACTGGCTTCACAAAGTGGGTAGGGTAGCCTTGATTTATACAAGGAAAACAGTGCTGGTATCAATACAAATCATTTTAAGCATGAATTTCCTTTAATGCCCTTTGGTGATGCCATTTAGCATTCATCTAACACTGGGCTGCACAGGCAGGGCAGACAAAGGATTGTTGGGACAGGTGTTCAATACCTGGAAAGACTCTATTGCTGGTGCACACCCTCACCAGTTTTCCAATCTCCTAGAGCCACACGATCCTTCGCAAACACTTACGTGTATCTTCTCTTAGATTCCGGAGAGCGGTGACATACTCATATCCCAGGTAGAGCCAGGAGTCCATCTTAGGAGGAATCTTTAAAAACCCATTGGCAGAGTCCTTAAACAGCAGGTCCTTCCCATGAGGGGAGCTGAAGAGCTGGAAGCTTTCAGAGGTATCTCTGCCAAAATGTTCCTGTGTGTGGTAAAAACACAGATCTGAATGGCTACAGCAAGAAGGGATGCTGCAAAATGGGACCGAAGAAAAATTTAAAACTCAGGAAACTAAACTAAAAAGTGAAATTTTCAAGATGCCAGGAGAGAGGGCAGTCGGATCTGTTCTTTCCCACCCAGCACCTTCCCCATTCACAGCCCTCTTGGGCCATATAACAAACACCCTATTTCACTGAATGTGTTTCTGTGCCTGTCTCCCTGGCTGGATGACAGCTCACTGAGTGCAAGAAACACATCTCCTTCAGAGGCTGACACTGTGTGGCTGCCTTGATGGACAGATGGACAGATGGGAGGGCCGGATAAGAGAAAGTTGGCTCAGTTCTGGTGTTCTGCTGCTCTAGGGAAGGAAAGCTGGCTGTGTGTGCAGCTCCCTTGCAGTCAGGCTGAAGGACCTTGGAAGAGAGATCATTTCCTTTCCAATGGGAGAGATATGGAATAGAGCAAGAAGGAGCAGCTTCATGTCACTGGTCTAGAACGTAAGGGTCTGACAGATGATAATGCAGGACTAGGCTCTGTGCAAGTCCAAGAAGGCTTTGCTGGGTGCTTTCTTACAAGTGGATGGTGTGTGGCATGGTCCCCACTGTATCCTGAACACAGAAGGGCTTCTACAGTGGCAAGAAGGGAGTGCAGGAAAATGCCCCAAATCCAAGCAGGAACTGCTAAGCAGGAAAGAGGATGGGGATTCGATACCTGGGCCTGGTTAAGAAGCTCCCAGATCAAGTCCTCCTTGCCGCCCATGCTTCGTGCCACGACAGCGTGGGAAGGGACCCGGGCCAGGTGGCACCTCTCGTACTCGTCCACAGGCCCCCGGGTGTTGTCCCTGCAGAGCAGCTCATACTCGTCCCTGTCAGCCTCGTTAGGCAGGTTCTCTGGGGGAGGGAAGCCCACGTGAGCCGACGGCAGGCAGAGCGTGAGGTGTGGTGCCCCTTCCGCTCCCTTGCAAAACCCCACTGAATCATAAACTGTGTGAGCCGAGAAGCCTAGAGTAAACACTGAGCCAGAAGAAAACTGACTTGCTCAGGATCCCACAGCCAATTTACAGGTAAAGCTTCTGATGTCCCGTGCAGGGGTGACTGCCCACACCCCACAAGAGGTCTCATCTCAGCAGGCTGACTACAGGCCAAGGCCGGCCAGACCTCCTCCCAATCCTTTGCTATTGCAACACTGACCAGGAGGAAGGGTCCCAGTGTCTAGGAAGTTGAACGATAGGATGAAGCCCAGGAGTCCAGCCGGGGACCCCACAGACACACGCCTCTGCGCAGGTAAACACCCCAGCAGTGAGAAAGGAGGAACACACTATGCTCATGTCTGACTACTGAGCATGTAGAAGAAGGCAGGAAGAAAAGGAAGGCCTTCTGCTTGAAGGGACCTGCAGATGCTTCTCCTGTCACCTACCAAATACCGTGGTGTGCTTGACAAAGGCCACTTCCCCAGCGTCCTCCATCAGACACCTGTGGGAAGGAGACACATTAGGAGGGTTCCTGCAGGGCTGGCCCCTCTCCTCAGGTTGAGGGTCTGACCACACTGTCCAGCCTTGGAGAAAGGGCAGGGCCTGGGGGAGGCCTCTACGAAGACCCACAGCTAAGGGGGCACCATGGGGCACTGATATCCAGGGTACCATGGAGATAGGGGGGTGAGCTCACAGGAGCTGGAGGACCCTCACCATGTGCCCCAAAGCATCAAAAAGGCACTGAAGATGTTTCAATGAGAAAAGTGTTTTCAAACTTCTGGTGGAGGATAAAGGCATAGTGTCTCTTGAGGGAGGAAAGGTGCCCTTGGCTGGCTCTAAAACTTTAGAGTATAACCAAGGGAGGAGAGGGAGCAAGAAATCAGCCACATGAGCTGCCTGCACAGGGACAGTGAGAGGAGCCAGGAGAGAGGCCAGCGCCTTGAGCGGCCAGCGCTGCTGCAGTGGAGAGCAGAGGGCCCGCCACTGAAGAGCAGCATGGACACTAGGGCCGTGCCCGTCATTTCAGGCTCTGCCTAGTCCAGTGAGAGAACTCTGGGGAAACGGAAAGAAGAACCCCAGGAGAGGGCTTCCTTGTCAATGTCACATGAAGAGAGTATGCACTGGCCCGGCCTGGCCTGGGGAGTCCCAGCTGTGTCACTAAGTCCCTGTGTCACTGAGGCGATTAGGCCCCCTGGTTGCCCCTTTGAAGACTGGGCTCTGCTGTGGGCCAGGGGAGATTTCCAGCCAAGGACATTGGACACTTAGGAGCCCGGATGGAGCAGAAGCCGGTCTCACTCACTTGAAGGCCCCTGAGTAGCCGAAGTACGGTTCATGGTTGGAGCAGGCGCACTTGTCCGTCCCTTTCCCCGCACACAGTTGGCACAGTTTGGGGAAGGCCGACTGATCCACACAGGGGACGCAGCTGCCGGCGAAGAAACTGGCCGCTGCTGCTCAACACAGAGACACAGAAGCACAGGGCGTGAGCCAGCCTGGCCAGAGGCACTTACAGCTCCCAGCTTAGGCTCATGATGGGACAGAGAGACCCAGACAAAACCAGCACCCCCAGACCCAGTTTGCCTTTACAAGTGTTCACTCTTCAAGATTAAGGGTTTCCAAAAAGGGACGAGTTTAACCCCTTTCCTCCCTCTTCCCTCCCCAAGAACCAGGCTTGTGCCAGCCACCCTCCAAGACCAGGTCACCGTCAGCCCCCCTCCCTGCCTTGTCAGACTGGAACAGCTCAGAGACAGGTCTCCTCTGGGATCCATGCGTGAGAAATGGAGGACCCGCCTGGAGAGGTGCACGCCAAGTTCATGGCCAGCAGATGGCCACCAGGGAAAGCTCCAGCAGAATGGGAAAAGCATCAGCCACAGACAGGAAAGCACCCCAGGGAAGTGAACAGTGGGGCCCAGCAACCTTGGCCCTGACTGAAGCCCTCTGTTCCCTTCCCCCGACTCCTCAGGACAACCTCTGGTGGGGTGTCAGGAGCTCAGAGATAAAAGGACTTGTGACAGCCCCTAATGGCTGCTGGTGCAGCAGACCTGCCAGTTTAAAGCTGTTTAACCTCCCACCTCCACTCCCAGAGTCATCACATATCATCACCTGATCATGTTGAGTGACGCCAGTGTGGCCCATGTGGGCATCTGAGGAAGAGATGCCTGCTGAGGGCACTCACCCTCCTGCCTGCTTACCTCTCTGAAGAGATTCATGTGGCTCAGGCAAGTCCCAGTAAAGTAAGCCCATGGGGATATTCCACCCAGCAGATCTGCCGAGGCCTGTGTGGCAGGACTTCTTGCCTTTGAGCTCTTTCAGACCGAACTCAGTGCCCTTCTTCACCACGGCCACAGCGTAATACTGAGTTTGCGGCTCTGCAAAGGGAGAGCGTGGATGAAAGACTCTCAAACTGGGCCCCAGGGAAGCACTGCTCATCACTACTGGGCTCCTGAGTAGGGAAGGGGAACCCCGAGGTAACGTTTATGTTGGGTTGGCTTCTAAAGAGGGAAGGATCAGAAAAACTTTCCTAGGCTTACATGGGAAAGGTAGGACCACAGAGGAGACATTTGTAACAACCCTCCAGGCAAACCCAGGAGCAAGAAGCCACATGCACACATGCCCCAATGCTATTGCCTACCCAGGCCTTGCAGGGAGTGTCTGCCTACAACTACCAAGCCAAGCTCCCCTGGAAACTGGAACTGTGGCAACAGAGGCCACAGTCCTGACTTTCTCTAAGTATTTCTGTCCCTCACACAGCCCCAGGGACAGTGGAGTTGCTCTCAGATGAGATGCAAAGCTGTCAGGGCTCCAAGTTCATGCTCCTGTGTGATCTCTCCCCTGCGTGTGGCACCTGTGGTTCTTGGAGAGCTGCTCTTTACACATTTAAACCCCAGTGGTGCAGCTCAGATTGCACACAGCCTGCCCAGGAGGTCAGTGTCCTGAGCACCAGTCCTCAACCAGCCCAAAGCTCCCAGAGGCCTTGGGTTGTGGCTGTGGTGGTTGATAGGGCCTCTCATTCCCCACTCACTGCCCCCTGGGGCAGGCTCTTCAGTAGCTAATCTCCATTACCTGCCTGAATGAGACAAGACTCAGCATCTACCAGGAGAGAACAAGGGCCACAAACACCTTCCTGGGTCCCCGGGGAGAACTTACTATCTTTCGGGCCATAGTACTCTGCCACTGCAGGCTTCAGGTTGTAGGGCTTCAGGCCTGCCTCAAATACCAAACCACCATCCAACGTCACAGCATCTGCTTCATTATCCTGGAAGAGAACAGACCAGAGTCTGAGGAAGCCCTTACTTCTGAGCAAGGTCTATCTATAGTTGGGTGGTGCTCCTTGGATCTGGGGCCAGAAGAACACTCAGTTTGGCCAATAGCTAGCTGCACAACACCACAAGCTTCAGTTAACTCTACCTCCCTGGTGAGGGGATTTGGCCACCATATTCCTTAATTCCTGCAAAGAGAAAGAATGGATCGTGTTTCTGTTTTCCCTGGTGAGGAGTCCAGCTGCTAGCCCAGAAAACTATCGTGATTTTTCAAGACTGACCTAAATTACAGAGGCTTTACCAGCAGGCCTCTTGGGGGAAAGCTGCCCGCCAACACCAGACTGGGTGCACAGCCCATGCACCACAGGCTCTGAAGGGGCTGCAGTCAAGGACTCAGGTCCCTCTGCCTGGCCATGCTGTTACACATATTTACATTTCAAGTTCAGGTCCTTTCATTTGGTGACCTCTTTATTTTGGGCCTTCTGCTGAGATCTTCCTCAGATGCCTCTGTGGGGAAGGGGAGCCTTGAAGACATCCTTCTCCACTCTGATTCAGTACTCAGTACTTTTTCTTCCTGTCCTGGGTCCATATAACTGCAGGAGTCTTTTGTTCAGGGACGGGTGCTTTCTCTGGCTTTAACTTCTAGCCTATACTCTGAACTGAGTGTTAAATGCTAACTATTACTTCCATTATGGCTGATTGTTCATTTAATCAACTACACAGACACCATTGTCCAACTCAGCTCCATTTTACACATTAAAAAATAGAGGCCCAGAAACTTTAAGTCACCTCCCCAAGCCACATAGCTAGTAAGTCATGGAGCTGGGATTCAAATCCACGTAGTGTGGGTTTCTTTCTCCCATTTACTGTTACTTGCTGGGTTTTTGGTTTTCATTTTTAGTTTTTGCTTCCACTAATTCTCATCTTTAAACCAGTAGTTCACTTGGTTCACTATAACCAATATTATAGATACCTTCCCACTAGGTCTAGAATTTATTTTCTCTTGAAGTGAGAAGCACCATCTTTTATATAGGCACTTCATAACATACTTTTATTGCTTTTTTTCTTGCTTCAAATATCTTTAATCAAAATGATTTTTCTTGAAGCCCTTGCTAGTACTCCATAAATAGTTCTTACTATTTATGGATTAAATTACAAGGCAGGGACTATAGCTCTATGATCTATGTCATGTTATAGATAAATAATAAGGTAATAGTATTTCTAAATGAAATAAAATAATAATGTAAACCAAACCATATATTTGTCTAGCTGAAACTTTTCTTTCGATAGTTGGAATTGTTTTTGTTATTTTATTGTAATTAAATAACAACATAAAATTTATCATTTAACCATTTTTAAGAGTACCTTTCAGTGCCATTAAATACATTCACAATGGTGAAGGACTCTTTTATTCCACAAATAGACTCCATATATGAAACAATCTTTATGGTTTTCTTGGTATCTCAAAAGGTAGGTGAAACCTCCAGAGACTGTCCCCACCCACCTCACACACCACAGAATAAAACTAAATGAGTAAACAAATAAGAGCTTATCCTAGAGCAGTGAGGTTGGGGCTTTTTTGGCCCAGACACCAGGATCCTGGGCAGGAATCACTGGGGCCTCAGGGGCTCAGGAACCAAGGAGCCAAGGCCTAACTCATGGAGTCCACAAGAGCAACAGGGATTCTGAAGGGAAACTGAACCAGCAGGGAGGGGCAGGATTAAAGTCAAGCATGACTTCCCAGGTGCAGATAAACAAACCCAAAAGAAGGTAAGCCACAATGCATGGGCATCAGCAGGAACAGCAGACTTGGGCTCTCAAGGGTTGTGGATGTTGGAATGGTCAGAAACAATGGAGAAGAGCTATATATGTGCTTTATTGGAGAAGAGCTATATATGTGCTTTATGCACAGAGTGAAGGCTACAATCACAGAGATAAGCATAGAAAGGAAATTATCAGGAATAAAAAAGAAAAGCTGTTTAAACTGGTACTTCTAGAAGCAAAAAATATAGTTGTTGAAATTAAAAAAAAGTGAATGAATGGGCAACAAGTTGATTAGACGTGTTTAAATTGAGAATTAGGAAACTGGAGGCTATATCTGAAGAATTCATCCCAGATGCTGCCAAAAAAGAGGTGGAGAGACTGAAACTATGAAAGAGGGATTAAAAGATATAGATGCTAGGTTAAAGAAGGCCTAACATGTTTTCTTGGAATCCTAGAATTAAAAAAAAAAAAAAAGGAACTAAAGAAAAGGCAGTATTTAAAGAGATAATGGCAGCAAATTTTCCAGAACTGGTGAAAAACATGATTCCACAGATCCAACATACTTTAAGCAAGATAAGTAACAAGATTTCTACAACTGGAAATATCATAGCGAATCTATGGAACATCACCAACCAAGGACATGAAATCTCAAAGTTTTCCAGAGAGATGATTGAGGGAATAATAGGATAATATCAGACTTCTCAACGACTACAGTGGAACTCAGGAGACAGTGGAATGGTATTTTTAAATAGTGTAAAAATATCAAACTAGAATTATACATTCAGCAAAATTACCATTCAAGAATAAGGGGGAGATTAAAGCATTTTCAGAGAAAACAAACAAGCAAGCAATGGAGAGAGTTTAACACCAAGATACTGACTCTAAAGTATCACCAAAAGAACACATTTCAAAAGGAAAACTTGTCCCAGAAGGATGGTCTGAAATATAAGAAGGGATAGTAGGGAGTTCCCTGGTGGTCTAGTGGTTGGGATTTAGTGTTTTCACTGCCGCGGCCTGGATTCGATCCCTGGTTGGGGAACTGAGATCTCGCAAGCCACGTAGCTCAGCCAAAAATTTTTTTAAAACTTAAAAAAAATAAAAAGAGAAGGAATGGTAAACAGATGAAATGGCAAAAATGTAAACAAGTCCAAATTTCTCTCTCTGCCTCTCTCTCTCTCCATCTCCTTCCCTCTTTCTGAACTTTTGGGTGCATACACAAACTTACACATGCACACACTCACACACACACACACACACATATATAAATATATATTTATATAGTATTTTATGTATACTGCCAACAAATACATGAAGTATCTACATTCCAGGGTTAAAACAAGATAGACATAAAATATCAAATAGTAATATCTACACAGGGAAGAGCAAAGTCTGAGCTACTACATTCCAGAGTTCTTTTGCTGTTTCAGAAGGACATAACGGTCAAGATTATTTTACTATTAACATTTTGTTAAGCTAAAATTGTACAGTAAAAATTTAAGGGAAGTCATTAAAATATATAAATTGTTTAAATTTACTTTCAGTAGGGGGAAAGGTGGAATAAAGGGAAAACAATCCAAATGAACACACATGTACGAACTCCATTTTTAAAAATCAGAAAAGGAAAAATCAGAAATCAGAGGGAAAGCAGGACTAAGAGAAATCAAAAAGTAAATGGCAGAAATAAGCACAAATTTATCAATAATAAAAATAATAATTTGGGCTTCCCAGGTGCCTCAGTGGTTAAGAATCCACCTGCCAATGCAGGGGACACGGGTTCGAGCCCTGGTCCGGGAAGATCCCACATGCCGCGGAGCAACTAAGCCCACGCGCCACAACTGCTGAGCCTGCACTCTAGAGCCCACAAGCCACAACTACCGAGGCCGCGTGCCACAACTACTGAAGCCCACGTGCCTAGAGCCTGTGCTCCTCAACAAGAGAAGTCACCTCAGTGAGAAGCCCATGCACCACAACAAAGAGTAGCCCCTGCTCGCCAAAACTAGAGAGAGCCTGTGCGCAGCAACGAAGACCCAACGAGGCCAACAAAGAAAATAAATAAATAAATAAATTTATTTATTAAAAAAATAATTTATTAACGGTCTAAATTTACCACATAAAATAAATAAGATTGTCAGATTTCATTAATAAACAAAATCCAGCAATATACAAATTTCAAAAGACACACCTGAAAGATCAGCACACAGAAAGTTGAAAATAAAGGAATGGAAAGAGATATAGGAAGAGGATACTAACCAAAAGAAAGTTGATGTAGTATGTATGCTAATATCAGAAAAATAGAGTTTAGTTAAGAAGTACTGCCAGAGATAGTGATTTTTTCATAATAATAAAATATCAAATTCACCAAGAATGATATGGGTTATGCTCTCATACACTGCTGGTGAGAGTGGAAATTGGAATAACCACATTGGATTTGCTTAAAAACCAAATACATTTGGCATCGTCTTCAAAGTCAAATACTCACATATCCCATGGCACAGAAACTCTGCTCCTACATATATATTAAAGAGAAACTAGTAATTCTTGTGTCCCAGGAGATTTGTATAAAAGTATTCCACAAACACTGATTAGAATAACAAAAAACTGGAAAAAATCCAAATGTCTTATGACCAGAAAAGAAAACATAAATTGTGGTATACTAACACAATGGACTTTTGTAGAGCTCTGAAAATGAATGAACAATAGCTATATTCAACAACATGTGTGAAAACTTAGCATAATATTGAGGAGGGAAAAGCAAGTATGAGAAGACAACACATAGCGATGGCATGTTTATAAAATATTTTAAGAAGCAAAACTGTACAATCATCCACACATACCTATATGTCTTAAATTAAAATAAAAGACAAGAAAGTTTTAGGATTCTGTTTGCACTGGATGGGGAAACACACACTAGTTGTAAGTAGGGCCAGTGGCTTACACTACCCCAAGTGGTGTTGTTCCCATAGAATCCAATGCTGCCACACAGTAGCCCTAGAAATAAGCTATTGGCAGTGATGAAGTTTTGAGAACCTCTGGTGGGTTTGTGGATAATATTATTTTTATATTATTAACATATTTAAAAACAAAGAGGGGTATGCATACACCAAAGCTGAAATTATGTCATAAATCAAGAGTTATAATTAATCCATGATAGTAACTGAGGTTCAATAAACACACACACACACACACACACACACACACACACACACACACACACAACAGACCAGTTGTTTATACCAAATCACTGATTCCTTGAGTTAATCATGCTCCATCTGGCTGAGTCTACCTCTCCCACCTCATTCCTCCTTCCAGTCTCCTGCTTGCTCTGCTCCAGTCACCCTACCTTCCCTACAGAAACTCAAACAAGCCCAGCTCTCCTCTGTCTCAGGCCCTTTGCACATGCTATGGTTCACTACCTGGTGTATTCTACCATAGCTTTTGGCAGGCTTACCCATGCTCATCCCTGGGGTCTCAGGTTCATTGCTCCCTCTCAGAGAGATTGTCCCTGACACCCAGGCCAAAGCAGGTTTCCTCTGAAAGTTCTGTTTCTTTCCCTCCATTGTACATGACACAATTTGAAATTTCACATCTACTTGTTTTCATGTCTTTCTTCTCTCCTGACTAGACTGTAAACTCCTCAAAAGTAAGGAGCATGTGTGTTTAAATTCACTACTGCAGCCCCATTGCCCAGCACAGGGTCTGACACACATTCAAATGTGCAGGAACAATGTTAAAGGAGCGAAGAGTATTTTGGAAAACCTAGAAGACAAAAGGATCAGCTATCAACTGCAATCATGACTATGCATTCCTCTTCCCTGTGTGTACCATTCATCTACTTCTTGTGATGCATCAGGAACCTCCAAAATAGTGTTACATGGTCATTCTGATAGCATGTATTCTTGTTTTCTTCTCTGAGTTCAGAGAATTTGGTGGCTCAAAAGAGTCCCCTTTCAGAACATGTTAGATTTTGCTTCAAGACTCATTAAAGGTGACTGCTCGTATTTCCATTTCTAAAGTGATTTTACTAGCACTAGGGGCTGACTGCCCCACACAGCAGCCTCCTACCTGTGAGTACAGAATGATTCCAAAACAACAGGAGAAAGAGAAAGTATGGATTTTCTTCTGCTCTCCTTTAGGCAGCCACGACTTACCATGATGGCCTTGATGCAATCAATGTAGGAGGTCTTCTTCACACAGGAGACAAAAGGACCAGTATCAGCAAGGACTTTATTCATATTTTCACGGAAACTGGAGCACTTATTGGCCTCATGACTTGAAACGGTGCACCACCTCACAGTTTTCTCTGAGACAGCCAGACACAGCCCTAGGGGAGAGAGGTCAGAGGTCCCTGTGCCAGTGGGAGAGACAGCAGCACCCTCTGGAGGGTCGTGAAGTCTACTTCCCCTCCATCATGTCCACTCCCACTCCTGTCCGTGAACAACAAGGGACAGAGTTTCCACTGCATTCTGAGTCTGGGGACAAGTGACAGGCACCCTAATGTCCTCTTAGTTTCCCACTGACCAGACTGTGCTGGCCAGAGGGATGCCGACTTGACTATCAGCTCTCAATTGGAGACAATAAGCTGCTCCTCTGTGTTCTCTGAGCCTCCTTCATTCACCTCATGACCCGTGGCCTGCCATGGAATACAAGCTTCAGTATACACAGGGGATTTTCAGCTACGTCAAGGTGTTGGCTCAATGCTACAACTCTGGGAAGCCAGCAGGGAAGGAATTACATCATCCAGTAATTACTATCTTTTAGAGATGAGGGAACTGGGCTCAGAGAGTGATGCTTTACCCTAGGTTACCCAGCCTGTTAGTAGCTGAGACTGGCCTAGAAATCAGGTCTCCAGACTTTGGTCTCTGCCCAGGGAACAAAAGAAGATAACATTCTGAGTTGTTTTCCATGTGCTTGACCAGTACATAGGGCTACATGATTGATGAGGCAATAAATTTGCCTGTGATGCTCATCTGTCATCCTCTGTTCCAAGAATAACTAGAAACTCCACATATTCAATGTTTCTCTCTGTTTCCAATGACCCCTCCCTCAATTTTACCATTAGGCTTTTTGGCTGCCACTATGAGAAGCTAAAGCCAGCCATGTCTGTGGCAATTAATCCATGGGGTTGCAGATGTGTTGTCCCCATGATATGAGCATTTGGCACTGTCCGCAAAGCCCTCTGTCATCTCCACTCTGTGGATCAGCAGCACAGGGCTGGCTCAAGGACGCGGATGAATATTCACAATGCACAAAGCAAGAGAGGGGGAGGGAACAGTTCTCCAGGATGGAAAAAGAGGGGCCACAGGAAGCCTGTCCCCCAACCACCCTTTATTCCACCTCTGCCCATGGGATATCAAAGGAGGCAACAAGGAGTCAGTGGCAGACTCTCCCAAAAACCACTCCTCCAGGCCCTCCCCAAACTACCCCTCCTGAGATCCCAAAGGCAGGAATTTGTCCTCAGTCATGCATTTACCTTCCACAGCCCTGTGAGATTCTCTGAGGTTAGGATTGGGGGCTGGGCGGGTAGGCAAAGGCAAGTAAGGTGGGTCGACTCTCAAGGGTTAACTTTTTCAGGAAAGACAAGTAGCTAAACACAGAAGGCTCCAAAGGTATTATAAATGCACCACTACTGGCCAGCAAAAGTTAGAGGACAAAGGGGGCCTAACAGTGACAGGCTTCGAAGCACAGATGTGTGCAGCAAAGTCCACTCCACTAGTGCCTGGATCCACAGCCTCATTTACTCTCACGGGACCTTTCCAGGCCAGGCTGTACTACCCCCCTCACCGCTGGGGACGCAAAAAGTTTGGCTTCAAATCCCATGCTCCAAACCCTTCAACTGCCCTGCCTCATTAGTGGGGCATGGTCAGCACCAAGGGCACCCATGGGACATCAGACTATCAGTGGAGGTGGGACCAGATCTGGGGAGGCCTTGAATGCCATCCTAAGCAGTTTGGACTTGATTGAGACCGCAGCAAAGGGATTTGATAAACCGTGATGGAAGTGCTCTAATTTATTGTGTTCCGCTACTACAAGGTTTTCTGGACAGGAGGAGGAAGCAAGGAGGGGGTGAAAATGTGGCAGAGGCACAGGCAGGACCAGAAGGTGCGCACAAGCGCAGAGCTGTCCCTGAGGCAGTGATGAAGCAGATGCAAGAGTGCAGCGGGGAGAAGCGAAGGAAAGGTCCGGGCTTCCAGTTCCAACGCGGAGCCCAGGGATGGTGTGGCGGGCTCCGGTATTCAGGGGGCGCCCGGGCCGGCGACTCTGCGGGCCTTCCCAGCGACCGCACTCACCCAGGACCGCGCAGGCTAGCAGAGCGCAGACGGCGAGCCTCATCCTCCCGGGTCTGCGAAGCGGAGTGCCGAGCACAGACGGACCGGCTTCTGGGCCACCTCCCTGCACCCCGCGCCCCTTTATCACCCGCGGGGCTGGCCAAGCACGATCTTTGACCCCCTTTGTTTGTGCAGCCCGCTTGCCCAATCGCCCCTCAGCCCTCCCCCTTCATTCCTCGCTCAGGCTGATCACCTCATTTCCTGACCTCTGGGACAGACCCGTGGGTGGAATCCAACACAAAAATGCTGACTGGAAGGGAATTAAAGAAAAATCACCCCGTTGTTAACGCGCGCTTGCTCTGTGCCAGGAGCAGAGTTGCAGCGGAAAGAGGCGGGGGTGGCTCTGCTTCTGAATCCCAGGGTGCCACAGCTGGTCCTGAACCAACCTATGTGCTCATTCTACAGATGGAAGAAGGAAGGGACTGCCCCAAACACACACCAGAACAGGAGAATGACAGGCAGAGACCTTCCTGGGAGAGGGTGTGAGAGAAGAATAAGGCTGACCACAAGTCAAAGACAACAGGCTCAACCTCTTTCACTTGTTCCCAGGTGTATCCAGAAATCCTACTCCTTCTTGGGCCCTTAAAGGCCCACGGAGGAGCTGTCCCTCCCCATGCGTCCTCCTGAGCACAGGATGCTGGACCGGTAAACTTCCTTCCCTTCATGCAGCCTGCTGGACACCTAGGCTAGGGACAGAGTCACAGGAGAGACAATGTCTCTCCTACAAGAAGCTGCCCTGGAATGTGATCAAGACTCTGTGACACTCAGGACAAGTGACACATGAACACAAAGAAAGGGACCCAGGAGAGGATGTGGCCTGATCTCATTGCCCTGGGTCATCCCTGGGTCCCTCCAGAAAAGTGGTCTCCAAACCATTTTGATTGCCCATCCTTATCCAGAAAAATAGTGAGGCTGTACACTGTGTGTGTGTGTGTGTGTGTGTGTGTGTGTGTGTGTATATATATATATATATATATATATATATACACTTTTTAAACTAATATTGTGTATATTTCAATCATGAAAGGAATAGAAAATTTGTAAACAATGAGACAAAGATGAAACACTCATTTTTAAATGTCTCTCTCTATACTCTGCCTTATACACAATGAAAAATATCTCAAGGCAAAATATACACTTAGGGAAGGGGCAAAGTTCCTGATAGTAGATGTAAGTCCATATTCCAGAGAGTCAAGATAATTTTAGGGTTTTCTTAAGTTACTTATCCAACCCAATCAGATTAGCATTGTTTTTGGTTTTATTTACATTAATTTACACCAGACTTAGAAGATATCTCAGTAGTGCCATTTTATTTTAGTTCACCTGTGTTTGTGATATCGGAATCATCTTCTAGGTCTAGTTTCTTTGCAGGAATCTTTCTAAGGCACTCATGCATTTTGGGAGATCTGATGAGTTAAATCACGTTACTTAATCTGTACATCCATTTTACTGGGCATATGCAAACCACAAAATGTGGAACCACAAAAGCCAAAAGTAAAGGACAGTTCAGGGAGTCACAGCCTTCCAGCATCCCCTTCCCCACCCCACCCCTTGTGAGGCTTTCCCCATCTTCCCTCAGGAACCTCAAAGGCCCTCCATGACATGCGTCTGCCTGCCTTGCAGACCAGGTGGGAGGCAGTGCCAATCCTCATATGAAACAAGAGTGAGTGTTAACTTATTCATCTTTTGCATGAGGAGTAAATATAATCGGAAGCTAGCATAAACTCCCCACGCCCCAATAGATTGTCTCATGTACAGGGGGCTACACACGCTCCATTTCAGAGAGCGCTACTTTAGCAGGGACTTTCTGTTTACAGAGGGGACATGAGACAAGCCTGGCCCTCCAAATCCCTGCCTCACCGTGAAGAAGAGTGGCGGCTGCTGCGCTTGTGTCTCTGCCCTTGTGGACCCTCTGGCTCAAGCCATGGGAAACCCAGAATCTTGGCAGAAGGGGCGAATTCCTGCTGCCCACTGCAGCAGGCATTAGGGGGTGGCCTGTCCTCATGGGGCACCTTGAGGTACGGAGAGAAGAATGGAGGGGGAAAGTCAGGGGCAGGGCTGGCTGGGAGAGACTCCACAGAGCAGGATGCCCACACTCAGCTCATGCCTTCTACAGGTCCTGCAGTGAGCTTGCAGAGTCTGCCCAGAAGCAGGAAGGAGAATTGTCGAATGTTGAGCTAATCCACGAACACATGGGAGCTTGGTGGAGGGCATGCGAGGCAGATGGATCTTGATCCTCCCCCCTGGGCCCCTTCTGCACTCACACAGTGAGCCTTTCTTGAGGCAGCTCCTCTGGCGACAGGCCTACAGCCTGGCCTGAGCCCTCAGAGAGAGCACTCTGGCCAGGCTGAGCCCTCTCTGGGCCAGCCAAGCCTATGCCTTGCCTCAGTGGAGCCCTCTGAGTCTGAGCCTAAGACACGCAGGGGAGGAAGTACAGAGCCCACGGGATCTGAAGAAGGGCCAGAGGAGACATGGAGAACAGGATCCCGCACCATCTACTCACAAGAGCCTTGGTTCTTGCTCAGGAGGACAGGATAGAGGCCTGTGTCTGCCACTCCCAGGAGGCAGGGGTGAGGCCAGCTGTGGGTGTACATGAGTGCATGACCCTGGTTGTATGGCTGTGCCCACATCTATAATGTGTATGGGGGTGTGTGGTGGTGAGAGGTGAAAGTGTCAGTGTTCTGTGTCCTTGGTGGCCCATGACACTTGTCCCTGTGCTCTCCCTTATGGTGTTTAATTCTTTACTAGAAACACTCTGGAGTCAGGAAGCTCATTGTCCCTCTTTTACAGCTTAATGATGGCTAATACTTGCTGAGAGATTCACTGGGCCCTCACCACAGCCCTCTGAGATCAGTGCATTAGAATCCTCATTTTACAGATGAGATGAGGACACTGAGGCCCTGAGGGGTTATTAACTTGTCCAAGGTCAGCTGGCGAGCCAGGTGCAAAATCAGGCTGTCTGGTTCCAGAGCGTATGTACCCATCCACCAGGGACACTGCCTCTCCCATGAAACAGGGACACACACACAGGCCAAGAGGCTTTTCTGGGGTCACACTGAGAGAGAAACAGACCAGAGGCCTCCAGGACTGCCATTTCTCCACAGACACACAGCCCCCATTTTCTGCTGCAGAGGGGCTTGTCTCTGGGAGAGGTGTGGGTGTCCCAGCTGCAGCACCTCAGGCATGCACTGGCTTATCATGCTCAGATGGAAGGAAAGGATCATGTTTTCAGCTGTTCCACATGCCAGGCACTGTTCTGGGGCAAGACCTTGTGATCTTGACTAACTGCCTAATGAGGTAAGATCAGTCCCCCATTTTTTAGATGTGAACATTACAGTAAAATGACAGGTCCTCATTCACAGAGCTCTGGAACCTGAACTCAAATCTCCTAAGTCCCAGCCTTCTCTAGACCACAGCTGCCTTCTTGATATTGATCTTTTCTCCTTTTTTTTTTTAATATTGATCTTGTCTCCTTTTTTTTTCTATATTGATCTTCTCTTTATTTGTCCAGAGAGGAGGGGAGAAAGGGAGGAAGGGAGGGAGGAGAGAGAGAGAGAGAAGAGAACTTCCAGTTACAGATGAATCTAAGTCATGATCCAAATCTTCCACCATAAGCTGAATAAAACTTTTAAATTTCAACAGGATTGGCCCTCTTGTTGAAAGAGGTGGACTTGTGTGTACATGCAGGGAGGTTGGGTAGCTGACCTAAAGGAGATGGCATGAAGGCATTGGTCCTCTGAACCAATATTTGTTTCTAAATGTTGCCTCATTTACAAAGAAGCAGAGCAAACAAAGGGCCTCTGTCTGCTTGAACCCGTCCCTCCTCCCCCTCTCCCTCACTGCTCTCTGCCCAACACCAAGGCTTCTCCTCTGAAAGACATGCCTGTGGTCATTGGGAAGGTGGGATCAGGCAGCCGGAGAACTACACTCGTAGACTCCTTATCCTGGAGACCTGCCAGCTCAGGGATGTGTGGCGTGATAGTTGGTAACAAAGAGCAGAGTCTTTTTAGGAAAATGCCAGGTAATTTGTAATGTCATACACCACCACCTCTGTCTCTCTCTTAGTTCTATCCCTCAGAAGTCCCTGAACAATTGATGGTTCTTGAGTTTCTATTCTTTCCCCAGGGGAGCCCATAAAAATATCCTTTCCATGAAGAATAGTCCAGGACCAGATAGCTTCACGGATGAATTCTACCAAACATTAAAGAAGAATTCTTCTTACACACACTCTTCCTGGTAATAGAAAAAGAAGGAATACTCCTTGACTAAATTTTTAAGGCAAGTACAGCAAAAACCAAAAACTGTCAAGGATATTATGAGAAAGATTAAAAAAATTCTTTTTATGAACATAGATGCAAAAATCTTAAGCAAAATATTAGCAAATTGAATCCAGCAACATCTAAGAGGGATACTAAATCATTACCAAATTGAGTTTATTCCAGGAATGCAAGTTATCTTCAAAAAAAAAAAATCAGTGTAATTGATCACATTAACAGAATAAAGGAGAAAAGTTATATGACCATCAGTGGGTAGAGGAACAGCATTTGGTAAAATCCAACAACCATTCATTTTGAAACACTCAGCAAACTTATTCTAGGAAATTTGCTTAATCTGATAAAGAGTATGTACATGTGTGTGTGAAATATACATAAAAGAAATATATATGTAAATATACATAAGAAATGTATATGTGAAACCATCATATTCAGTGGTGAAATGGTGAATGAAAGTTTTCCCTTTGAGATCAAGGAAAAGATCAGAAGGTCTACCATTATCATTTCTATTCAACATTTTTACTTGTAGCCCTACCTGCCAGTCTGCTCAGGTATGAAAAAGATATAATAATATAAAAGGATTGAAAAGGAAAAAATAAAACTCTTATTTTCACTAATGATATGATTGAAAATGTATAAAATTCTAAAAAACTGGATTAAGTATTAGAAAAATAAATGTTAGATAGGCTTCCGGGAAGATGGCGGAAGAGTAAGACGCGGAAATCATCTTCCTCCCCACAGATACACCAGATACACGTGGAACAACTCCTACAGAACACCTACTGAACGCTGGCAAAAGACCTCAGACCTCCCAAAAGGCAAGAAACCCCCCCACGTACCTGGGTAGGGCAAAAGAAAAAAGAATAAACAGAGACAAAAGAATAGGGACGGGACCTGCACCAGTGGGAGGGAGCCGTGAAGGAGGAAAGGTTTCCACACACTAGGAAGCCCCTTCGCGGGCGGAGACTGCAGGTGGCGGAGGGGGAAAGCTTCGAAGCCGCGGAGGAGAGCACAGCAACAGGGGTGCGGAGGGCAAAGCGGAGAGATTCCCACACAGAGGATCGGAGCCGACCGGCACTCACCAGCCCGCGAGGCTTGTCTGCTCACCCGCCGGGGCAGGGCTGGGAGTTGAGGCTAGGACTTCGGTCGGAGCATTGGCAGTGGACTGGAGTTGGCAGCATGAACACAGCCTGCAGGGCGTTAGTGCACCACGGCTAGCCGGGAGGGGGTCCGGGGAAAAGTCTGGACCTGCTGAAGAGGCAGGAGACTTTTTCTTCCCTCTTTGTTTCCTGGTGCGCGAGGAGAGGGGATTTAGAGCGCTGCTTAAAGGAGCTCCAGAGACGGGCGCGAGCCGCGGCTAAAAGCGCAGACCACAGAGACGGGCATGAGACGCTAAGGCTGCTGCTGCCGCCACCAAGAAGCCTGTGTACGAGCACAGGTCACTATCCACACCCCCCTTCCGGGGAGGCTGTGCAGCCCTACACTGCCATGGTGCCGAGATCCAGGGACAGCTCCCCCGGGAGAACGCCCGGCGCACCCTAGGCTGGTGCAACGTCATGTTGGCCTCTGCCGCTGCAGGCTCGCCCCGCACTCTGTGCCCCTCCCTCCCCCCCGGCCTGAGTGAGCCAGAGCCCCCGAATCAGCAGCTCCTTTAACCTCGTCCTGTCTGAGCGAAGAACAGATGCCCTCCAGCGACCTACACGCAGAGGCGGGGCCAAATCCAAAGCTGAGCCCCTGGGAGCTGTGCTAACAAAGAAGAGAAAGGGAAACCTCTCCCAGCAGCCTCAGAAGCAGCGGATTAAAACTCCACAATCAGCTTGATGTACCCTGCAACTGTGGAATACATGATTAGACAACGAATCATCTCAAATTAAGGAGGTGGACTTTGAGAGCAAGATTTATGATTTTTTCCCCTTTTCCTCTTTTGGTGAGTGTGTATGTGTATGCTTCTGTGTGAGATTTTGTCTGTATAGCTTCGCTTCCACCATTTGTCCTAGGGTTCTATCCGTCCGTTTTTTGTTTTTTTAAAAAAAATTTTATAATAATTATTTTTTTATTTTAATAACTTTATTATATTTTATCTTATTTTATTTTTCTTCATCTTTCTTTTCTTCCTTCCTTCCCTCCTTCCTTCCACCCTTCCTCCCTCCCTCCTTTCTTTCTTTCTTTCTTTCTTTCTTTCTACTTATACTAATTCTCTCTTTCTACTTTTTCTCTCTTTTATTCTGAGCCGTGTGGATGAAAGGCTCTTGGTGCTGCAGCCAGGAGTCAGTGCTGTGCCTCTGAGGTGGGAGAGCCAACTTCAGGGCACTGGTCCACAAGAGACCTCCCAGCTCCACGTAATATCAAATGGCGAAAATCTCCCAGAGATCTCCATCTCAAAACCAGCACCCAGCTTCACTCAACGACCAGCAAGCTACAGTGCTGGACACCTTATGCCAAACAACTGGCAAGATAGAAACACAACACCACCCATTAGCAGAGAGGCTGCCTAAAATCATAACAAGTCCACAGACACCCCAAAACATACCACCAGACGTGGACCTGCCCACCAGAAAGACAAGATCCAGCTGCATCCACCAGAACACAGGCACTACTCCCCTCCACCAGGAAGCCTACGCAACCCACTGAACCAACCTTAGAGACTGGGGACAGACACCAAAAACAACGGTAACTACGACCCTGCAGCCTGAAAAAAGGAGACCCCAAACACAGTAAGATAAGCAAAATGAGAAGACAGAAAAACACACCACAGGTGAAGGAGCAAGATAAAAACCCACCAGACCTAACAAATGAAGAGGAAATAGGCAGTCTACCCGAAAAAGAATTCAGAATAATGATAGTAAAGATGATCCAAAATCTTGGAAATATAATAGACAAAATGCAAGAAACATTTAAAAAGGACCTAGAAGAACTAAAGATAAAACAAGCAAAGATGAACAACACAATAAATGAAATTAAAAGTCCTCTAGATGGGATCAATAGCAGAATAACTGAGGCAGAAGAACAGATAAGTGACCTGGAAGATAAAATAGTGGAAATAACTACTGCAGAGAAGAATAAAGAGAAAAGAATGAAAAGAACTGAGGACAGTCGCAGAGACCTCTGGGACAACATTAAATGCACCAACATTCGAATTATAGGGGTTCCAGAAGAAGAAGAGAAAAAGAAAGGGACTGAGAAAATATTTGAAGAGATTATAGTTGAAAACTTCCCTAATATGGGAAAGGAAATAGTTAAGTCCAAGAAGCACAGAGAGTCCCATACAGGATAAATCCAAGGAGAAATACGCCAAGACACATATTAATCAAACTGTCAAAAATTAAATACAAAGAAAACATATTAAAAGCAGCAAGGGAAAAACAACAAATAGCACATAAGGGAATCCCCATAAGGTTAACAGCTGAACTTTCAGCAGAAACTCTGCAAGCCAGAAGGGACTGGCAGGACATATTTAAAGTGATGAAGGAGAAAAACCTGCAACCAAGATTAGTCTACCCAGCAAGGATCTCATTCAGATTTGATGGAGAACTTAAAAGCTTTACGGACAAGGAAAAGCTGAGAGAGTTCAGCACCACCAAACCAGCTTTACAACAACTGCTAAAGGAACTTCTCTAGGCAAGAAACAAAAGAGAAGGAAAAGACCTACAATAGCAAACCCAAAACAATTAAGAAAATGGGAATAGGAACATACATATCAATAATTACCTTAAATATAAATGGACTAAATGCTCCCACCAAAAGACACAGACTGGCTGAATGGATACAAAAACAAGATGCATGTATTTGCTGTCTACAAGAGACCCACTTCAGACCTAGAGACACATACAGACTGAAAGTAAGGGGATGGAAAAAGATATTTCATGCAAATGGAAACCAAAAGAAAGCTGGAGTGACAATTCTCATATTAGGCAAAATGGACTTTAAAATAAAGACTATTAGAAGAGACAAAGAAGGACACTACATAATGATCAAGGGATCGATCCAAGAAGATATAAAAATTGTAAATATTTATGCACCCAACATAGGAGCACCTCAATACATAAGGCAAATACTAACAGCCATAAAAGGGGAAATCGACAGTAACACATTCATAGTAGGGGACTTTAACACCCCACTTTCACCAATGGACAGATGATCCAAAATGAAAATAAATAAGGAAACATAAGCTTTAAATGATACATTAAACAAGATGGAGTTAATTGATATTTATAGGACATTCCATCCAAAAACAACAGAATACACATTTTTCTCAAGGGCTCTTGGAACATTCTTCATGATAGGTCATATCTTGGGTCACAAATCAAGCCTTGGTAAATTTAAGAAAATTGAAATTGTATCAAGTATCTTTTCCGACCACAACACTATGAGACTAAATATCAATTACAGGAAAATATCTGTAAAAAATACAAACACATGGAGGCTAAACAATACACTACTAAATAACGAAGTGATCATTGAAGAAATCAAAGAGCAAATCAAAAAATACCTAGAAACAAATGACAATGGAGACACGACGTCCCAAAACCTATGGGATGCAGCAAAAGCAGTTCTAAGAGGGAAGTTTATAGCAATACAATCCTACCTTAAGAAACAGGAAACATCTCGAATAAACAACCTAAACTTGCACCTAGAGAAAGAAGAACAAAAAACCCCCAAAGTTAGCAGAAGGAAAGAAATCATAAAGATCAGATCAGAAATAAATGAAAAACAAATGAAGGAAACGATAGAAAAGATCAATAAAAGTCAAAGCTGGTTCTTTGAGAAGATAAACAAAATTAATAAACCATTAGCCAGACCCATCAAGAAAAAAAGGGAGAAGACTCAAATCAATAGAATTAGAAATGAAAAAGGAGAAGTAACAACTGACACTGCAGAAATACAAAAGATCATGAGAGATTACTACAAGCAACTCTATGCCAATAAAGTGGACAACCTGGAAGAAATGGACAAATTCTTAGAAATGCACAACGTGCCAAGACTGAATCAGGAAGAAATAGAAAATATGAACAGGCCAATCACAAGCACTGAAATGGAAACTGTGATTTAAAATCTTCCAACAAACAAAAGCCCAGGACCAGATGGCTTCACAGGCGAATTCTATCAAACATTTAGAGAAGAGCTAACACCTATCATTCTCAAACTCTTCCAGAATAAAGCAGAGGGAGGAACACTCCCAAACTCATTCTACGAGGCCACCATCACCCTGATACCAAAACCAGACAAGGATGTCACAAAGAGAGAAGACTACAGGCCAATATCACGGATGAACATAGATGCAAAAATCCTCAACAAAATACTAGCAAACAGAATCGAACAACACATTAAAAGGATCATACACCATGATCAAGTGGGGTTTATTCCAGGAATGCAAGGATTCTTCAATATATGCAATCAATCAATGTGATACATCCTATTAATAAATTGAAGGATAAAAACCATATTGTTATCTCAATAGATGTAGAGAAAGCTTTTGACAAAATTCAACACCAATTTATGATAAAAACCCTGCAGAAAGTAGGCATAGAGGGAACTTTCCTCAACATAATAAAGGCTGTATATGACAAACCCACAGCCAACATCATCCTCAATGGTGAAAAACCGAAAGCATTTCCACTAAGATGAGGAACAAGAGAAGGTTGCCCACTCTCACCACTCTTATTCAACATAGTTTTGGAAGTTTTAGCCACAGCAATCAGAGAAGAAAAGGAAATAAAAGGAATCCAAATTGGAAAAGAAGAAGTAAAGCTGTCACTGTTTGCAGATGACATACTATACATAGAGAATCCTAAAGACGCTACCAGAAAACTACTAGAGCTAATCAATGAATTTGGTAAAGTAGCAGGATACAAAATTAATTTACAGAAATCTCTGGCATTCCTAAGCACTAATGATGAGAAATCTGAAAGTGAAATCAAGAAAACACTGCCATTTACCATTGCAACAAAAAGAATAAAATATCTAGGAATAAACCTACCTAAGGAGACAAAAGACCTGTATGCAGAAATTATAAGACACTGATGAAAGAAATTAAAGATGATACAAATAGATGGAGAGATATCCCATGTTCTTGGATTGGAAGAATCAACATTGTGAAAATGACTCTACTACCCAAAGCAATCTACAGATTCAATGCAATCCCTATCAAACTACCACTGGCATTTTTCACAGAACTAGAAAAGAAAATTTCACAATTTGTATGGAAACACAAAAGACCCCGAATAGCCAAAGCAATCTTGAGAGTGAAAAACGGAGCTGGAGGAATCAGGCTTCCTGACTTCAGACTATACTACAAAGCTACAGTAATCAAGACAGTATGGTCCTGACACAAAAACAGAAAGACAGCTCAATGGGACAGGATAGAAAGCCCAGAGATAAACCCACGCACATATGGTCACCTTATCTTTGATAAGGGAGGCAGGAATGTACAGTGGAGAAAGGACAGCCCTTCAATAAGTGGTGCAGGGAAAACTGGACAGGTACATGTAAAAGTATGAGATTAGATCACTCCCTAACACCATACACAAAAATAAGCTCAAAATGGATTAAAGACCTAAATGTAAGGCCAGAAACTATCAAACTCTTCGAGGAAAACATAGGCAGAACACTCTATGACATAAACCACAGCAAGATCCTTTTTGACCCACCTCCTAGAGAAATGGAAATAAAAACAAAAATAAACAAATGGGATGTAAAGAAACTTCAAACTTTTGCACAGCAAAGGAAACCATAAACAAGACCAAAAGACAACCCTCAGAATGGGAGAATATATTTGTAAGTGAAGCAACTGACAAAGGATTAATCTCCAAAATTTATAAGCAGCTCAATAACAAAAAAACTAACAACCCAATCCAAAAATGGGCAGAAGTACTAAATAGACATTTCTCCAAAGAAGATATGCCGACTGCCAACAAACACATGAAAGAATGCTCAACATCATTAATCATTAGAGAAATGCAAAACAAAACTACAATGAGATATCATCTCACACCTGTCAGAATGTCCATGATCAAAAAATCTAGAAACAATAAATGCTGGAGAGCGTGTGGAGAAAAGGGAACCCCCTTGCACTCTTGGTGGAAATATAAATTGACACAGCCACTGTGGAGAACAGTATGGAGGTTCCTTAAAAAACTACAAATAGAACTACCATATGACCCAGCAATCCCACTACTGGGCATATACCCTGAGAAAACCATAATTCAAAAAGAGTCATATACCAAAATATTCATTGCAGCTCTATTTACAATAGCCCGGGGATGGAAACAACCTAAGTGTCCATCATCGGATGAATGGATAAAGAAGATGTGGCACATATATACAATGGAATATTACTCAGCCATAAAAAGAAACGAAATTGAGCTATTTGTAATGAGGTAGATAGACCTAGAGTCTGTCATACAGAGTGAAGTATGTCAGAAAGAGAAAGACAAATACCGTATGCTAACACATATATATAGAATTTAAGAAAAAAAAAATGTCATGAAGAACCTAGGGGTAAGACAGACACAGAGCTACTAGACACTGAGCTACTAGAGAATGGACTTGAGGATATGGGGAGGGAGATGGGTAAGCTGTGACAAAGCAAGAGAGAGGCATGGACATATGTACACTACCAAATGTAAGGTAGATAGCTAGTGGGAAGCAGCCGCATAGCACAGGGAGATAAGCTCGGTGCTTTGTGACTGCCTAGAGGCGTGGGATAGGGAGGGTGGAAGGGAGGGAGATGCAAGAGGGAAGAGATATCGGAACATATGTATATGTATAACTGAGTCACTTTGTTATAAAGCAGAAACTAACACACCATTGTAAAGCAATTATACTCCAATAAAATAAATAATTAATTAATTAATTTTAAAAAATGTGAAAAAAAAGAAAAATGCCAGGCAGTGTTGCTGGATACAAGATAAATATACAAAAATCAATTATATTCCTAGATTAAAATTTTTTTAATGAATAATGCTATTTAAAGTAGTATAAGAATCACAAATGACCAAGAATAAGTCTATTAAAAGATGTCTAAAATTTTTACACACCGAACTGTAAAATATTGATGAGAAATTTTAAAGAAACTCTAAGTTAATGCAAGGCTATACACAGAAAATGGAGTGGTGACTCAATATTATAAAGATGTCAGTTCTCCTCAAATTATAATATATAGGTTCAGTGAACTCCCAATCTAACTCCTAATAAGTTTTTAATATTTTTTAGTGGGAATTGACAATGTAATCCTAAAGTTTATAAGGAAATGCAAAAGACCTTAAATAGACATTTGTTTGGTTGTGTAAGTTGTAGCATTCCAAGATTAGAGCAAAATGCATTTGATTTTTCTAAACTTTTCTGCCTAACTCTAAGTACTGACATCTGAAATATAATTGCCATGTCTATCCAATTCAGCTGTTCATTATCAATAAAATTACCTACGTGCTTTCTATAACTTGACACTGGATTAGTAGTATGAATAAAAATTATATACAGTCCACTAAATAAGTATTTATAGACATACATCCACCACAGTTGGTATATAATTTAGTTCTTATGTTTATTCCAATTCTTTCACATTAAAAAGCAAATTAAACTCTAGCTATGGTTTAAGGTCTATTTCAGATTCCTCTTCTCTTCCAGATTCGTCTTCTCTTCCTCCGCCTTCTTTTACATAGATATATGCCATTTTCAAATATACACATAAGTAGAGAAAATGATGTAATAAACTCCCATGTACACCTTACCCAACTTCATCAATTGTCAACATTTTGCCAATATTATTTCATCCATCCTTCCACTTCCCCATTTTTTTCTGGAGTAACAGACAGTGAATTACTTCACCCACAAAAGTGTGCATCTATAACAGCTAAGGGATTTTTAATATATAACCATAATGCATTTATCACACCTGTCAAAAATGAACAATTATCCCATATTATTATCTAATTCCCAGTTAATATTCCAGTTTACCTGGTTGTCAAAAAATTTTATTACCTCATTCAAATTAGAACCTAAAACAAGATCTAGGCATTGAATTGGTTATATATCTTAAATCTCTTCTGCTCTTTTCTTTTACCCTTTACGCTATTTACTTGTTGAAGAAACTGCATCATTTGTCCTTTGGAATTTCCAACATTCTGGATTTGGCTGGTGTGATTTAACATGTTATTTTGCATTTAACAGCATTTTACAGAAAGTCCCTCAATTTGGGTCTGTCTGAAATTGCTTCATGATTTGATTCAGGGTGTGCATTTTTGACAGCAACATCACAGAAGTGAGGCTGGGTTCTCAGAGTATTGCATTAGAAGGAACACAATAGTAATTTGTTCCATTATCACTTCTGTAACCTTTATTTGCTTGGTTAAGGTGGTGTCTGACAGGTTTCTACACTGTAAATTTTCCTTTGTAATTAATGAGTAGTCTGTGGAGAGACACTTTGAAACTACTTAACATTTTGTTCCTCATCAGACTTTCAGCCTCCAGTTTTAGCATCCATTGATGATTCTTGCCTGAATCATTATTACTATATTGATTACCAAATAGTGATTTTTCTGATTATATCATTCCTTGTGCATTTATCAATTGCCATTCTAAAATAAACAAGTACTTCTCTTTCTCCATTTATTTATTGATTTCCTTTTATTTGTTTTTATCAGCATGGGCTTGGGGGTTTCTTTTATATTCAGTGGGTTATAATACTTTACTATTATTGTTTTTTTTCCATTTTTTATTGTGGTAAAAAACACATAACATGAAATTTATCATCTTAGCCATTTTAAGGTGTACAGTTCAGTGATATTAAGTACATTCATATTGCTGTGCAAATTGTCACCACCATACATCTCCAGATTTCTTTTCATCTTGCAAAATTGAAACTCTACACCAGTAAACAATAATTCCTCATTTTCCCTTACCCCCAGCCCCTGGCAACCACTTCTCTACTTTCTATCTCTATGATTTTGACTACACTAAGTGCTTCATTTAAGTGGAATCATACACTATTTGCCTTTTGTGATTGTCTTTCTTCACTTACCATAATATCCTCGTTTCATCCATGTTGTAGCACATGTCAATAATTTCCTTCTTTTTTAAGGCTGAATAACATTCCATTGTATGTACATACCATATTTGCTTATCCATTCATCTAGCAATGGGCACTTGGGTTGCTTCCACATTTTAGCTATTGCAAACAATACTTCTATAAACCATGAGTGTATAAATATCTCTACAAGACGCTGCTTTCAATTCTTTTGGGTATATACTAAGAAGTGAATATCTGGATCATATGGTAACTCTACATCTAATGTTTTTTGAGAAATCTCCATACTGTTTTCCACAATGGCTGTACATTCCCACCAACAGGGTTTTAATTAATCCACATCCTCACCAACACTTACTACTTTCTGGTTTTTTTGATAGGAGCCATTCCAATGAGTATGTGGTATCTTAATGTAGAGTTAATTTGCATTTCTCTAATGATTAGTGATGTTGAGCATCTTTTCATGTGCCTATTTACCATTCATATAATTTATTTTCAAAAAAGTTAAAGTTCTTTGCCCATTTTAGAATTGGTTGTTTGTTTTTCTCTTGTTGAGTTTTAGGAGTTTTCTATATATTCTAGGTATTAATCCCTTAACAGATATCTAACATGGAAATGTTTTCTCCCATTCTGTGGGTTACCTTTTACTGTTCATAGTATCTTTTGATGCACAAAAGTTTTAATTTTCATAAACTTCAATCTGTCTGTTTTTGCTTTTGTTGCCTGTGCCTTGATGTCACATTCAAGAAATCACTGCCAAATCCAATGTCATCAAGCTTCTTCCCTATGTTTTCTTCTAAGAGTTTTATACTTTTTATGTCTTAAGTCTAGGTCTTTAAATAATTTTGAGTTAATTTTTATATGGTATTAGGTGAGTGCCCAACTTCCTTCTTTTGCATGTTTATACCCAGTTTTCTTAGCATGATTTGTCAAAAAGACTATCCTTTCACCTATTGAATGACTTGAACTCCTTTGTGGATATATGTCAGTGATTATTTCTGGGTTTTCTATTCTATTACTTTGATCTATGTATCTGTCTTTATGCCAGCACCATACTCTTTTGAAATCTATAAAATATAATGTTATGTTTGTTGGTATGTTTTGACAACAGGAAATGTGAGTCCTCCAGCTTTGTTCTTATTCAAAAGTGTTTTGGCTATTCAGGATCACTTGAGATTCCATATGAATTTTAGGATTTTTTCCTATTTCTGAGAAAAAAAAGTCATTTGGGTTTTGATAGAATTGCGTTTAATCTGTAGATTATTTGGGGTAGTATTGACATCATAACAATGTTAAGTTTTCTAATCAATAAACATGGAAGGTCTTTACATTTATGTCTTCTTTAACTTCTTTTAGCAATGTTTTGTAGTTTTCATTGTGCAAAACTTTTACCTCTTTTGTTAAGATAATTCCTAAGCACCCCCTTTTTTTTAACATCTTTATTGGAGTATAATTGCTTTACAATGGTGTGTTAGTTTCTGCTTTATAACAAAGTGAATCAGTTATACATATACATATGTTCCCATATCTCTTCACTCTTGCATCTCCCTCCCTCCCACCCTCCCTATCCCACCCCTCTAGGTGGTCACAAAGCACCAAACTGATCTCCCTGTGCTATGCGGCTATTTCCCAGTAGCTATCTATTTTACATTTAGTAGTGTATATATGTCCATGCCACTCTCTCACTTTGTCACAGCTTACCCTTCCCCCTCCCCATATCCTCAAGTCCATGCTCTAGTAGGTCTGTTTCCTTAATCCCATCTTACCCCTAGGTTCTTCATGAGCTTTTTTTTTTTTTCCCTTAGATTCCATATATATGTGTTAGCATACAGTATTCTGTTCTAGTCAGACAAGATACTTTATATTATATCTATCTTTAAAGTCTATTGAGACTTAACGTGTGGCCTAACATATCCTGAAAAGAATGTGTATTTGCACTTAAAAAGAATGTGTATTCTGTTGTTATTGGGTGGAGTGTTCTGTATATGTCTGTTTGATCTAGTTGATTTAATGAGTTGTTGAAGTCCTCTATTTCCATGCTTATCTTCTATCTGGTTATTCTGTCCATTATTGAGAGTGGGATATTGATGTCTCCAACTATTGCTGTAGAACTGTCTATTTCTCCCTTCAATTCTGACAATTTTTGCTTTATATATTTTGATGGTCTATTGTTAGGTTTGTAAATGTTTGTAATTATTATATCATTTTACTGTATTGAAATCTTTACTAATATATAATGTTCTTCTTTGTCTGTTATAAACTTTTTTGATTTAAAGTCTATTTTTTCTGATATTATTATAGCCAATCCTGTTCTCTTTTGGTTACTATTTGGATGGAATATTTTCTTCCATCATTTCACATTCAATCTATTTGTGTCTTTGGATAAAAGTAAGTCTCTTGCAGACAATGTTTTATTATATCATGTTTTTTTCCATTCTGCTAATTTCTGTCTTTTGATTAGAGAGTTTAATCCATTTACATTGAAAGTAATTGCTGATAAGGAAGGACTTCTGTCATAGTACTATTTGTTTTCTACATGCCATACAGCATTTTTCTGTTCATTTCCAGCATTACTGTCTTCTCTTGTGTTTAGTTGATTTTTTTTTGGTAGTGAAACATTTTAATTTCTTTCTCATTTCCTTTTGTGTGTATTCTATACCTATTTTCCATGTGGTTACTATGGAGATTACATCTTAAAGTTATAACACTCTAAGTTGAACTTATACCATCCTAACTTGAATAACATACAAAAACTGCTTGTTTACAGCTCCATTCCCCACCCCTTTCAATTGTTGATTTCATAAAATTACATCTTTATACATTGTGTCTGAAAACATAAGCTAATAAATTTTTATACGTTAGTCTCTTATATATGTAGAAAACAAAATGTGGAATTATAAACCCTTGTTACAATAATACTAGCTTTTATAATCACTCATGTATTTTCCTTTACTGTGATCTTTATTTCTGCATAAGTCTTCAAGTTATTGTCTAGTATCCTTTGATTTCTTTCTTTTTTTAATTAATTAATTAATTTTTAAATTTTTGTCTCTATTGCTTTTCGTTGCTGTGCGCAGGACTTCTCTGGTTGTGGCGAATGGGGGTTACTCTTCCTTGCAGTGTGCGGGCTTCTCATTGCAGTGGCTTCTCTTGTTGCGGAGCACAGGCTCTAGGCATGTGGGCTTCAGTAGCTGTGGCTCACAGGCTCTAGAATGCAGGTTCAGTAGTTGTGGTGCACAGGCTTAGGTGCTCCATGGCATGTGGGATCTTCCCGGACTAGGGCTTGAACCCACGTCCCCTGCGTTGGCAGGTGGATTCTTAACCACTGCATCACCAGGGAAGCCCTGTGTCATTTGATTTCAACCTGCAAAACTACCTTTAGTATTTCTTGCAGGGCAGGTCTAGTGGTAACAAATGTCCCCAGCTTTTGTTTATCTGGGAAAGTCTTAATTTCTCCCTCACTTTTGAAGAACAATTTTGCCAGACATAGGATTCTTGATTGATAGTGTTTTTTCTTTTGGCACCTTAAATGTACCAGCCCACGGCCTTCTGTCCTCCAAAGTTTTGTTTTTAAATACTTATTTATTTATTTGGCTGCGCTTGGTCTTAGTTGGGGTATGCGGGATCTTCATTGCCCATGCGGGATCTTTGTTGTGGCATGTGGGCTCTTAATTGTAGCATGTAGGATCTACTTCCCTGACCAGGGATTGAACACAGGCCCCCTGCGTTGGGAGTGCAGAGTCTTAACCACTGGACCACCAGGGAAGTGGTGGTCCTGCAAAGTTTTTGAAGAGGAATTTGTTAATAACCTTGTTGAAGATCACTCGTATGTCAAGAGTTTTTTCTTTCTTTCTGCATTCAAGATTATTTTTTTGTCTCTACTTTTGACAGTTTGGTTATAATATGTCTTGGTGTGGGTCCTGGGTTCATCTTACTTGGTGTTCACTGAGCTTCTTGGATTTATATTCACGTCTTTCATCAAACCTGGGAAATTTTTGACCATTATTTTTTCAAATGTTCTCTCTACTCCTTTCTATTCTCCTTCTGGGACTCCCATAATGTATATGTTATTCTACATTATGAAGACACACTTGTCCCTTATTCTCTGTTCACTTTTGCTCCATAATTTTTCTTTTTGCTCTTCAGACTCAATAATTTCCATTGTCCTGCCTTTCAGTTCACTGATTCTTCTCCCTGTTCAAATATGCCTTTGAATTCCTTTAATGAATTTTTACTTCAGTTATTATACTTTTAGCTTCAGAATTTCTTTTAGGTTTTCTATCTCTTTACTTATATTTCCATTTTGATTATACGTCATTTTTTTGTTTGCTTACTTTCTGCACATATCCTTTTAGTTCTCTCTTGAGCATTTTTGAAACAGCTGTTTTAAAGTCTTCATCTAGTAGACCCATCATCAGGTCTTTTTCAGGAACAGTTTCTGTTGATTTTTTTCTCTTTTCAATGGTCCATACATTTCTGTTTCTTTGTATGCCTTGTTTTGTTGTTGTTGTTGAAAACTGGACATTTGAATCTAACAATATAGTAACTCTGGAAATCAGATTCTCCTTCCTCAGGGTTTGCCGTTTTGTTTTGTTTTCTATTGCTGTAGACTATCTCTGTGCCAAGGATCAGCTGAAGTACAAACTTAGGATCTTTTCAGTCATTTTTGATCCTGCTCCTTTCCCTGGGTATGCACAATGACTTTCTAATTTCTCTTGAATATGCAGTTGCTTTTTAATGCCCTAGTCTTAAATGTCTCATTTTCAAAAGGGAGAAAAAGAAAAAAGTGAGGGGGGGTGGTAAAAAGGTATTGGCCCTTTAAACCCTCTGGAAATCACTCAGAGGAGGAGGGTCTTGCAACGAAGAGGAGAAGTGCAGTAACAATGGCTTCCCTCCTCTGTATCTGCACCTCCATGTTCAGAAGCTGCAATCAATGACCATAACACAAATCCCTAATATTTCATAACAGGATCCTTATTGCCCACCTTGGATCCCACAAGCTGTGTGCAAGCTGCTCCAGGAATACATACACAGCTGCCTGATGTGGGGCATGGGGGAGGGAGATGGGTAGCCACTGCTAGGCTAAGAACTGAAATTGACTGAAATTAATGGCAGTTTACCCTTTAAACATTCCCCTGGAATTTGGAAGCCTTCAATGGATGCCAACGTTCAAAAATACTTACATCAAACAGTTTCTACCAGTGTAATTGTTGTTTGAGTGGGAAGACTGATTCTTGGTGCTTTATACTCTGCCATCTTCCCAGAACACTCCCCCTCATTTATTTTGATGAATAGATTGTTGTGGCCCTTCACGCTTGCTCCTGTGTATTTGTTACAAGCCCCATAATTTTTTAGGCACATCACTTTCTGGCAGAATAAGACATTCAGGCCTATCTCATACTTTCCCTATACTAGCTCTGGAATCTCTGTTTCAGGAATCTCATTTCTCTAAGAAACTTTATCCTTTTAGTATAGAATGGTATTTAGGAACCAAAATATGGGTGCTAGGTGTGGTAACTGCTTTGGAGAGAAATTGATACTAGGATCTTTCAACATATGTATAGATGATACAGATATAGATATATAGATATAGATTTCCATAATAACACACATCTACATCCATCTCTCCCTCCCTCCTTCTCTCTCTCTCTCCAACCATGAGTTCACACTGATTCCTCCAATTCAAGTTGAACATCGCAGCAAATCTTTTAGTTTTCTCCCTCCCCATATTTGCAACTCCCTTCCTCCTGACAGTGAGAAAGCTGGATCTTGATGTTCTCAATATTTTTAGCTCTTTGTTCCATTCCCCTGTATATTATCAACCTCCTGATCCTCCAGCTGCCTCTTTGGCCCCAGTCCCTCAGGCTTCACTCCCCCTGGCCATCTCAAGGAGAGGAAATGAAGGAGAACAAATAAGTATTTTTTAACTGAAGAAAAGAACAAAAAATGGAAGAGAAAGAGAAAAGTAGAGAAAAGGAAAAGGAAGAGGAGCTTTTTAACCTGTCTCCACAGTCACACAGTAAACTGTGAAGGGCAGAGAGCAGGATCCTGTGCAGAATGAGGAAAAACTGAACAGAGATAGTTAACATTTTTTACCATTAAACAAAGCTCTGGGCTCCTTTTCCTCAACACAATCATTCTTCTATAATGTACTGGGAGAGACTAGCTGGTGTTTGTCCTTGTTTCAAAAGCCAGAGATGTCTATTCTGCATGCAAAAGAACCTCCTAATAAAACTCTCTCCTTATCAGTATAATGTTCAACCTAACCTGGTTGTATCTGACCGCTAGGCCAATAGGTGCAGAGGCCACTGACCCTGGAGCTAAGTGGACTATGGAAACTGTCATGTGTAAAGGAACAAAAGTCCCTGATCAAAGGCAGGTGTGCAGGGAAAGTTGGTCTTCTCTGGCATGCTCTTGGCAGGGCACTCCGACAGGTCTGGCAAAGATGGGAAGAGAGTTAGAGGTCAGGGCTGGGGCACAGTTTAGAGCTCCATGGCAGGGTTGATTTCAGACAAAATTGTGAAACAGGCAGGATCTGTCCCAGGATGGAACATCTATTCAAAAGCCCCTCTGGCAATTGACTTCTCCCAGGCCACACAGCGGGATACTATGGAGGGGAAAGGAAGGCTGGGGAATTCTAAGAGCCTGGTATAAAGTAGGCCAGGACACCAGGGTGTCAAGGAGTCTTCATTTTAAAATGAAAGAAGGATCTCAGGTAGAGGAATCTGCTCCTAGAAGTGGAGTTAATTTCCAGATTTGTATTTGGAAATCACCTGCCCAGTGCTAAGCAAGAATGTAGTGGTGATAGAAGGAGCATTAAGTAAACATGAGAAATGATCACAACTGCAAAGACTGGGACAAGAGGAGAACCTGGTCCTGGTTCTCCTTGACTGGGGACACCACTATATCTAGTGTGATTTGGTCATTTACTTCTATTCAGTAAGACTTTCAGTTGTTTAGTGACTTAGGTGAGTTAGTTCACTCTCACCACCTTTTGTTTCCCACCTAGAAAATGAGAATAATAATACCTACTTCATAGGGTTATTATGAGAACTAAATTAGCAATTAAAGTAAATCACCTGGTACAGTACCCAGCACATTATTCTCCTTCTTATTTTTATTTATGTCATGACCAATATCTTCCCCTTCAATTCCCATATGCACAGTGTTGTGACCCCAGCTCCTGAGTCACACCACATCAGGGAGCCCTGCAAGCATGCTCACCACTAGATCCTAGACAATGCATCATAAAGAATATAGCAAGCAGATGCTGCAAAGTTTTTTTCACCTTATGCTAGTTACCTATGCACGCTTTTTATTCACCTGTCCATTCTTGAGGACAGATACTGGGTATTATCATGTGCAATCTGTAGAATAAAATGGGTATGAAATTGGAGTCAGAGACTCCTCGTTTTGAATCATAGGCCACTTAGAAGGTACATGATGCTGGACAAGTTACTTACCTATTCCTAGCACGTTTTCTCTTTAATAATAGGAATATGAGACCTTCTTGGGTCCTTTCGAAGATTACTTACAGTGCTATTAAAGTGCTAGTCCTGCCTGACATGTAACAGTAACCAATAGATGGGCAATGCTATCATTATTATGGAACACTCAGCACAGACTGAGTACTAACAACATATTCAGTGAATTAATGAAGTGACCCCACATAATATCTTCATGGCACCTTCCATTGCTAATGGACCCTTCAGCAAAACACACCCTGCAAGACCATCTAGTACAATGATCTCATTTTATAGAGAGAAAAACTGAAGCCCAGCCAGAGAACATAACTGGTAGGGTGCCCAGCAGACAAAGCCAGAACCCAGGATTTTGGACTCAATATCCTGAGCCATCCCCACCATCCTGTGACATGCTTTCTTGAAAGGTGTCATTCATAATGTCTTCTAAGTCATTTAGGGATTTCACTTCCCATGCTCTTTCACCAAGAGAAGCCAAGTCCTGAGATCTTCAGGTGGGCCCATGAGGAGTGGCTGGTTAAGCTGAGCAGAGTCTAGTGCTCCTGGGGCAAAAGAAACAGATTGCAGATTCCTCTACTGCCCTGACAGCAAATGCCATTGTTTGATGTCCCTGCTCTGCGTGGGAAGAGGATAGCAAAGTCCACCTGGTTTCTTAGCTGTTTCAAAGTAAACCTTTGATCTATACAGATTTGTAGACAATTGGTGTCAACTCTTGGTTTCTACAATTAAATTATCCTACCCTTTTAGTTGTCCTAAATGTTCCACAGATAGGCCTTTTACATAAATATATGCAACTTGTCTATATGTGCAACAAGACTTATTAACCCCTCAGGGTAGAATCTGCCTGAAAATAGATTAAGTAGCCTCTATCTCCACCCCTCCACCCCAGGGGAAAGTGGTGTGAGGTTGCAGAAGAATCAGTGGACTGGAGCTATGAATACACAAAAATTATACACCAAGGGGTGTGTGTGTGTGTCTGTGTGTCTGTGTGTGTGTGTGTTATGATGGTGAGAGTCCCAAGATTTTATTAATACTCAAAGGGGTCCATTAGTACCCCAAAAGTGTTGAAATTCTAAACATTTATTATCTGCTCTTGTCTTTTTTCCAAGTCTTAGAATTGGGAAAAAGTAGAGGTAGAGTGCTTGATAGCTTTTCCCCAGACAGGGAGAAGTCCCTGTTGGACCAGGATCTTCAGGCTCCTGCCTCAAGTCTAATCCACTCAAGACTGCAAGGGTGGCTTTCCTGGTAGGGGAAACTGGTGGCAGAGACTCAAGCCCATCAGAGGCAACAGTCTCTGAGGCTTCAGGCAACAGAGCCTGAGGACTCTGTAGCAGGTGAAACTCTAGAAGAGAGTCTTCCTAGAAGCCCCAGGTTGAAGGATAAGCATGCCTGTGGCTTCCTAGGGGTATCCTGTAGGGAGACAGCCTAGGACGAGATGTGAAAATACCTTTCCCAAGAAGGACAAAAGGACCTGGAGCAGTCTGGTGCAAGAGACTGCTGAACGTGGAATCAGATTTGTGTGGGAAAGGGAAAACAAGGATTAAGTAAAAGGAAGGTTTAGACCAAAGTGGACAAGGGAATAAAACCAAAAAACCCAAGAAAACAAGCTACTATGTTTTTGAATAATGCACAAAACAACAGAAGACGGAGCTCTGTAAAGTTAGAAAATCTTTCCTGAAAATAGCCTTAGTCTAAAAGTTCAGGAACGCAAATTTCACATAAAATTCAGTAACCAAAAGTACTGCGGTCAAATACTATACAAAGTTATTACAGAAAATTAAATAAGAAGAAAAATAACATATCTACAGACAACGAAAGCATGCCAGAAAGACATAGCCTCAAAATATCTAAAATCTATAACCTACACAAAAGTATGGAGAGAGCTAGAAACAGTAGAGATGTGGGTAAATATTATAAGATTTTTTTCATTTTTAAATTTCTTTAAAAGGTAATTGACAGCTTGATGTAAAAATAATAAAAATATACTGTGGAGTTTCTAACATATGTAGAAGTAAAATGTATGATAGTAAGAGCACAAAAGATAAAACAGGGAAATCAGTGGGGTAGTACAGCCAGCTTGTGATGGCTTGCAAAGGCTGATTGTGTGTATCTCTACTCAACTCTGAATTCATTGACATTACTTTGGTAGCTTGAAATCATCCATGGCGAGAGTACATACTCCATGAAACTGGCAAATGACACAAATCAAGGCTTTTTTTACCTTGAAGATCTGGTTGTTAAAAGTTTATCCACACATCACTGGGGAAAGTGAAGCTGTACAGGATCTTATGTTAGACACAAAGTGATATAATGTTATTTGATGCTGGTATTAAGCTAAAGATGTATATTACAAACCTTGGAGAAGATATTAAAAATAAAATAATAGCTAATAAACTAACAGAGAAGTAAAATGAAATACTAAAAATTATTCAATTAATCCAACAGAAGGCAGAAAAGAGGAAATAAGGAACAAGGAACAGATGAGACAGATAGAAAACAAATATCAAAAATTACATTATATATAAATGAACTAAACACATCATTTAAAAGGGAAGAGAATGTCACACTGAATAAAAAAAAAAACTATGTGCTCTTTATAAGAAACCCTCCTTAATAGAAAGAAACAGATGAATTAAAAGTAAAAGAATGTAGAACAATAAACCAAGCACAAACTATCATGAGAAAGGTGGAGTGGTCATATTAATATCCAATGAAACAGACTTAAAAAGAAAAAGTATTACAGAGACAACTAGGAACATTTCATAATGGTAAGGGAGTCAATTCATCAAGAAAGCCTAATCTCCTAAATGTGTATGTAACAAAGCCTCCAAATATATAAAGCAAAATCTATTTAAACTGGAGGGAGAAATGAGCAAATCCATACTTATAGTTGGAGAGTTCAATCCTCTTCTCTCAGTAATTAATGCAAAAAGTAGATAGAAAATGAGTCAAGGCAGAGGATTTGAACAATAACTTTAGCCAACTTGACCTACTGCTACTTATAGTACTACACTACATATTACAGAACTACACCAAACAATTAAGAATACTTTTTTTTTAAGTATACATGGAACATACACCAAGATTGGTCATATGCTGGCCAAAAAAAAAAAAAAAAGTCAATAAATTTAGCAGGATTGAAGTTATATAGAATATATATCTTCTGACCACAAAGGAATTAAATTAGAAATAAATTACAAAAGTATATCTGGAAAATTGCCAAATATTTGGAAATTAAAAAGAACTTTTAAATAATCAACAGATCAAAGAAGAAATCTTTGAAAAACTAGAAAAAATGTACCTCAATGATAATGAAAATAAACATATCAAAATTTGTGGGATTCAGCTAAAGCAGTGCTTAGAGGGAAATTTATCATTTTAAATGTCTATATTAGAAAAATAAAATGGGCTAAATATTGATATAAGCTTGCACCTTAAGAATCTATGAGATTAAAAAATAATAGTGGGACTTCCCTGGTGGCACAGTGGTTAAGAATCCATCTGCCAATGCAGGGTACACGGGTTCGATCCCTGGCCCGGGAAGATCCCACATGCCGCGGAGCAACTAAGCCCATGTGCCACAACTACTGAGCCTGCGCGCTAGAGCCGGGGAGTCACAACTACTGAAGCCCCAAGCCTAGAGCCCACGCTCTGCAACAAGAGAAGCCACCTCATTGAGAAGCCCACACACCGCAATGAAGAGTAGCCCCTGCTCGCCTCAGCTAGAGAAAGCCCGAGTGCAGCAACAGAGACCCAACATAGCCAAAAATAAATAAATTAAATAAATATAAAATTTAAAAATAATAATATGAAAATTTATAAAACTAAAAATTCATTCTTTGAAAAGTTCAAGAAAATTGATAAAGCTACAGCTACACAGGTCAAGAAGAAAGAAGAAAATACAAATTACCGGTATGAAAAACAGAAGAAGAGATATCACTACACAACCTATAAATATTAAAATAATAATAAGGAAATATTTTGAGCAATTTTATGGCAAAAATAGACAATTTAGATCAAACAAATTCCTTGAAACACAAATTTTGCCGCTCTAGATTTTCACTGGTTCTTTTTGAAACCTTACACTTTTTACTTTGTTATGTTCATGTATGTATGTATGTATGTATTTTTGGCCACATGGCTTGTGGGATCTTAGTTCCCCAACCAGGGATGGAACCCGGGCCCTTGGCAGTGAAAGCTCCCAGTCCCAACTATTGGAGTGCCAGGGAATTCTCTTCATGTTTTCATTTAAATCCTTGTGCCTGTTTATAACAACTGTTTAAAGTTAATTGTCTGAATACCATCATCTCTGTGGTTTCTAGGTGAGTTTCTACTGGTTGATTTTTCTGATGACTCTGGGTCACATTTTGTGCTTCTTTGCACATCTGGTAATCTTTGTATCTGATGCTGGATATTATGCATGTCACACTGTTGAATATTTAGATTTTGTTGTATTCCTTTAGTGAGTATTGAGGTTTATTTTAGAGGGCAGTCAGGTGACTTGCAGATCTGCTTGATCTCACCAAGGCTAGTGTCACTCTCAGTAAGGGCAGTTATGGAGCAGCCCTTAGTCTACAGCTATTTCAGCCCCAGCTGCCTTCAGAGAAAAGCTTAGGTGTTCAGTGAGGTCTCTTCACACTGGTTGGTAGGAACGTGATTGACTCCTGGCCCCATGGGAGCCCTGGGCATTGTTCAGCTTATGGGCCTCTCACAGTCATTCTTTGCCTAGCCTGACGGACTTCAGTTTCATTCTATACACAAGCAGATTAGTATTTTGCCAAACATTTCAAGGAGACTCCTGTACAGATCTCTCTGTATACAAATTCCAGTCACTCTGGCTTCCCCAAACTCCTATCTCTGTTTCCTCAACTCAGTGTGATGGGCTCTCTTGGGTTCCTGCTCCCTTTGCCATGATCTGGAAATTTCCTCTAAGGAAAAAGTAAGGTCATCACTCTGCACACCTCTTTTCTTTTCCTTCTTTCAAGGATCATAGTCCTGCACTGTTATAGCCCAATGTTTGAGAACATTTGTTTCATGTATTTTTTCCAGTTTTTTAGTTGTTTATGGAAGGACAGCAAATCCTGTACTGGTTACTCATTCACAGGCAGAAGCAGAAGTCCATACACCAAACTGACACTTCACAATATATAACTTGGGTTCCCATGCAGCATTTACTGAGGCACTACCATAGGCTGGAATCATGGTAATAATAGATAAGGCAAAATCTCTGGTAAGAAACTGACTTAAATGAGTGTAAATCATACTTCTAGGAAATATACTGCAAAAAGGTAGTAGGATGAGATTTTTGCGGTAATTTTCATATTTTTCAATTAATCTGATCAGGAGTTTGATTCCGCTTGACATTATGGATTTTAAATGCTCAAATATATTTTCAAAATGCAGAAACTCATTCCTTATCAGTCCTTGATACTGCACACACTAATGCTTTTTTTGCACACTCAGACTCCCTTCAGACAGATTTATTGCTTAAATGTTATTTAAGTGACTCGTGGGTAAAACCATCAAACAATAGGGAGGGAAGTTGAGCTAGTATGGTAGAGGTCTAAAAAAAGATATAATTTAAAACATACTAAATTCAGAAGCACAATTCTAGTATAAACAAACCATTTTCTGCCCCTGCCAAAATCTGAGAACATTTCATGAAGTTTTCTGAAAGACACAATAATTTTTATTCATTTTATTTTTTGCATCAGTTACAGGACACACTTATAAAGATTAACTGATATTAACACAGACCCACCATGCAGACAAGTGAGAATGTGGCCCCACTGGATTTGCAGGCTCTGAGCATCTCTGCGGTTGCCCACTTGGATCAATTTTTAATTTCCATGGAATGTGCAGGCATCCAGAAGTTCTGTGAGAGGTAACATAAGAGAAAGACCGTCAGGTACTACCTGTGCTTATTAAGTATGATGCTCTTCCTATTTTCTAAAAGTAAATGGTAGGTAATGAAGATTTTTTTTAAAAAATCTCTCTCTCTCTCCTCTAACTGATGTCAGTGCTATCCTTAAACATCTACATTTTCCTCTCCTCCTATTCTCCACGTCTCTAACACATGATATAATTTAACAAAAATTCAGGCACACTCCCAATAATTTGATTATTCCAGCTCTAATTTTATTTCTCCAACTTATTTTTTTTGAGGCAGCTATGCCATGTCTATAGTACATAGAAATAGAGAGAAATGACTTACTTAGTGCCACTTCTACATATGTATATATGTAGAGGTGGCCTGCTTAGGCTAACAACACTTGTTTATTTTAATATTAATTATACATTTTATTTAAAATCTTTGAAAATTGGTCCACTATGAGTGGTATGTATGTGTTATTTCCAACCTCCTCCCTACACTGAAGTGCTCCCACACACAGACATTTTCATTCTATTAGCCAAAAAATGGAAATATACATGTAAACAAGTTCAATTTCCAAATGATCTTCAGTTCTGTTGCACTCTCTGGCTCCTTCAAATGATTTGGCCTTTTCGGTTAGTGTCTTATACTGTGGCCTAATTGACTGCCTCCCTGGTAAGCCTGAATCCTCTTGCAGGGCCAGGAGCAAGCCTTCCTAATCTTTGTGTCCTATTCGTACTGGCCCAGGCTTGGCACACTGTCGTCCTTAAGACAAACATGTTTACTTTGACCGCCACGTTATTGCTCCTTGGTGTTTATTCTACTCACCAGAGTGTAAGCACTGTCTCATGTTAGCAATAGCATGAAGATACTCTGGCCCTAAGTATTTTTGATAAGTTGTTCTGTCCTGAAGGTTAGTCAAACATTCTGTATCATCGCTGAAGAGCAGATCCTTGCTTGAGGATTTGAACAGCTGGAACATCATGTATTCAAACCCGTTTCTTCCAAAGAGCTCCTGGGTTAGACAGACAGACAGCGAGTGACCAGCAGCACTGGGCAGCACGGAGCTGTGTGTTCTGCTTCAGAAGCCCCGAGTCTGCTGGACTGCTCAGCGCCAGGCCCTAGGAGACCTGGGACACAGAGACAGCTTAGGAGGTACCGTAGTAAAATGGCACAAAGCATGGCCTCTGGGTTCAAATCCAGGCCCTAGCTTTTCCTGTTGAGTGACATTAAGAAAATTCTTGACGGAGCTCAGTGAACCTCAGTTTACTCATTTGTATATGGAGGTAATTATGCTAAATACTGAGATGATGTATGTAAAGCAACTGCTAAATAGAAAGAGCTCCAAGTTCACAGCTGTATCACTATCCCAACCAATCACTGCCAGATGTTTTCAACTCTCTGGGTCATCCTTCCATGTCTTCCTGTGGCCGGAGCCCTTACTACCTTGCCTCTTCTGTTCTCTGGACCTGCCCCAGGCACTGACCCTGCCCCTCCCCCGCTTCCTGCCCCTCCCCCCTTCCTTTGTCCACTTTCCTTGTAGCCCAGGTGACAGCTTGCTCTGTGTGGGACCCATCCCTTCAAAAGTCCATGACCAAGAGCCTCTGTATTTCCACCTGTCCCTGGGTCATCACCTTTTAACTGGGATGTGTGGGCAGAATGTGCTAAGATATGTATGACTCATTTGGGGCTCCTCCAGGAATGGGGTGTGCTAGGGCAAAAGGCAGACAAGGCTCTGGGTTTCCTTAAGATCATCTGATTCAGACAGCCACTACTTCATAGGGTCATCCCTTGTTGGCTGCCTGTAGAGGTCATGAGTTGTCTGAATGTTGGCTCTTCGACTTTCACGAAGCCAAAACAGTCTCAGCCTACCCAGGTCCAGGAAACACACTGGGATCCTCCCTAGGTCACACAGAGTAACCTCCGTTCTGCCTTTTCCACATGTAGCCCAGCCTACTGTGAAGGGCACAGGGCCAACTCCCTTATTTCTGTGACAGAACAAGCCCAAGAGGTACCACGACTCTGCTTAGAGAGTCAAGTGAGTCTCAGGGAGACGCTTGAGATACCCATGCGTCTGGGACTCTTCCAGTCCACTGTGATATCCTAGACAGCCCCAGAGCAAGAAGTGAGCGCAGCCGCCAGCCTTCCGCATTCATCAGAGTCAGGGCCCACTGCCGAGGGAGAAAGGGCATGCGACTGGGATGTGGCCTGTGCAGCTCTGCAAGTAACCTAAGCATTCGTTTCGGGGATGAGGACTGAATTCCCACACCTGTTGATTGAAGAGCATTCTGCGGACAAAATCCGCCTTATCTTTCCTTGAGACCACAGCATGACTTGGGGCTATGGCCAGGTGGCAGCTCTGAGCCTCGGTCACAGGCTTCCTGGTGCCATCGAGGCACAGCAGCTGGAAGTCCTCCTGCTTCAGATCCTTCGCCCAGGCTTCAGGGTTCTTTCCTGGGGAGAGAGAGGAGGTGGACGGGCTACAGCTGACAGCTTTGGTCAAGGCACCCTCAATGGGGGGTGTGACCGACCACCAGTGCCTGGGAGAATCACAGAGGCGCAAAAAAAACCAATAAAGCCTTTACAATAAAGCAGAAGAGCAACATTCATAAACTCATAGATTCTCTTAAAGGCAAAGATTTCTTCAACAGACCTGAAAAGCACTAGGCAGAAACGAGAAGATTGATGGATTGAACCATACTAAAATGAAGAATGTTTATCAAAAGACATCATCAAGAAAGTGAAAGGCAAGCCTTTCACTTGAGAGGGACAAGATATTTGCAATACACATAGCTGACAAAAACTTGTAGCCTGAGCGCCTAAAAATCAAGACAGCCAGATGTGCTCATATGGACTGTGGCAGCTGTGTGTTTGTCAGTTGAGTTCAAGACCAATGTGATAACCAACCCTGTCAAGTCTGCCCAGACGTGAAGAATTTTCTCATTCCCTAAATAAAAAAGGTTAGACCAAAGTCACCAGAGTCTGATGGGGTTAATAAACTTCCCCCTTGCCCATCTGGGGAATGATTTCCCAGGAAGGACTCTGAGTTTTCCGAGAAAGGAAAGGACAGCGTAGGCGCCTACCGTCAGTGTTCCGCAGGACCGTGGGATACTTCACAAAGGCCACGTCTCCCTTCTCAACCAGACACCTGCACAGAGAGGGTCAGGTCAGCAAGGAGGACTTACAGCAGTGGGAGGGAGAGGCTCCAAGAGGGAACCACTGGGAGCTCCCAGCCCTACCCCGGGCCACTTACACCACACACGCTCCTGTGATGCCTGCTGTCCCTGGGGACTCAAGGGGAAATGCCGTGGGAAAATAGAAGTCTGCTTATTTAGATTCTGTTGTAGATACCTATTGTTTGGTTCCTTGTTTTAAAACACTGATTGGTTTCTCCACAAGAGCTGCTTGTGTTCTCCTATGAATAGGGATATCCAAGGATAATTCTCTGGTTGGATCAAAACACACATCAGAGATTAAAATCAGCGTAAGATGTGATTCTGAAGGAGTCCTATCACATCCATATGTCTACTCAGCCTTAACAAAAGTTAATGTGCATCATGAGATATTTTTCATGCTTAATCCCCTGAAAAATGTTTCTGTGTGTTTAAGGTGCATTTTTTTTTTTTTTTTTTTTTTTTTTTTTTTTTTTTGGTGATACACGGGCCTCTCACTGTTGTGGCCTCTCCCGTTGCAGAGCACAGGCTCCGGACGCTCAGGCTCAGCGGCCATGGCTCACGGGCCCAGCTGCTCTGCGGCATGTGGGATCTTCCCAGACCGGGGCACGAACCCGTGTCCCCTGCATCGGCAGGGGGACGCTCAACCACTGCGCCACCAGGGAAGCCCTAAGGTGCATTCTTTGTGAGAAATGTTGAGCGCGTTAAAAATCAGTTTTGTGACATTCAATCAGTTGGAATTGATCCAGTTCTCTCTCTCTCCTAATCTTCGGGTCCCTCTATCATTAGCTAGGCTCAGCTACTCCGTTCAATTCTCCATCTTGCTCTATTTCCTTGCTTCAACACCACGCCCTCCACCCTGGCCTGATCGTCTCAGTCCTGAAAGAGCCTGATCGTCTGCCTCAGGTGTGTCTGCACCTCGGCAGTGAGGTAAACCAGAGCTTCCCGATCGTTGACTTCACCTGGGCATTCCTGTTGTCCCTTCTCTGCTCTAGATCTGTGATTCTCCAAGTGTGGGCTGGACCGGCAGCATCAGCACCAGTGGGAACTAGTTAGAAATGCACGTTCTCGGGCCCCACCCCAGACCTACTGGCTCAGGAATTCTGGGGGTGGGGTCCAGCCATCGGTGTTTTAACAAGCTCTCTGGGAGATTCTGATTTGTGCTCAAGTGTGAAACAGTGCCCCCTCACCCCCGCTCTGTAGAGCTTGAGACAGCACCCCCTCAACTCTATAGAGCATGGACTCCAAAACGTTCTCCCACTTCCTGTAAACCTCTGTCTCTCCACACACCCCTACCCAACACTCACACTCTGACATGTGCTTTGGCTTCCCAGAGGAAACACAGAAATCATCACTTGGGCTTCCTTTCAGCATCCTTCTGCCAAATCTGGCAGCCCAAGGCTCCAGCACGCTCCTGCCCTCCAGGGACAAAGGAGGAGGGAAGGTCTCTCTCCAGCAAAAGTCTCCTCCCTGGGTGGTCTGCACCTCACCCACGCTCAGGCACTTTCCACTGTAGTCATCCTCTTTCTCTTCTATAACCCTCTTCACTCTTCTCATCAGCTTCCACACTTCTTGTAAAAACAAACAATAAGCCCTGCCTTGACCCCACACTGCCCTTAGCAATGGGCCTCTCTCCAGGACTCATCCAAACACCTGAAAGGATCATCGCACTTGCCATCAGCACCCCTGCACATGACTCTCTGACCCTTGCCAGTCATCTTAGGGGACTGACTCAGTATTGAATCTCCTCCCGCCCAGGTCACCAGATCCAGGAGCTAGGTTCACTGTACTCATTTTATTTGATCTCTCAAGTTCATCCTTTCCCCAATGATCTGAAATGTCATCTTTGTTTTAGATTAAATATAGTATGTCCATGTACCTGTCTTGGAAATTTTTTCTCTTCCACTGATTTATTTGTCATTTTTCACATAAACCAGCCTGTATTGCTCACAGCATTACTATATTAAGTAGTATTATAATATTATTTTTATACCTAAGAAAACAAAATTCCCTTTGTATAATTTTATTTTTAAATTCTTGGCGTTTGTTCGGTCTACCTAGCTTTACTACTTTTTTGAGTACTAACCCCCCCCCCCCCCATCTGCTTTAATCCATCTGGTCACAGCAGAGGCAGCTGGAACTTCACGATGCAACTTCACAGCATGAGTTATGTGAGCGGGAAACTTTCACCTGAACTGGGCTGACAATCCTATGTCCTGGGACCTGGGACTAATACGTTATGGTCTGTGTTTGCTTCTTTATAACTAAAGACCTGTAACAATGCTGGGGCTGCTGGTCACAGACATTCCCTCTGTGTAGACTGAGAAACAGAGAAAACCACCCTGCGGGGAAAGAGAAATGAGGCAGATGTGCAGAGAGAGAGAGAGAGAGAGAGAGAGAGAGAGAGGAGAAGCAAAGTGCTAAAAATTCATTCGTCATTTATCTGGAATTCTAATTTAACTGGATGACCTGAATTTTACCTGGCAACCCTTGCCTTAAAGTATCTTGGCTACTCCTGAGGCTCAGGTCTCAGCCCTTACAAGGAGAAAGCTCCCACAGCACCTGTTAAAATATGCCCTTGCCTTAAGATGGTTCATATGGGTGTTTTCGCTTGCAACCAAAGTCCTCATTCACTTTATTAAAGAAAAAAGATGTGAACCAAGATCAGCAGATAAAATGTATAGTATTCTAGAGAGTAAAAAGTGCTAAAGAAAACATAAAGCAAGAAAGGCGGATATGAAATATTGGCAAGGGTATGTGTGTAAAATCAGAGAGTGGCCAGGAAAGACTTCCCTGAGAAATCTTAAAGGAAATGAGGGAACTAGCCATGATGCTATGAGAAGAAGGAGCACTGCAGGTGGGGGTAAGAGCAAGTGCAAAGGCCCTGAGGCAGGAGTGTGCCTGATATCTTCAAGAAACAGCTGTGACGCCAAGATCACAGATGAAGCAGAGACAACAAGAGGAAAGATGTAGGAGATAAGGTCACACAGAGCCTTCCCAGATCTCAAAGGGACCACACAGGTCAAAGAAGGACCCTGACTTTTACTCTGAGTAATATGGAAAATTACTGGGGGGCTTTAAGCAGAGAAATGCTTTAAACAGAATCACTCTCGTTGCTGTGTTGAGACAACACAGCAACGAGAGTGGGGGAGGAGGATAGGACAGATGCTTGGAGATCTGTTGGGGGTTATAATCCAGGGAGAGATGATGGTGGTTTAGATCAAGGTGGTATCACTGGAGATGGGCGATGAGGACAATTCTCGTTACCCTTTGCAGGCAGAGCTAACATGATTTGATGATGACCCAGACGTGGGGTTTGAGAGAGAGAGAGTAGACACGGTTATCACACACCAAGGCTTTGACTTTTTCCTAAAGGAAAAACGGAGTTACCTTTAACTGAGATGGCGAAGACCTCAGGAGGTACTGGTTTGGGTGGGAGTGTGTAAATTCCAAAAGGTCAGCTTGGGACATTTAAACTTGACCTGCGGATTAGAAACCAAGTGGACATGCCCAGGAGGCAGTTGGATATATGCGTTTGGAGTTTCATCTGGAGTTTTGAAGAGATGTCTGAACAGGAACATAAATTTGGGAATTGTCAGCATATAGATAGATCGAGACTAGATAAAACCACCAAGGTCTGAGCATGAAGAGAGAAGACCAATGCTGGAGCCCTGGGGCACACCAACTTGTACAGGTTGGGCAATGAGGTAGAGCCAGCAAAGAGGCCGAGATGCAGTAACAGGAGAGGGAGGAGGGAATCCAAGAAAGTGTGGGGTCCTGAAGCCAGGGAAGAAAATGTATGCAAGTGGGGGAAGAGATCGGTGGTGTCGGTGATCTGGGCTTTGGATTTATTTAACAACACAGAGGTCCCTGGCAATTTAAAAGTGCAGTTTCAGCTGCGTGGTGGGTGGTGGTATACAGGGGAGGGGGTTGGGAGGCAGGGAGTGGGGAGGTATGGTGGGAGTAGTCTTCTCACGTGCCAACAGTAAGGAGGAATGTTTTCTGTAGATAATTTAAATACAATAATAAAACCAACTCCACTGGTTGGGGTGGGGGAGGTGAACAGATTCCTAAACTAGGCTTTGGGGAGATTGAAAGGAGAGAAAGTGAACCGAGCAAGGACATTAAAATATCCTCCTTCAAGGAATTTTGTTGTAAAGAGGAGAGAAATGGAAAGCTGCTGCAGAGGAAAGTGAGGTCAAGAGAGGTTTTACTTATTTCTTTATGTTTAAGGTGAGAAAACAGCAGCATGTTTGTATGCTGATGGAAATGATCCTGTAGAGAATAAGATGTGAGAACACAGGAGAAAAGAGGGGGAGGAGCGCTGGGGCAACGCCCTTGAGCGGGCTGCCTGCCGGAGACAATCGCTGCAGATGCAGGGCTGGGCTCGGTGAGGAGATGGCCCGCTCCTCCCCAGTAAAAGGAGGGAGGGCAGCGTCCAGGGGCGCACACATGCCAGCACTCGGCAGATGTGGCGGTGGGACGTTGTGGAGTTTCTCTTTTGATTGCTTCAATTTTCTCAGGTGAAATAGGAAACAAAGGTGTGACAGATGGAGGAAGAAGTGTTGGAGGATTGAGGAGAGGAAAGAGTATGGAATGGTCTTGTAGGAGCGTGGGGTAGTAACGGACTAGAGACTTCTGGCTCATCTGAGCTGGGTTCGCATTACTTTAAAGGGAGGCCAGTCAGCCTGGAGGCGCTGGCACCGAAGTAGAATGTTGCACCCAACCCAGGTCGAGGTTCAGCCAGGAGAGATGACCGGCATTTGAGGATGTGCCCAGGGGAATAATTATCACGGTTGGCTGTGGAATGTATGCTGCATCTGGAGGGGGAAAAGGACATGAGGGTGGGTGTGAACAGGATCAACGGACCTCAGGTCAGTAGGAATGGTGGAGCCGGGAAGCTAGAAGGCGTGCAAAGGCAGGCAGGTGGTGGCGGGCAGGATGAGATGTCTAGAGCTAAGATTGTTTTTCGTGTGCTCGTCTGCACTTTGGAACTTCCGTGGTTCTGTATAGAACTCCGAGGACAGAATTCTAGGTCTCTGTGATTCTACTGTAATCATACCAAAATGGGACCATGGACCCTAATATCAATGTACTTCCCAGTGTAAAGAGAAGTTCAACTATTTTAGCCTAGGTTTAATGTTCAACATATATTTTTGTAGTGGGGTCTGTGAAAATATGTAATTTATGTACGGCTTATGAAAGTGACCAAACTTTGGAGAGGGAGGGACGAAGCAGTCTGGCAGTGTGATGAGTAGAAGGCTCCTTTCTAGAGACTCACGTGTTCTCCACACCACCCTAACTCCACAGGGTGCCCTTCATACTGAGAATTAACTCTACCTCCTTAGCCAGGCCCTCAAGGCACCAAGACAGCCAATGCCTGCAGCTCCAGCCTCCTCCCTCACCTGATCCCCTCCCTCCCAATGCTCTACTCTGGCGCCTTCTCTGGCCTCAAATATGGCATCATTTGTCCAGCCCCAGCCTTTGTCCTTGCTGTTCCTTCTTCCTGGATTACTCTTCCCCATATTTTCTCAGGCCTGATTCCCTCTCAACATTTAACCCTCAGTTCACATGGCCCCTTTGATCCTGAGGCCTTCCCTGACCACCTTTTCTAAGATTGTCCCTGAGTCACTGCCATATCACCCCCCTTGGTCACCACCACCACCCCCAGCACTTATCACAGTCAGGAAGTGATTGTGCTTTAAGTATTTATTGTCTTACTCTCCCCACGGTGTGTCTTGCTGTTGCTCTAACCTCTCTACTTAGAATAGTGCCTGCCACATACTAGGTGCTCAATAAATATTTCTTGAATGGATGGAGGAGCCCAGGAATATGTGTTTTTAAATATACTCTTCAACCAGGTGTAAGAAGCATGTAGCCGGTGTCCTTCCTTTGATCTTAAACTGGGTCTCTGAAAGATCCTGTGACTTGTCCACAATCACACAGAAGAACAGATCAAAAGTAGAAGCAGGGTTGTGACCTGTGTCCATCAGTCTTGCCTCTCCCCAGGTGCCCTGAGTCCGCTGGCTCTGCCCAAGAGTGCTCCAGGAAGGGGCTGGGCTTGAGTCCTCAGGGCCCCTGGGAATCTGCAGTTCTGTTCTCTAATTCTGGCTCCTCCTAAATGCAGCACCCAGATGGTGGGATGATGAGAGAGGTGAAAGGGCAGGAAGTTCACCAGGCTGGTGCCAAAGCGAAAGGTGGTGGACAGATGCTACTTGCCTGAGAGCCCCACTCGAGCCGTAGTACCCCTCGTGGCTGTTGGGAGCACACGTGTGGGCTGGCGTGCCACTGCCATTGCACAGGGCACAGAGACTGGACGCTGGATCAGACCCAGGGGCACAGCTTTGACTGAAGAATTCATCTGCGCAGGAGGACACGAGAGGTCAGCTCTTCCTGCCTGTGTTGGCAAGAAAGCCTCAGACTTTGTTCCTAAAATTGCCTGAGTGACATAAACACACACTCAGGTATTTAGTACCATATGATTAGAAACAAGAAGCTTATGGAATTTAAAAAAAAAAAGGTTGCAGCTGAAGCAGAGTAAAGGGGGCCTGGCTGAAGCTGGGACAAGGGTCTTTGAGATCACAGCAGTCCCGGCACAGGTCAGTGGTGTGGACGGGTAGACACAGGTTTAGCCCTAAGAGAGTGGACAAAATTGGAAGTCCTAGGTGGTTGAACCTGTCCTGTATGCTTTCCGATCTCTACTGCCCTTGTCCATCTTTACAAGTCTGCCATCATGACTCAAAGGCCAGGAAGGGGCCCAAGAGGCCCAGCTGCCCACCCCTGTGCTGAGCCCCAGGGCACTGTGGTGAGGAAACCACACAAGCCCCGCCCTCCTGGACCCCAAGTTTCTGTGGTGACAGTCACGACTCAAGTAACCACGCCAGTGAATTTATGTTTCCCTATCATCGTGTTTCCCCACCGTGCTCTGGGAAAAAGAACATAGTTCCACGGCTACAGATAAAGGAACCTGGGAGTCAGGGAGAGGCCTGAAGTGGACAGATGAAGAATGAATAGGAATTACCCAAGTGAAGGGCAAAGGGACGAGTTTTCCAGACAGGGAGCAGCATCTGCAAAGGCCTAGGGCAGGAGTTGGGGGAGGGAGCAAACAGCACAGAGAGCTTAATGGAGGCCATCGGTCCTGGACCACCCAGTGGTCCAGTGAGTGGGAGGGGTCAGGGTCCAGACCACATGTGATATTTTACACCTTTGTGTATATTTTGTTCTTTATTTGCAGAGAAATGGGGAGCCTCTGACGGGCTTTAGACAATGTTGGGCCAGGGGTCTAGCAGCAGGGTGAGCCAGGACAGATGTGGGGTGTAGGCAGCAGGCTACTGCAGGGGTCCAGGGGACATGAGGGCAGCTTGAAGTAGCACAAAGGGGAGGGAGGAGCTACGTGGAAGGAGGAGAAGCTGATATCACTGGTGATGGACAGGTGTGTGGTGGCTGGCAGACTCATTTCCAGCTGGGGCCAGTGGATGGACAGTGGGGGGCCTCCACCAAGCTAGGCAGCTCTGGAGCAGGGCCAGGATCGGCAGAGATGATGCATTCCATGTTGTACAGGTTGAGTTTAATGTACTTTTTGAGATACTGGACTAGATAATGTCAAACAAGCAGTTCAATATACATAGGTTTGGAGAGCAAGGAGAGATCTGTGCCAGGGACAAAAACTTGACAGTTATCAGCATATAGACACAATAATCGTACAGCAGCAAACTTATCTAGTGCTTGCTATGTGCCTAGCTTTGTACGTATAATGTTTGTTTAGATCGTTATCTAGGCTATAGGCATGGATGTGAGGGCTTGGGGGTTGAGTTTAGAGTGGGGAAAAAAGTTGCTTTAAGCAACTCAAACATTTATTAACCAGGTGGGAAAGGGACTTTGTAGGGGTAGGAGAAAAAAGAAGCCAGTGTGTTTTCACAAAAGCCAGGAGATGGTGGTTTAAGGTGATCTGAAGCAGGAAAGGTCATGGAAGCACAGACTGGAGCCCATCCTTCCAGTTGAGCAACATGGAGGTCCCGGTAGCCTTGACCAGAGTTCTCCCTGTGGAACCAGGTGGAGGAGCCAGAGGGCAGTGAGTGCAGCCATGAGTGGGGTGAGTGGCTGAGACCATGATTTTATGAGGTTTGGCCATAAAGGGGAGAAAGAGAAGGCAGGAGCTGGAGGGGAATGTGGGGAGAGGGAGGGTTTTTAAAGGTGGAAGACACTGGGTACGTTCACATGCTGAAAGAAATTGTTGGGCATACCAGAGGAAGAGGTAGTCACTGAGGGTGCAGCTCTGGGGAGGGGTGAGGCAGGGCCCACAGCCAAGTGCAGGTAGGAGGACGGGCTGCGTTGTAGAGGGAGGCTGAGCAGGTGCAGCCAGCAGGAGCCCCCAGCTTTGGCGGTGGGGTGTTGATGGGAACCTTCCTGAGGGTTTGAAGTATCTCTTGCAGGTGCAGATGAGATCATGTGCTCAGAAAGGGTGATAGGTAGGTAAGCGTGGGATGGAAGTGTACGGACAGCTAGGACATTAGGATAATTATTGGGAAGTGTGGGTGTGGAGCAGAGGAACAGCGGGGGTACTCGTGAGCACCAGGGTAGGGCAGGGGGCGCTGGGGTCAGCAGCTGGAGCATCTCCATGGAATGAACTGCTCTGCCCTGCGACATTCTCCAGCTGTGTTCAGCTGATCAGGTGCAGAGGGCCAAGAGAGCAGGTGACAGGGTTCCTGCAGGGCTCGGATTTGTCAGATGGCTGGGGAATTCCGGGGAGCAGGAGCCTTTTAGGTATTGGCAAGAGCATTGTTGAAACGACTAATATGGAAATTTAAGAGAGGTGAGGGTGAAAGTGAAAGCTAAAGCACTCAAAACTTACTGGTGTAAGGTTTTCAATTAAGAAAGCAGCCTATTCAGTTTATGTGGAAAGACAACACATACACACAAACACACACACATATCACATGTGCACCCCTACATTCCACTCTTTTTTTTTTGTGGTACGCTGGCCTCTCACTGTTGTGGCCTCTCCAGTTGCAGAGCACAGGCTCCGGACATGCAGGCTCAGCGGCCATGGCTCACGGGCCCAGCCGCTCCACGGCACGTGGGATCTTCCCAGACCGGGGCACGAACCCGTGTCCCCTGCTTCGGCAGGCGGACTCTTAACCACTGCGCCACCAGGGAAGCCCCCCTATGACCCACTCTTGCTTTGCAACCCAGGTCTCTTCCCTGAGCCAGATTTGAAAGACATAAAGAGTAGCGTATTTCCCTGAGATCTGCCCTTTGGGCCGAACCACTCCCCTCAGAAGCAATGGGAGAGGAGAAAGGGGAGTCCTGCTAAGGAGATGTGAAGCTCACTCACATGGCTGTCCAGACCTTGTCCACACCATCCACTTATGCCATTCATTGAACTGAATTTCTCCCCTACACAGGCACAGGCCCAAGGAAGGGGCTGCTGCACCACCGCTCAGAGCACACTTACCAAATTTACAGGACCCAGTTTGGTTGTATATGAAACCCATGGGGATGTTCCAGCCTGCAGAAGTGCCAACTGCAGTGTGGCAGGACTTCTTGCCTCGCAGAGAATCCCAGGTGAGGTCAGCATCTGACTTCTTGACCACTGCCACGACGTAATAACCTTGCAACAGAGATACCAGGATGCAATTTCAATACCTCCAGGGCCCTCCCAAAATGTACTGCAGAGTTGCTGCCTGCCAGTCTCCCAGGGGAGGGGGAACAGCTTGAAGCCCTCACCTTGCTCTAGCAGATCCTCCCAGTAACCATCATTGTTAGGTACTCAGCCAAACAGAGCGACTCTACTGCTCTCCAGATATGTCTCCAGGCATACACTCACAAATATTTACACACACACACTTCATACTTTTTCAACAGAATCCTGCCAGTGCTTTATTCTTCCTCAATGATATACCTTTTTGATTCAGTAGAAATAGATATGCCTGTCTCATTCTATTTATTAGTTGAATCTAAGTTATGTCCACTGTATAGAAGTACAGTGTTTTATAATCCCCATACTGGTGGGCATTGAAGTTGTGACCCATTTTTCCCCATGAAAAATCACTTATCTAAATAAAGCTTTGTATGGAGTGTGCACCTGCTTAAATATTTCTGTTGAATAGAAGTCCAAAAGAAAGAGCTTTAATGACTTCTTTTTTAAAGTCAGGTCTCTGATTTTCTAGGTTTACAATAATACCATTTTCTAATAATGACAATTTAATCTCTTCCTTTCCCCAATATATTTTTAAAATATTTTTCTTATCTTTCTGCATTCACTTACAAAATAATGTCAAATATCTTTGGTGGGTGTGGGCATTCTTGTCTTCTTCCTGATTGTTATGGGAACACCATTGATACTTGATGTATTCCTATTGCAGTAGAGTGTAACAGAATCCTGCTTGTTGAGTAAGGCCTAAACTGCAAGGCTGAATTTAGAGACTGGAATCATGGGTAATGTGGTTCCCCACCACCACTCCCACCACCCCCAACACACACACCCTGTCTTGCTGTTGTGGATGAGGTATCTATATATTCATGCCTGGAAAATTTGGGAATCAACATGGCAGTGGAAGACCTGCCCACCAGTTACTAAATGATCTCAGACAAGTCGCTTAGCATCTAGGATCCTAAATTTCTCCTCAGTGAAATGGTAACAGTAATGCTAATATGAGCACACTGTACGTTAGGAATGGGAAGGGGAGGTTACATGGATAGGTTTCCAGCCATATTGCTAATGCAGAAGCAGTACCAGAGCCCCTTTCTTGGTGAAGCAGATTCTCCTGAGGCCACCGCAAGCTCTTGCCTATCCAACTGGGTTCTATTACGCCATTCCGGCGGCCAAATACTGTTACAGTGCCTTTCTTGAGCTGTAACAATTTCTGCACAAATGGTATTATTTATTGTCATCTGGTGTGTGTGTGTGTGGCTTTGGGATTAACCCCTCTCCATCTCTACTCCAATCTAACTTTCTCCATTACCCTGAACCGTCTTCTAAGCATCCTCATTGACCTACATTTGTATATCACTGCAGTTCCTGGAAATTTCAATCACTTGTGAATCAATTAGAATTCTTTCTGACTTTACGTATTTTATAATCAGAACAACGAAATGCCAGCCCTTAGAGTTGAAGATACAGATCCAATTCAGAGAAGACAGAAAGCCGTGAAAGCAGAGGGAAGAGGGACAGTTGACCCCAGGGCTGGGGTCCTGCTGCAAACAAAGGGCAGCTGCCGCAGGGTGAGTGGCTTTGCCCCCCTGAGGCCTTTGTGGAGGCGGGCGGTGCAGGGCCTCAAGACCCCAAGCTTGTGTGCCCGCCCACCTCCTGCAGCTCTCCTGTCTCATAAGAAATTCCAAACCCAGGTGAGCACTTGTTTTCATCTCAAGATCCTCCATCACGATGGTTTCCAAAGCTTAATATGCATCAGAATCATCCCAAGGGCTTGTTAAAACACAGAGCAGTGGCCCCATCCTGGACCCCAGCAGACCTGCAGTCAGACTCAAGAACGCTCACATCTAACAAGTTCTCAAGCGACGCTGATGCCGCTGGTCCAGACACCACACTACCTAGAGAACCACTGCTCTAGCCAATGCCCAAGACTAGGTACCTCAGGGACAGACACAGAACCTCTCTGCCCATGTGGAGACATGGATGGGAAAACTCGTCACCTGGTCTCCTATTCTGAAGAGGAGGTCACTCCCCAGCTATTCAAAGCCAGCCACTAAAAGCTAAAGGGCTGATTTCATCTTCATCCTCCTCCTCTTCAGTAGCAGCATCTATGACTCCCCTCCTCCTCCCCCTCTGAGGCATCCACTGGGCCCCAGAAATGTCAGGAACGGGCTCCTGTCCCGGTGCAGACATGGGTGGCAGTATGTGACAGGGAGCACTGCGGTGGGTCAGGAAGGGCAGGGGTCTCCAGTCACGGCGCCTCTGCCCAAACCCAGGTGCAGCCACTTCCTGGCTGTGTGGCCCCGGGCAAGTCACACCGTCCCTGAGCCTCACTTGCCCATCTACGTGATGCAGCCAGCGATGTGCATGTTCTAGAGGACTGCTGAGCAGAGTGAGCAGAAGCAGTCCAAGCAGGAGCCCTCTGTCCACTGTGACATGCCCCACGACAGACCTGCTCCTTCACGATGGACTGCGGCAGTGTCATCTCTCTCTCTCTCTCTCTTTTTTTTCAAACAACTCTACTAACTTTGGTTTATTTGTAAGGCTTTCCTCACCCCCTCCCTGACAACAGGACTTTATCTTTTTGTGTGTGTGTGTGGTACGCGGGCCTCTCACTGTTGCGGCCTCTCCCGCTGCGGAACACAGGCTCCGGACGCGCAGGCTCAGCGGCCATAGCTCACGGGCCCAGCCGCTCCGCGGCATGTGGGATCTTCCCGGACCGGGGCATGAACCGTGTCCCCTGCATCGGCAGGAGGACTCTCAACCACTGCGCCACCAGGGAAGCCCAGGCCTTTACCTTTGAGCCCCAGTGTTACCGATTCTGACTCACCTTCCACAGGTGTGTTCACACACTTAGACCCAAGCTGCTCTTTGCCATCTTGAGACACTAAAAAGAAAAAGAATTGAGGTACAGGTCATTAAATTCTCACATTACTCAAGTCCTGACTTTCTCAGTCTCAGTAGTCAAGAATAAAATGAGAAACGCTGCTAAGCAGTTTATCATTGGCCATCAACAAGGCGAGATCCTGCAGTCCTATTTCACCTCCTCTCTCCTGACCTTTGCCACTGGAACATTAGGTTCCCTCCCAGAACATGCCCAACATTCAGGGAATTACAGAGAAAGAAAATGAGATGCTCATTGAAGGGGGTGGGGTGGGGAACAGAAGCCACTGAAGACCTTGACAGAGATCCTTTCGATTTGCTGTGTGATTCTAGGCATACGGACATTCTTCCCTTCCGAGCTCTGGGCTGTGTAGACAATCCTTGTAGTCATGCTGTGTTGGAGGGGAAGGATCCAGCCCATGGTTCAGAAAGACCTGGTTGCAGTCTTTATTCTACCTTGGACACATCATTCAACTCCCCCAAGCCTTAGTAAAATGGAGATACCACTATTTACTTCATAGAGTTGTTTTGTTTTGTTTTGAAGGATAACGTATGGTTTCTCACTCACTGCATAGCAGATGAGGCATTTAACAAATAGTGGTGAAATCCTCTTTTCCCCTGGCTGTATTTTTCCAGGTGGAGGGATCCCCACAAAGACCATGACCTTGTGGCCCCATCCATCAATGTCCCAGTGCATCTTGGGTGAGCTAATTTTGGATTAGTAAATTTGGCAAAAGGATCTAGGCACCTGTGGCTCTTTCTTTGTTGAAGAGAATGGGGAGAGGGTGGTTTCGATCTCATCTATGACAGAATGTGTTTTCCCTCTGCCCTCAGCATGCGGTCTGCCAGCAGACCTGTCCTCCTGAATTGGTGGGTGACTCTAACTCAAGGACAATTTGACAAGCCCCATGGCTAGCTCTATGCCATGCCCTCCAATATCACTCTTTCAGTAATAAAGGTTTTATTTTGATTTCTTTCAGCCTAAGTTCCGCATCTATATCTTAACTGGTTCTGACTCTGGGGAAGATAGATGTTATCTACTAGCTCCCTACACTCCAGATAACATCTATTGTTATCTCCACATCGAACTAAATTATTTCCTCACCTTTCTGTGTCCATAGCCCAGAAGGAAGAAAACACAGAGACCCTCCCCTCCACTTACAGTAGTTCTCTGCCAGGACAGGCACCAGACCACATTTGCCCGCTGTGTAGATGAAGCCTCCATCCAAGCTCATGGCATCAGCCTCTCCTTTCTGAAGTTAAGAAATAAACCAATAGCACAACAGTGAGGCTGTTATCCTGTCTCATCCTCAGAGGTTTCCATCTCATTGGCTTAATGTCACACGTCCTTGTGATAAACCAAATGGTGTATGACCCAGAGCTTCTGCCACATAAACACAGGGTTTAGAAAACTGGACATGCCTTTAGCCTGTTAACCCAGAAGCAAGCACCCAACCCAGGTCATGCTCCCTGGTCATCTCTGTGCCCTCGCATGAGACCCCGTTCTGAGTACTGGACATGCCATCACTACACTTTCTTTGTGACCATTGTCACTCACTCGACAATCAGACTCAGAGTATGTGTCTAATCTGTTTCTATGGAACACGTTTTCTTCTGTATGGCATAGTTCAATTCTGTTCTTATAACCCCATTAGTACTCTAATTAATAATTCATTAATAATTAACTTATGATTTTAATCAATGAACTTTTCCAACAACAGAGACAAAAAAATGCATACTTATATTCATAGATAAGGTCATCAAGAAACAAACACACAGACACAGGCACTCTTTGCTCTTCTCCTGTTAATTGCTCTTCTAGAAATCTATCTTAAAACAGTAGTAACTACAGAAGCAAAAGCTTATCAAGCCCCTACTATGTGCCAGGCCCTTTTCTAAACACTTTACAATGATTTCCTCATGTACTCCCTCACAGAACCCAGTAAGGTAGGTACTATAATTCTCCCCCTTTTATACCTTAGTTAACTGAAGCAGAGAGAAGCTAAGTAATTTATCCAATAGATGGTCACTAAGACTTAGGTAGTTTAATTCCTTAGCTTCTGCTCATAACCACTATGGAATGTGTCAGCCTCCAGGATCTGACTAATCCAAAGGACACATCCCTAAATTCTGGGTTTTATAACCAATTAAATTTCTGTTAGATACAAAACACACTTGTATCACTTAGGATGTTTAAACAAGAGATGTGTATTTTATGCTAGGTTCATTTTTTAAAATGTATCTGCCACCTCAAGGAGAATTTTGAGCCCTCACTTTTTCCAGGGGCCTTGGTTCCTCGCAGCCTGGTGTCTTTCCCTGACATGGAGCAGAAGTGTAGTGGCTTTGTTCCCTTGCTCAGCTGTTCACAATTCACTGTCCCCTCATTATCACACACTGACCTGGTTTGCTAGCATTTTGGCAATTCATGTGTATCTTATCATCAATAATTTTAATTAGTGGTGTCATCTATGGGTTTTGTCTCCCAGAATCAAGTTGTTCCCGATAGCCGTCATTGTTATTTCCTCTGGCTGCTCAAGTTGGCACAGTTAGGCCAATGGGTAGCATCTTCTAATGCTCACCCTGGAGAACTGAAAACATCCTCACTTTCTGAAAACAACCAATTGTCCGAGACCATCCCAATTTCCCTTTGCTGAAAGTCACATGTCCACTATTATATAAGATCCCTCATTGTCTTTTAAGCAGAAGTTTCTGAGTTTCATTGTCCTAGCTTGGCGCTGTGTCAGCCACAGACTAACTCAGACTTTGATGAGTTCCCTTAACCCTCTTAGCCTCAGTCTCCTCATCTCTAGAATAGGATAATCTGGATAATCTACCAGCCTCCCCCAGTTGTTATGAGGATTAAACGAGACAGAGCATGGAGAGCCTTCAGGTCAGTCTTTGGTGTGCTGTGAGCTCTCAGAAAACATTTGCTGTCATCATCCTTGTTAGCAGAGGCTTGGGCTGAGCATGCCTCCCAGCCCTGGGTCTCTCTGCAGTGAGAATGTGTCATTTCATCTCCTGAGGGCTCAGCATCCTCACCTGTATAAAATGTATTTGGAAAAGATTCTCTTTTAGTCCTCCTCAGGCTGTTAAAAAATGATTAAAGAAGACAGTTTAGGTGATACAAACTTCAACACTTCTTGAAGTGGGCAGTCTCCATTCAGAGAACTGCAGAATAGGGCAGAAGGCAGGAAGCTTTGATAGGGTAAAGAACAACTAAGAGAAAAATAGATAATATCTGATTGGCTGGGGCCACATTGCCAAGGGTGAGAAGGAAGAAGGAAGGAAGTATAGACCCAGAGTTGGCTTGGCACTGGGGGCCTGGCTGACTGGATAGACTGTGTTTCTGGTCAGGCAGAACATTTACAGGCACAGGAAGTTATCTAAGTTTCAGTGGTGACCTGGCATTCCAGGCAGGAGCGGCTCCATCTTGGGCTTAGAAAGTTATTTCAACAAATCCCCAAACAATCTGGGATACAGGGAGGGGCAGGGACCACACCTCTTTCTCTGCCTGCCATCGGCTCATGTGGGCTTCCCTCCACAGAGAACCTGGCTGACAAGGCTGACAGGGACGAGTATGAGCTGCTCTGCAGGGACAACACCCGGGGGCCTGTGGACTCGTCTGAAATATTATTTTGTTTGTTTCTGATAAACTGCCCAAAACTCTGGAAGGTTTTTTTTTTTTTTTTAACATAGAAATACATCTTTGTCCATGGTAGTAATGCTTTTGCAACAGATTTAATTATAGATGTGCTAATAAGTTCTGAAATCATTATAATAATCTGTGTTTGTTTAAGGTGATTAAAGCATTTAGGAGCCCTTCATAATGAAGTATTCAGGAGAAAGTGATTAGATCGGAAACTGGTATTCCAGTGACTAAGATAATCTGATTATTAAAACTTGTTTTATTTGTTGGTAAGTAATGCTTAAATGCTCAGATTTGTTTGGTAGATTTATAGACTGAACAAACTGAGCACTAAACAAAGTACAAATAGTGGAAGTGTTTTTTATACAGAAACTCTCCTATTTCATTAAGATCTTAGCACCACCCATTTCTAGATGTAAGGCGGCTCAGGAAGAAATGAGTTCCTCTGGCCAGAGGGTGGCCCGCAGGATTCTTCCTCCATCCGGCACTTACCAAACACCGTCATGTGCCTCACGAAGCTCACGTCCCCCACACTGTCCTGAAGACACCTGAGGACCAGGACAGCTGTGGTCAGGCGCTGTCCACAGCACAGTCTCGCCCCTCCCCCAGTACCCCCCTCCCCAGGCTCTGCCCCGGGCCACTGGCTAACAGGGCTTCACCCACAGTTTCCCAGGCTTCAGTCCGTCCTCACAGAGGTGATGGCCCTGTCTGAAGACCCTTTGAATCCCCACAGCCAAGCCAGGTCTGAAGCAAGCAGGAGCCCCCTAAGCTACATCCCAGGCAACTCTGGGGAGGGAGGCTGCAAAAGAGGAACCCACCACCTTCCTCTTCGAAGGCAGCCAAAAGCAACAGATTAAAAAAAAAAAAAAAAAAAAGGTTTAAAGCCTTTTACATAGAGGTTAAAAACTCTAGACAGGCTTGGACTCCCGGCCAGTTTTGCTCTGGTTTTGAGCAGCAGCTATGTCTCTTGCAGGGCGTGGAGTATGGAGAGGTGCCTGCAGGCAGGGGGCTGAGAGGGAGGTGGGGAGAAGCAGCATGCGTCCCTGACACAGAGATACTCAGGTAGAGAGAAGCAGCTGGTGTAGGGGAGGGTTCCCAGCCCTTGGCCCAGCTGGGAGTCCAAGCCTGTGTCCATGGATCCCAGAAACCTCCCTGGTCCAGACCCCTCCATCTGGGGAGACGAGCGGGGCTCCCCCACAGAAGACTGCCCCTCAGGACGGGCAGGAACGAGGGTGGGCCGTGGGAGGCACTCGAGACCCTGTGTTTCACACCGACACTCTAGGTGGTCTGAGGCAGGCCCCGTCCACTCCCTGTGGCTTAGTTTCTCCATCATCAGAGTGAGGAAGAGGAGCAAGGGGGCCCCACTCACTTGAAGGCCCCTGAGTAGCCGAAGTACGGTTCGTGGGAGTTGCAGGCGCACTTGTCGGTCCCCTTCCCCGCACACAGTTGGCACAGTTTGGGGAAAGCCGTCTGATCCGCACAGGGAACGCAGCTGTCCGCGAAGAACTTAGCCGCTGCTGCTCAACACGGAGACACACGGACCTCAGGGCATGAGCTGCCGGGGCCCCTTGGTCACGCATGCGTGTGTGTGTGTGTGTGTGTGTGTGTGTGTGTGTGTGTGTGTGTCCGTATGTGAGAGCCCAGAGGTCTGCATGCACTGCCTGGGACTGTCATGAGGAAGTGGGTGTGCAGAGGTGGCCGACAGTGCCCAGGTCTGAGGGCGTGGCTGGCTCACGCGTGGTCCCGGGGCTCCAGCCCAAAAGAAGCTTCCCAGCCTGTCCCCTGCAGGGTGCGAAAACTGCTGAGCTGCACTGACCCAAGCTGCAGCCCCAGCACCACTCACCTGGTTAGCTCACCAACACGGAGGCTCGGGGGTGGTGGGGGAGGCCGCAGGACTCTAAACACGCAGGAACCCCCGACAGCCCTTCCTTATCTCAGGACGTGGTCCCACCCACCCCTCTCCTCTTCTGATCCAGGGTCTGTGGTGGCTCCCGGGGATCCCTCTTCCAGGAACTCATGGGAGGGGGTTGGATTAACTTGCCTCATGGGCTCGGGGGTGTGCCAACAGCCACATCATAACCGCCCAGACAGACGTCCCACAGCGTCTGACACCGGGGCAAGCAGGAACCCCAAGAAAGGGCAAACATAGCCAGAGCTGTGGCCCAGGCTGCGCACCCCATCTGACCTCTGCAGCCCCAAACACAGGTGAAACATAAATGCTGCAGAGTCGGCAGGGCTCAAAAAGACACAATTTTGCAGAGCACAGAAAATTTGGCTGTCATCTTTCAGGGGCTGAAAAGGCACCCTAGGCTCACCATGACTCATCGGAACTGAACAAGAGACTGGAGTACACAAAAAATCATAGCTCTGGTCCACTCATCCCCTCTCGCCTTCATCCCAAGCCCTCACCCACAGCACTGAGGCCTGACTGCTGGCGGTATGGCGATCATCCCCAGTGAGCCTTCCTGGGCAGCTGGAAGGCAGTTCCCCTTTCTCATCAGCCTCCACGATGGCCCTTATCAAGCCAAACTGCTGGGATTACCGTGAATGTGGGGCTGCCAGGAGCTCAGAGACCGGGGTTCCTTTGCTGAGAGAAGGAAAGACTCAGCTGCCAGTTCCCAAGGCTCACTGGTGCAGCAAACCCAGACAGCACACGTTTAAAGCAGGTTGTCCCCATCTTGGAGTTTATGAAACCTGTACGCCTGTTAGTGTTCGTAAGGCCCCAATAGAATCCACGTGGGTGCTGGGAGTAGGAACCCTGCCTCAGGGCACCCCGTCCCAGCCAGCTTACCTTTTTCAACCAAGTCAGAGGGAAGAAGTATCCCGATGGGGATGTTCCACCCAGGAGACCATCCCAGGCCTGTGTGGCAGGACTTCTTGCCTTGGAGCTGGTTCAGCTGGAAATCGCTGCCCTTCTTCACCACGGCTACAACATAATGGTGAGTCTGTGGATCTGAAAAGGAGCAGAGAAAGAAGGGCCAAAGGAAGATGCCACATCATTGCCACTCATCTTACAGAGTGTGTGCAAAGGAACTTGGGGGGATCCTAGGACCTGCAACATCTCCTGGTAAGCAGGCAGAAAAGGAAAGGGAAAGGCCCTTGATTGACAGAAGAAAGGAAACTGCCCCTCTTCAAGGCAATACACTTGAGTTCTTTTTCTGCACCAGCTATTACAGGGCCTGCAGCTCCCAGTCATTGAGATTTACTGTTTCTCCCCACGGGCTCTTCTCCCTTCTCTGTCTGCAGCCTGGGCACGAAGATGAAGGTGTGGGGGGAAGGTATGGAGGGCGTCTCCAGGGTTTCGCCAGGGCCCTGCAAGCTGGACTCAAATTGAGACAGACCGTGCTCACACACACACTGGTGACACTCATGGACAAGTATGGCAGGCACCCCATTCTTCGCCTCCCCAAACCCCATTCTTCAAACTGTGTTCTCTAGCAACTGCAGAGGACTTGGCACACGGAGAGGCTGTCCAGGTCTGTGTGTCTCCAGAGATGGGCGACCCCACCGGGCGGGCAGTGGACTCTGGACAACATGCCCGCTCTCACTCAGCAGCACAAGCAGCATTCCCATCAGGATGCTCAGAGTTCACAGCTTCCCAGAAAGAGCCAAGATCCCAGCCCCCATGAGTTAGCGGAGGTAACAGCCTCTCACAGTCTAGAGAACTCCAGCAGCTTTGTTCCCTGCAAGTGTAATGCCAACAGAGTCCCTGCCTTCTGCTGTGGCTGCTGTGTCAGAACAGAGACCTGGGTCCCCGTGGAAGACGCACCATCTTTTGACCCGTAGAATTCTGCCACGACGGGCTTCAGGTTGTAGGGGGCCAGGCCTGCCTCAAACACCAAACCTCCATCAATGGTCACAGCATCTGCTTTGTTTGCCTGAAAGAGAAAAGGCCAGACATGAATGAAGCCCCTCACCTCTGAGGAAGACTCACCTAACCCTCTGCCAGGGACACTTGACAAGTATCGCCATGGATACTTGGTATGGCTCAGACCTCCTCCGCCTCCCTAGTGTTGGCTCAAAAGCCTTCGCAGTGAGCTTTCCTCCGACTGTGCTCTTAAAACTACCACCTCATAAATGCTGGAAGCCCTCTGTTTCTCTCCTGAGCCCTTATCAACCATCTGACAAACGTTTATTTATTGTTTGTCCTCCCCTTTGAAATGCAGCCTCCTCCAGGGTGGGGATGTTACTGTGTTGTTTTATCCTGCCAAATCCCAGCACCGACTGCCAGTAGGTGTCCAATAAATGTTGAATTGAGTGAATGAGTTGTAGAATATTTCCATCCATAAGAAGTCATGGTTTGCACTCTTGAGTCTGGATTCCCTCTTCAAGGATCTCTCAGCCAAGAATTCCTTCCTCCCTGAGAGAAGCAGTAACTTCACAGCCTCTTCTCAAAAATGAGGTTGGATTATTCCCTACCCCTCATTTCCTCATGGAAATCTTTTTTTTTCAACTGGAAGTCTGTACCTCTCAATCTCCCCCACCTATATCTTTCCTCCTCCTACCCATCTCCCCTCCGGCAACCACCCGTTCTCTGTATCTATGACTCTGTTTCTGTTTTGTTATATTTGTTCATTTGTTTTGTCTTTTAGAGTCCACATATAAGTAAAATCATACAGCATTTGTCCTTTCTCTGTCTGACTTATTTCACTTAGTATAATACCTTCTGGGTCCACCCATGTTGTCACAAATGGCAAGATTTCATTCTTTTTTATGGGTAATATTCCATTGTATATATACACCACATCTTCTTTATCCATTCATCTACTGATGGACACTGAGGTTGCTTTTGTATCTTGGCTATTGTAAATAGTGCTTTTTATTCATTTCTTAATTGACATTTAAAGTAATTTGGCTTTTTATAAATTTAATACTACATTTCTGTATACTTGCCTCCCTTTACTCCATCTCATTTTTTCTTACATATATTTTACAATGTGTATTCATATATAAGTATATGTATACATATGTATATACATATATCAAGTTAGTATTCTGTTGGTTGCATGTATCAGAAACCAATTTAAGAAAAGGAGGGATTTAGTATAAAGGTAAAAGACAAGAAGGCCTTGTGAACACCATCAAGGTCAGAAGCAACAAGAACAGGTTTCAGTCCATCCCCATGGGCTCCAGCTCATGACTGAGGTTCTAGATGGTTCTCAGTCTTTCCTCCTTTTCACACATCTTCCCCCTCCTGCCCACCTCCTCCTCAAGTTCCAGTATCAGATGCAAAGACAATAGTCTTACAGATATCTCTTAACCAGGTCCCACAATTGCATAAGGTCATATATAAATATGAATGAATTAGAGAAAATAAATAAAGTTTGTGTACATCTTTATGACCCTTACTGAATATTTCCAAATTTTTCTCCAGAAATGATGTAGAAATTTATAATTTCTAATGCCCATAGCAATACATACCAATTTCACGCAAAACTACCGGCAAGAAATACTATCATTTAAGAAATGTTATCACATTACGAGATATAAACTGCTACCTTAAGGTGGTTTTATTTGCATCCTTTGATTATTATAAAGGATGAACATTTTCCTTTCCTTACTTGTATCGTCTATTAGTTGTCATTTCTGTGAGTAGTTTGTTTATAGCTTGTTATTCTTAAGCATTTCTTATAAATTTAAATGACATCTTTACATAGCTTTTACACTACACTGTTTCGTTATAGCTGATGTGAATATATTTTTCTGTATGCTTAGGGCTTTAATTTTTTTCCTTTGTCAGAGACTTAAAATTTTTACATTTCCAAATTTGTCTACTTCTGTGATTTATCTTTTTATATCTATCTACATTAGTCAAATTGAGTCAAGCTGGGAGTTTATTTTGGTAAATGGATTAAAAATCTCACTTGATTTTATTTCTAAATGGCTATCCAGTTGTCCAACTAAAGAATCCTTTCTCAGACATTTGTTTGGAAAGTATGCCTTATCATACAATATCTAAATCTATGTGTATGTAACCATTAAGCCTAGGACCAGACTGCCTTAGTGTTGGACATTCATCATAGTTTGCATCTACATCATATCATGTAGATAATTAGACAGATGGATGTATGTATAGAAAGCTCGGAATACGTCTGAATTTTGTTCTCTTCCAGATCTTCTACATCTGTCCGAGGACCCTGTTCTTTGTAATGCTGTTATTAAATATGTTATAGTTTCAGGCAGGCCTCAGCTACTCCCCAGCTCATTTTATTTTTCATAATACTATTTTATATTCTCACCCATATTTCTTCTTAAGAATTGTAAACTTATTTTACTGACTTTTTAAATTTTATAATATAATTTTGATAACAATTATATTAAATTTATGAATTAACTTTGGGAAAATGTGCACATATATGAAGTTTAGTCTTCCTGTCTGGGAATATGGCATATGTTTTAATTTATTAATAAGTACTGTTCATTTGTCTCAGACTTTTGTATTACATTTATAATAATCTTGCGGATCTCTCATATGATTTTTTCCCTGCAACATTTTTCTGTATATCATTTTAAATGTAAATGAGATCACAATTTGAGGTTATTTTTCCCCAACTAGTGACTGTTGATATATGAAAATGACATTAATTGTGATATATTTATCTTTTACCAAACTAATTTTTTCATTAATAATTATGGTAACATTTCTCTTGATTCCATTGTACTTTCTAGGCATGCAAGCATCTGAAAATATTGATATTTTGTTTGTTTCTATCTCATATGTATTTTATATCATTGCATTACTAGGAAATTCCAAAAACAATTTTAAGTAATAATAGTGATACTACAGCTTCTTGTTTATTTCTGAGTCTTTATAGATTTCTCTTTCAGTGCAATTCTGGCTTTGCTTTACCGTGGCCATTTTCACTGAATCCTTCTCTATCAGTTGTTTAATTATTATTATTGTTGTTTTCACTATTAATGAATGTTGAGCACCTATATTTTCATCTACACATAGTCTCTGTACTTTGAAGTCTTTAGCTTATTTCTTTCTCCTCTAAAGCATGGTCTAGTTCCTTGCTAGAGAGAAAGTTGTTCTGAAGCAATAAACTATAACAAGTACAAAAAAAGAAGGAGAAAGTATGGATTTTCTTCCACTCTTCTTAGGCAGCAGTGACTTACCACAATGGCCTTGATGCACTCAAGGTAAGAGGTTCTCTCCACACAGGTGACATGAGGACCCTCCACTGAAAGGACATTATTCATGTTGTCACGGAAGCTGTAGCATTTATTGGCCTCATGACTTGAGATAGTGCACCATCTCACAGTTTTTTCAGGGACATCCAGACACAGCCCTACGGGAGACAGGCCAGGGGTGTAAGTGACCCACAGCACTCACCTTTCTCTGCTGTAAGAAGAAGGTAAAGACAAGGTCAAGGGTTGGCTGAGAGGGGTAGACACACATTGGACTGGCTGCCTGGCCCACATAAATTCTCAGGTCCCATTTCTCTGGTTGTGCCTTTTCCCTTGGAGAAAAAAGCCAAAGCATCCCCCCAAAGTTAAATACAGAATTATCATATGACCCAGAAATTCCACTCATAAGTATATACCCAAAAGAATTGAAAACAGATACTCAAATACATATATACAAATATTCAGAGCAGCACTTTTCACAATGGTCAAAAAAGGTGGAAACAACCCAAATGCACAGCAATGAATGAATTGATAAGCAAAATATAGTACATCCACAAAATGGAATATAATCTACCGTAAAAAGAGTAAAGTACTGCTACATGCTACAGCACTGATAAAGCTCAAAAATAATACGTTAAATGAAAGAAGCCAGACACAAGAGGCCACACATTATATGACTCCATTTATATGAAATATCTAGAATAAGTAAATCTACAGAGGCAGAAAGCAAATTGGTGGTGGCCAGGGGCTGGGGAAGAGGAGGATGGGTACAGGATGCTCTCTTGGGGTGTTGGAACTATGGTGGAACTAGATAGAGGTGGTAGTTGCATAACCCTGTGAACATACTAAATACCACTGAATTGTACACTTTTAAATGACTAATTTCATTTTAGTGAATTTCACACCAAAAAAGAAAATAGCATTATGGGAAGGAAGATTTGGGCCTAATGATTTAATCTTTGTCTTGGCATTAGATACTCTAACCTTACATGGTAGTAACTGCTGGGGCATTAAAATCAGTGTCTGTTCATTTCACTGGCACTTTAGGCTGTAGTAATTAGTGTTAACAATAATGCAAAGGCAAAATGCTGTTTACAGAACTGTGGTATTTGAGCAAAATGTCATCTTAGATGAAATCTAGCAGATGCAAGTAACAGCAGTCACAGCTATGAATTTTTGAGAAGGCCCTGTGTGTCAGGCCAGGCACATGACCCTCCTCGAGTGCCCACAATTGTCCTGCTGGTTAAATACTGGTGTTCCCATTTTGTAGATGAATTTAAACAAGCAAACAAAAAAAACTGTCAGAGACATCAAATAACTTGAGATGAAGCTAATACTTGAAACACCCAGGTCTGTTTGACTCCAAAGCCTGTATTGTGTTTTAACTGTCTGCAAGTAGGAAATATCAAAATAAATGGGACTGGAGATGTCAAATTTCCTTAGAGAGAATCCCATACCAAAGACAGGGAGTGACAAATGGAGTGCTTCAGCTCTGTTTTGAACAGGTCTTCGATAGTAGCCGCCAGGGTAGAAGAGCCAGTGAGAGAATGGAGCTGTCAGGACAGATGCCCTTGCGCAGAATAGAAGTGTGTGGAGTAATAGCTCATATTGCACTTTGAGCCTTTCAAAGCATGTTTACTCTGCTTGCCAATACAGATTCTTAAAACGTTTCTGCTCTTAGAAATGACTGATAACTGTAGAGACAATACAACTCTATAAATGAAAATAGCTTTGTAAGCAGGTTAAGTTACACAAAGAGCCACTGTATACAATTGCAGTTTTTTTTTTTTCAAAGGTTTGCACTTACTGAGAAAGCCTTTTTGAAAGTCTATTTTCAGTCACCTGTGCTTATGGTCAAATGATTAAAACTGTAGCTTTTGAATTTCTGATGTTTTTAAATTATTTATTTATTTATTATTGAATGAAAGATTCTTTAAATTCTACCGTGCTCTACAATTTCCAAAAGTTTCACACAGATAATTTCATATAATCCTATAATAACCTTTTATTCCCTCTCCTACCTATATATTGCCCCTCATCCCCTCCCTCTCCCCAGTGGTAATCACTAGTTCATTCAGTGTGAGTATAAAATAGGGTGAATGATATTCACATCATTAGGGGAAACGCTAAAGTCTGGACAAAAACATGGTACTAAAGCAGGGAACTAAACAAATGCAAAACAAATAAAACATAAAACAAACAAACAAAAAATCAAACCAGGATGGGCTTCTATTTCCACCTATGAGAAATAACTGATATGGGACTTGCCCTAGCACTTTAAACAGGTGAGAAAAAAAAAAAAACCTGGGGAAAAACATACGAAAAAAATGTTTTAACACATTGGACAACAGGAAGTGCAAGACTGTGATCCCCGAGAGAAGGGAAACAAATAAAGTAAGCCCTGTAATCACACTAGCTTTCTTCCTGGACAAAATGTCCAGATAGCAGGGCAGAGAAGAGAAAAGAAACAGCCCGATGGTCACCCCAAGTTGAGGAGACAGAGACCATAGTTTGGTAAGGTGGAGGCAATTAGAATGTGCAGCACAGGGTACCAAAGAGCAGGGAATGCAAAAAGAGAGGAGAAAGAGAAGAGAGATTGAGATCCAGAATTGTCACACCTTGGAGATTCTGGCTAAATATCAATTTGAGCATTGTGGAGGCCAGGCAAGGACAACTGCTAGGGAAAGAAAATTTAATAGGGAGCCTAAACCAAACATTTCTCAGAACTCAAATGGGGTTAGGAATCATTTGGGTTCCCACCATTCAGAGTGGAGAAAATCTTATTGAATAAATAGTGCATTTATGAAAGATTCCATAAGTAAGCTAAACTAGATCTAGAAAGAAGGGTATTCTAGACACTGCCTAAACATCTTGAAAAATAGTCTTGAGAAGGTTAAGCTGATCTGAAGACATTATGAGTGCCTGTCAGAAAAAAAGGTTGACACTCCTTAAATTAAAAAAAAAAAAGCAAAAACCAAAATACAGTACTCAGCAAGGTAAAATTCACAGTATCCAGCAACCAATAAAATTAATACACAAGTGAAGGTGCAGGAAAATGTAATCCATAACCAGGAGGAAAATCAGTCAATACAATCAGACAGAAATGAAAGAGATGAGGAAATTAACAGAAAATAGCTTTAAAACAGCTATTTTAAATGTTATAAGTATGCTCGGAGCGCTAAAGAAAAACAGGAACATCAGCGCTGCTGGGGGATGCGGCGCTTCCTTTCTGCTCCCATGCTTGTTGTGGTGCCACCAGACATGCCCTCAACATGCAAAATGATGCCAGAGAGTTCGTGGACCTGTATTTGCCGCAGAAATACTCTGCCAGCAACTGCATCATCGGCGCCAAAGACCACGCGTCAGTCCAGGTGAACTTGGCTGAGGTTAACAAAGTAACAGGCAGGTTCAACACCCAGTTCAAAACCTAGGCTATCTGTGGGGCCATTCACAGGATGGGAGAGTCAGATGATGCCATTCTCCGACTGGCCAAGGCCCATGGCATCCTCTCAAAGAACTTCTGACTGGAGAGGATCATGGATGTGGAATATTTGCCATAAGTAAATAGTGAACCCTACCCCCAAGAAAAGAAAAACATGAGCATAATGAGGATACAAATATAAGATGTAAGGAGCCAAAAAGAATTCCTAGAAATGAAAAATAGAATATCTGAAATAAAAATTCCAGTGGATGAGATTAACAGCTGATTAGATATGCAGAAGAAAAAAGATGATCTAGAAGACATTACTACAAACTATCTAAAATGAAGCAGAGAGAAAGAAAGATAGAAAAACAAATGAGCAGAGCCTCAGTGACTTGTCATACAGTATCAAGTGATCTAACATATGTGTAACTGGAGTCCAGGATAATAAAGGGGGGAAGGGGCAAGAAAAAATATGTGAAGAAAGATTTGGCCAGAATTTTTCCTAATATTATGAAAACTACAAACTCCCAGTTCTAAAGCAACCAGAGAAAAGAGACAAAATTAGGTACAGAGGAGCAAAGACAATAAATATCTCAGACTTTTTGTCAGAAACCACACAAGTCATAGACAATGGAATATCCTTAAAGTGCTAAAAGAAAAATAACTTGCTAACCTAGAAATCTAAAACCAATGAAAATAACTTTCAGAACTGAAGGCAAAAATAAACTTTTCCAGACAAACAAATGTTGGGAGAATTTGGGTACAGCAAACTTGCACTATAATGAATGTTAAAGGAAGTTCCAGACCCAAGTGGTTACACTCATGAAATCTATCAAACACTTAACAGAAATAACACCAATGTGGCAAAAACTATCTTATAAAGTAAAGGAGAAAGTAATACTCCTAACTCATTTTCTAAGGCCAGCATTAACCTGATACCAAATCCAAACAAAGACATTATAAGTAAAGAAAACTACAACCAAATATCCCCCATGAACATAGACACAAAAATCATTTACAAAATATTAACAAATCAAACGCAGCCAAAAAAAAATTCTTAAGTACATGAACACACACACACACACACACACACACACACACACACACACACACACACACAGGTTTATCCCTTGTCCAGGAATGTGAAGTTGAATTAATGTGCAAAAACTAATCAGTATAGCTCACCATATTACAGAATAAAACAGAAAAATTCATACGATTATCTCTATAGAACAGAAAAGGCACTTGCCAATTCAAAATTCCAAGCAAAGTAAGAATAGAAAGGAATGTCCTCAACCTGATAAAGAACATCTACAAAAAACCCCACAGTTAATATTATACCTAATGGTGAAAGACTGAATGCTTTCCCCTTCAGGTCAGAAACAAGGCAAAGATTGACATTCTCTTCACTTCTGTTTAACACTGTATTAGAGGTCTTAACCATTTTAACAAAGCTCAAAAGAGAAACAAAAGGCATACAGGTTGGAAAAGAAGATAGAAAATTGTCTATATTCACAGATAACATGTTTCTCTACACAGAAAATTTTAAGGAATAAATGATTTAGAAAGGTCTTAGTATCTGAGGTCAAAGCGCTAAAATCAGTTGAATCTCTACAAAGCTAAAAAGAAAAAACTGTAAAATGAAACTTTAAAAATACTACTTACGGGCTTCCCTGGTGGCGCCGTGGTTGAGAGTCCGCCTGCCGATGCAGGGGACGCAGGTTCGTGCCCAGGTCCGGGAAGATCCCACGTGCAGCGGAGCGGCTGGGCCCGTGAGCCATGGCCGCTGAGCCTGTGCGTCCGGAGCCTGTGCTCCGCAACGGGAGAGGCCACAACAGAGAGAGGCCCGCGTACCGCAAAAAAATAAATAAATAAATAAATAAATAATAATACTTACAATGGCTTTCAAAGATATGAAATATCAGAACTTCCCTGGTGGTCCAGTGGTAAAAAAAAAAACCCACCTTCCAATGCAGGGGACACAGGTTCCATTCCTGGTGGAGGAACTAAGATCCCACATGCCGCGGGGCAACTAAGCCCTTGTGCCACAACTACTGAGCTCACATGCCTCAACAAGAGAGCCCACCTGCCGCCAACTACAGAGCCCATGCGCCCTGGAGCCTGCGCACCACAACGAAAGAGAGAAAAACCTGCATGCCACAAGTAGAGAGAAACCTGCGCACCACAACAAAGAGCCCGTGCCGCAACGAAAGATCCCATATGCCTCAACGAAGATCCAGCGTTCCACAACTAAGACCTGATACAGCCAAGAAAAATGAAAGAAAATAAGAAAAAAAATCTAAAATAGATATATATATGAAATATTAGGGATACATTTAACAAATTATGAACAAGAACTGTACATGAAAACTACAAAAAATTTCCAAGATAAATGAAAGAAGACCTAAATAAATAGATATAGAATGTTCATGGATTAGGAAACTCAATATTGTTAAGATGCCAAGCCTCAAAATAATCTATAAATTAAATGCTATCTCAATAATAATCTAAGCCTAATTGTTTTTTATAGAATTTGATAACCTGATTCAAAATTGTGTTTGGATATGCAAAAGATCTAAATGGCCAAACCAACATTGAAGTAGTACAATAGAGTTGGAGGATTTATACTACCTGATTTCAAGACTTATTATAAAGCTACGGTAACCAAGACAGTGTGATATTGCCACAAGGAGAGATATAAAGCTTAATGTAACAGAACAGAGAGTCTAGAAATTGACCCATATATATAGGGTCAGTAGATTTTCAACAAAGCTGCCGAGGTAATTCAGTGAAGAAAGGATATTCTTTTCGAAAACAAGTCCTGGAATAACTGGATATCCATATGAGAAAAGTGAATCCCAACTCTTACTTTATACCATACACAAAAATTAACTAAAAATGTATCATAGACCAAAACATAAAAGCTGAAGCTATAAAACTTCTAAAATAAAACAAAGAGGAAACTATTGCAACTTTGGGGGTAGCCAATTATATCAATATTTTTAGAGAGGACACAAAACATAATAACAAAAAATAAAAATTAGGTAAGGGAACCTGATCAAAATGTAAAACATCTGCTCTTCAGAAGGTATCATTTAGAAAATGGAGGGCTTCCCTGGTGGCACAGTGAATCCGCCTGCCAATGCAGGGGACACGGGTTTGAGCCCTGGTCCAGGAAGATCCCAGATGCCGTGGAGAAACTAAGCCCATGCGCCACAACTACTGAGCCAGCGAGACTAGAGCCTGTGCTCTGAAACACGAGAAGCCACTGAAATGAGAAGCTCGCGCATGGCAACAAAGAGTAGCCCCCGCTCACCATAACTAGAGAAAGCCCATGTGCCGCAACAAAGACCCAGCACAGCCAAAAATAAATAAATAAAATTAATTATTTTATTGGTGGTGTGATGAATTGGGAGATTGGGATTGACATATATACACTAATATGTATAAAATGGATAACTAATAAGAACCTGCTGTTTACAAAAATAGAATTCAAAAATTCAAAAAAAATTAATTAATTAAAAAAAAAGAAAATGGAAAGCTAAGCTACAACATTATTACTCATCAGGGAAATGCAATTTAAAACCATTGTGAGGTAGTACACACACCTATCAGAATGGCTAAATGTGAAAATATTGACAACACCAAGTGTTAGCGGGATGTGGAGCAACTGAAATTATCATATTGTAGGTGGGAATGGAAAATGGTACAACTACTCAAAAAAGTTTGACATTTTCTTAACAAGTTACCATTATGACCCAGCAATGCTACTCCTAGATATTTACCCAAAACAAATGAAAATATATGTCCACCCAAAGACTTGTACACTAACATTCATAGCAGCTTTAGTCATAATATCCCAAACTGGAGACAACCTAAACATCCACTAACAAATGAATGGAAAACAAACTGTGATAAAGTCATACCATGGAATACTACTCAGCGATAAAAAGGAATGAACTTTGATACATACAACAATGTGGATAAATCTCTAAACAATTGTGCTGAATGAAACAAGCCAGTTACAAAAGACTATGTAGTGCATGATTCCATTTACATGAAATCCTAGAAAAGGAAAAACTTACCTAAAGTGGGAAAAAATGCGAATGACAGGGAAGGGGTAGGGGACAGTTTGGGAGTGATGGAAATGTTCTATATTTTGATTGTGGTGGTAGTTATGGGGGTAGGCATATTTCTTGAAATTCATTGAACTGTATGTATACTTGTAGGAGACCATTTTATTAAAAGTAAGTTATGCTTCAATAAAAATGATTTTAAAAAGAAAGAGTGTGTGCAAGCAAGCTAAGTGTCAATGGAGTCAAGTAACCTAAACTAGGCCAGCCATCAACAACACTCCATCCAACTATGTGACAATTTCAAGAAGGGGCAATCAGAGCCCACTGTGAATATTTCAATCTGCTCTAGAAGGGAAAAGCTGCTGGTGGCCACATGCTCACTGCGTGGAGAAATCTCTTCCCCGGAAGAGCAAAAGGTAGAGAAAGGAGGTGGCAGCCAAGGTGGAGGTACAGGCTGTACTGAGCCCCTGGTTCTTGGCTCTTGCAAGGCCTACTGATCACCACTCCCACTCCTCTGACACTTTTAGTTTAAGCTAGTTTGGTTACATTCCTGTCATCTGCCACCAGAAGGGTTTTTATAGGAAGAGAACACTGAGCTTTGAAGAAAGCACGTCCTCGATTCCAGCCTTGTCCAGTGGCCAAGAGAGAAGGAATGTTGGGATGGAGTGGGCGGAGGGCCAGGGAGAGGCAGCTCTTGCCTCTGTTTAGTAAACACAGAGCCGACTGGGAAAGTGAACTTTTGGTCAGTGCCTGACACTGCCAAGAGAGGGGATGGGGGAAGAACAAACAACAGAAGCCCTGTTCAGGAAGAATACGGGAGAGGCCAGGGGGCTGCACTCTGGATTTTCTGCAGCCATAGTTGGACCACAGCTGTAGCAACATTGCCAGCCTTCCCCAGCCCCATCAGAGCTCCCCGTGTGGCCCTAGGTGGCAGCACTGGGCCAAGGAGGGCCACCCCCATCCCTGAAAGCACTCCTTGCCTTTCCTGCCTTCTTCTGCTCAGCCCAGGTTATGCCTCCCCCCATGATAGATACCCTACCCCAGAAATGATTTAAGACAGCCTGAGACCTGACAGAATCAGGGCTGGACAGAACCCAGTTGTCCCGCCAGGCAGGGGTCTCCACCTGCATGAGGTTAGTGACTTTGCACCATTACCTTCCTTACAGTTACCCAGCCAAGAGCCCTGACAGCCCCCCAACACGGGACGGGGTCCCCTACATTTACGTGCAGGATTTTTTTTCCAGTGATAATTCACCTGTGCCTACAGCTCTGCCCTTAGGTACATGACTTCATGTCACTTTCACAGCAACTGTGTGTTTGCTGTGAAAAAGTAATTTCTACTGAACTGAGGAGGAAATCAGCTCAGAGAGGAGGGCAAGGGACCACCCAGTCACATGGCACCGAGCGGCAGGTGGATTCCATTCTAGGGTGATTGTTTCTCCCCTATATTCCTCCACCTGCCTAGTGTGTAGTCGGGATGGGAGGCATTGTACAGTTCAGAGCAGGAAAGATCCTTCTGGTTAGATACCTGACATGACAAGCTTACCTGATGTGCCCCTCCCCCTCTTAATAATAGTCCTTGAGCCCTCGGAAAAAATCCCTTCTCTCCTCTGACCCTGTTTCCTTCACTGTAAACTGGACGAACAGCCTCCAGGCCAGGGGTCATGAACTTTTTCTGTACTGGGCTAGCTAGGCAATTACTAGTTTTGTGGGCCATACAGTCTTTGTGGCAACTCTCTACTCTGCCCTTAAAGCCTGAAAGCAGCCATGGACAAATACCTGAATGAGCATGATCGTGTTGCAATGAAGTTTTATTTATGGACGCTGACATTTGAATTTCACATAATTCTTATGTGTCAAGCTATTTTTCTTTTTATTTTCTTTCACACATGTAAAAATGTAAAACCCATTCTTAGCTCGTTCGGCTGTATATCAGGCAGCTGGCGGGATTTGGTCAGCTGGTCAGAGTTTGCGAACTCCTGCCCTAGTCTGCAGGGTTTCTGCAAGGGCGAAAGTTGGTCAGGTGCACTGATGAACCACCGGCGGTGGAAGGCACTTTGGAGCCAGCCAGGCGCTGGGTTGCTTCGAAGCCTCCTAGACGAGACAGTGCAGTGTCCCGCCGTGGCTGACCCTCGGCTGGCACCCGGTCCCATCCTAAACGGCCGGCCCCCACCCGGCTCCCAGTGCGCACTCACCCAGGGCCCCCGCGCACAGCACGGAGCAGACCGCGAGCCTCATTCTCCTCGGCGGGGCGCGACTCCTACCCGGCTCTCGGGGCCTCGGCCAACTTTACCTGCCCGCGAGGGAGCGGATCCGCCTCCTCCGAAGGGTTCGCCCTTCCGGCCCATCGCCCTCGCCACACCCCCACCCCTCTCCCAGACAGCTCGCAGGGGCTCGCTGCGGCTGCACCTCTGCCCAGCGCCCGGAACTGAGAGGCTGGATCTCTGCTCGCGGGCTAGTAGTCCGCACCCCGGAGGTACGAACCACAGCAACCCCGGAGCCCACTGGACAGAGAAGCCGAGGCCCAAGATGAGAGTGACCGCCCGGGCCCCAGGTTAGTTACTAGAATGCGGGTTCCTTGACCCCTGGACCTTCATCTAGACAAGCAACTCTTCGATGTCTCCAACACAGACTCTTCGGGACTGAGGGGCGGTCCACTAGGTGAACACTGTGGACCCTTCCCCCAGGAGAGCATGTGCACACGCATACACAACGTTTTGAACGCAATTTTCAGGTATCCTCAGACTCTTCCTCCAAAAGCGTCTCGGTTAAAAAAAAAAAAAAAAAACAAAAGCGTCTCGGTTGCCCAGTCCGGGTCCCTCCCCCACCCCCAATCCCCCTGACACCGTCTCCTGCAACCCTGGCTGAAGTCTGAGGTCAAGTGAAGCGCTGAACCCTGGGAGGGCTGCTTCTACTCACCAGTGCAGCCCGCAGCCCCATCCTCCTGAAGTCTATGAGCTCTGCCTGGGGGAAGTCTTCCGAATTTAGATTTTTCAAAATTTTTCTTTAAGTGTAATAAACGTACATAAAACTTAACATATCCTAAGTATATGAGCAATTATCACCAAGTGAGCACACCCCTGTAACCAGCACCCACATCAAGAAACAGAACGTTAACAGAGTGGGGGGTGCCTCTCCTCCAATTACTTCCCATCTCCCCACAAAGATATCCATTATCTTGACTTCTGGCAACATAGACTAATTCTGCTGACTGTTTAACTTTACAGAGATGGAATCATACAATATGTACAATGTTGCATCTGACTTCTTTCTGGTTACATTTGTAAGATTCATCTATGTTGTTGTGTATAGTTGCCCGTCAGGAGATCTTGGTGTTGCATATGACCCCATATTGTATATGCAGGACTTGCTATTTATCCTGCCTGTTGATGATAGTGGTTTCTAGTGGGCTCTTATAGTGAGTGCTGCTGTGAACATTCTAGTACATGTCTTTTCCTGCACACAGGTATACATTTCTGCAGGATATTTTCCTGGGAGAGTAACTGCTTGGTAATAAAGTAGGCATATGTTCAACTCACAGATACTGCCAAACACTTTTCCCAAGTGGTTGAACCAATTTCCACTCCCACATTAAGAGTACAAGAGTTTGGCTGTTCCACATTTTTACTGTTTTGCTGGGAGTGTTGTTGGTTTTGCACCATAATTTTGAGTTTTTCTGATGACTAATGAGGTTGAGTATCTTTATATGCTTATTAACTATTTAAATGCCCTCTTGTTCAAGTCTTTTGCCCTGGATACATTTTAAGTAGACTTTCTCTCAAGGTAAGTATTAGGACTGGCAATATAGTAATTCAAACCACAAACCAAGACTCATCTAATAAAGCATCCTCAAAACTGAGTCTTCAGACTGTAAGAATGTATTATAATTGAATTTAAACAGTTTATTATTTTAGCCCACCATAACTCTTTATTCTGCCCCCCTCTCCTTGTGCGCAAAGGGTGAATCTTTGCTAAGGAAATACTGTTGTTTGTTTCAGCTCCTACCAAAATTATGAAAAGTTCTTCCCTCTGTCAGAGATTAACCCTGCCTTCCACTGAGGCCAGAGATAGTCCTGAGGGAGCAGGAAGAGGTTGTAAGTCACAGAATTCACAAGGTCAAAGGCATGAGACTATTATACACAAACCTGGGCTCTCCTCCCCTTCTTTTACACACACACACACACACACACACACACACACACACACTCTCACACATATACCTCAAAGTAAACAATGTATCCTCTTCCTTCCATATCTTACAGACATCACCATCATTGGACAACTAATGGGAGATTGTCCCCATTCTCTCCCCCTTCACACCACCTCTAGCCAGCTAAGTTGAGTTTTCAATTCAAGAAATGTATTGTCTCTATGTGCCAGATAACTAGGGACAGGATAGAGTGAGGAGGGGACCTCTCACATCTGGTCAGCTTTCAAGGTGACCGTCTGGGCTTTGGAGTAAGACCAGCTGGAGGGCACAGAGAAAGGCTTAGGAGCCTCGGTCACACAAGGTCCATGCTGTGCAGAGAGGCTGTCAGGGTCCCTGAGACCACATCCCATATGCTCATGAGCTGGAAATAGCCAACATATTTCTGGTCAGAGATTAAAGCAACCTCTAGACCAGCAATCTGCTGAACACCATCTCAAAGGAAAGGATGAACATGTCCCCTCCTTGGTGAGACACTCATCAGGGGGTTCTTGGCACGGGGTTTGTCCCAGAGACTGCTATGGTGTAAACCCTTACCCTGGGCCTGCTGTGATGGTGACACAAAGTCCTGAAGGCCACCTGCTGCCCCCCCATGCCAAAGACACTAGAGGCCAGAGATTCCACGTTGGGACTCAGGGCACGATTGCTGAATCACAGCATATGCCTATGTTCAGCTTTAATAAGTGCTGCCACACTGTTTTTAAAGTAGTTGTACACTTCCCACTCTCCTCCCACTCCCACCAGCGTATGAAAGTTCCAGTTGCCTCACATCATTGTCAACCCTTGGTTTGGGCTGACTTTTTAATTTTAGCTCTCCTGGAGCATATGATGAAGTTCACTGTAGTTTTAATATTAATTTCCCTGATGACTAATAAAGTTGAACACTTTTTCACATGTTTATTGGTGATTCAGATATCTTCTTTTTATTGGATTATTTTCACATTTTTTATGTTGTAGGAGTTCTTTATTTATTCTAGATATGAGAACTGTGAAGGACATATGTATTTCAAATATCTTCTTCCATTTTATGGGTTTTCTTTCACTCTCTTGATGGTGTCTTTTAATAAACAGAAGTTTTATATATTTCTGAGTCCTATTTCAACATTTTCCTTTATGTTTAGCACTTTTTGTAAACTGTTTAAGAAATCTTTGCCTGTCCCAAGTTCATGAAAATATTCTCTTATGTTTCCTTCTAGAAGCTTTATAGTTTTACCCCTCACATTTAGATCTAGAATCCACCTGGAATTGATTTTTTTAAAAAAACGCAGACATTTATTTTCCATTCATGTGAACGAGAAATTAGGTTAAAAGAAGTAGATGACTTTTCTTAACATGACATTTTTTTGCCCCAAATATTCACTCAGTAGGTCTCCTGGAATTTAACAAATGATGTATAGACCCTGTAATTTGTGCTATATAACTACAGTTATAAACTGAGTAACTTAGTGAGCTATATATAGCATGATGTCATAGAAGACAAGGCTAAGGCACATGGCCTAGATCTTTTTGGAACTGATATTTGTGAATGGTATGGGATAGAAGCCTGTATTCATTTCTCCTTCCATATGTGTGCCCAGTTGACCCAGCACCATTTACTTGAAAGATAATTCTTTTTTTTACTGCACTTTAGTATAAGCTTTGTCAAAAATCAGGTAACTGTCTATGTGTTTCTAGACTCTCCACTCTGTTCCACTAAGCTATATATCAACCCTTCCACTTATATCTGTCTCAGTCTCTGTAACTTTATAATAAGTCTTGATATATCAGTGAAGACACCCATGTCTAGAGTTTTATTGGTGGAAAGGTTTTCAATTCCAGATTAAATTTCTTTAATAGCTAAAGAAATGTTCAGATTTTCTGATTCTTCAAGTCTTGGTATTGCTAAGTTTTTCAAGAAATTTACCCATTTCATCTAAATTTCAAATTTATTGATGTAAAGTTGTGCACAATATTATCTTTATTCATTTTTTATGTTTACCAGTTTATTATAAAGGATATAGATGAATGACCAGATGAAGAGGTTCATTGGTAAGGTTTGGAAGGGTCCTGTTACAGGAGCTTCTGTCCTTGAGAAACTGGGATGCACCGTCCTCCCAGCACGTGAAAGTGTTCACCAACCTGGAAGCTCTTATACATTTTTAATGTGTGGAGGATCCTTGCTATAATTTTCTTTTTCATTTCTGATATTGGTAATTTATGTTTTCTCCTTTTTCTTGATTAGTATTGCCAAGGTTTTACCTATTTTATTAATTTTCATAAGGAGCCAACTTTTGGCTTTGTTGATTTTCTTTATGGTAAATTCACTTATTGATTTCTGCTTTCTTGACTTTCTTTGGGCTTTGTTCTTTTTCTGGATTTTATAAAAGGAAGTTAAGATCATTGATTTTCAGCCTCTCTTCTACTCTAATATATGCATTGAAGGCTACAAATTTCCTTTTTCTTGATATATTATTATATCTTTATGATTATCTAAAATATATTCAAATATATATTCTAATTCAAAATATATTCCAATTTTCATTGTGATTTCTTGTTTAACTCATAGTTTATTTAGAAATGTATTGCTTAATTTCCAGTGTTTTCAATTTCCTGGTTATCTTTTGTTATTTATGTCTAACTGAGTTCCACTATGGTACGATAACATACTCAGAATGATTTCAGTCTTTTGAAATGTGCTGAAGGTTGTTTGGTGGCCCAGCATACAGTTACTTTTTGTTGTTTAATATGCATTTTAAAATAATGAGTATTCTATGGCTGTTGGGTAAAGTGTTTTATTTATAATGCTATACATAAATCAAATACATACATATGTGTTTTATATATATATATATATATATACACACACACACACACACACACGTTGAAAATTGTGTTGTTCAGCTCTATAATTGTTTTTATCCGATTTTTCTATTAGCACTGGAGAGAAGTGTGTTCCCCACTATGATTGTGGATTTGTCTATTTCTTCTTTTAACGCTGCTGACCTTTGCTTTATATATTTTAAAACTATGTTTTTGAGTACATACATATTTGAGATTGTGATACCTTACTGTTAGGTTATTCCCTTTATAATTCTAATCATTATGAAGTGCCTCTTTTTATCTCTAGTAATGTTTCTTGCTTTAGAGTCTTGTCTAATATTGGGGTAGTTACACCAGCTTTCTTCTGGCTATTGTATGCATCATATATTTTTTAATCCTTTTGTGTTCAGTGTTTCTGTGTCCTTATATTTAAAGTGTGTCTTTTACAAGCAGCATATATTTTAAAAACTCCATGTGACAATCTTAGACTTTAATTGGCATATAGTTTGTTGACATTTAATGTAATTACTGATATGTTAGAGTGTTATCTGCCACCTTATATTTGTTTTCTATTTGGCTCACCTGTTTTTAATGTGCAAATCTTCTGGCAGAGCATTTTCTCAGGATTTTTAATGTTTTTAACTAACAGTTTGTAGAGTTTGTTCTTTTCTTCCATAACTTTAATAATGTCACTGTATTGTGTTCTTTTGTCTATAATTTCTGTTGAGAAGTCAACTGAGGTCAACTGTTGTTCCTTTGAAGGTAATTTATCTTTTTCCTCTGGCTGCTTTTAAAATATTCCCTTTATCTTCTTCATGTTCTTTGGTTTGACCATCATATGCCTAAGTGTGATTTTACCCTAGCTGTGAAGGTTTGGGCTAATTTTTTTTATCACTTTTGGAAAATTCTCAGCCATTGTTTGTTTAAATATCCCTCCTGCCTATTCTGTTGATTCTACTTCTACAACTATAATTGTATGTGTAGTAATCTCATTTTTTAATATTTATTTTTTTATTTTGGCTGGTCTTAGTTGTGGAATATGGGATCTTTGTTGCTGCGTGCGGGATCTTTGTTGCGGCATTCAGACTCAGTTGCGGCGTGCGGGATCTAGTATCCCGACCAGGGATTGAACCGGGGCCCCCTGCATTGGGAGCGTGGAGTCTTACCCACTGGACCACCAGGGAAGTCCCTGTAGTAATCTTTTTCAAATGCACACATGTATCATGCCTTTTTCTGTATTTCCATTTTTTTCCTTGTGTTTCAGTTTGGATATTTTATATTAAACTAACTTTCAGTTTACTAATCCTCTCTTCTTTGCATCTATTGTATTGTTAAATATACTTAATGAGAAATTGACACAAATTATTGCCTTTTTCATGTAAACTCAAATTTCAGACTTTTTAGGGGGAGTAAAACAGGCTCTTTGCTGTTTAGAATGTTATTTCTGAGTTGCAAAAATTCTCTTTCCATGGTTTTGTAATTCCTGTATTCTCCCATTCAGTCTTGGCTGCCACAAGTGCAAAGACACTTTTTCTTGCATCTTTAGTGGAACGATTGCCTTTTTCACTGCTAGAATTTCCATTTTTATTTCTTCTTCATAGATTCCAATTCTCAAATGAAATTCTCCACCTTTTTCATCCTTTTATTCTACTAAGAAGATAAAATGGGGACTGATCACTTTCATCCAATCGAGGTTTGGCTGAATCAAGACTAGCCTGCAGTTTTGATAGGCTCCTATGTCTACCCACTGAAAGCCTGGTGTGGTGGGCAGAAAATGGACCCCCAAAGACATCCATGTCCTAATCCCACAAACTGTGAATATGTTATGCTACATGGCAGGGGAGGATTAACGTTGCAGATGGAACTAAAGTTGCTAGCAAGGCAATTTGGGAATGAAGAGATTATCCTAAATTATCTGTGAGGGTCAATGTAATCACAAGGGTCCTTTAAATGTGGAAGAGGGAAGCAGAAGGGTTAGTGTTTGAATAAGGCAAAGAAAGCCTGCAGTTGCTGGCTTTGAAGATGGAATGGGCTGCAGTCATGAGCCAAGAAACGTGAGCAGCTCTAAAGCAGGAAAAGCCAGAAAATGGGTTCTCCTATGGAGCCTTCAGAAAGGAGAGCAGCCCTGCTGACAACTTGAGTTTAGCCCAGTGAGACCCATTTCAGACTTTAGTCCTACAAAACTGTAATATAATAAATCTGTTGTTTTAAGCCACTTAATTTGTGGTGATTGTTATAGCAGCAATAGGAAACTGATACACCTGGTATATTCTTTGGGACCTCTCTAAGGTGTAGAATTATATTTTTTGCCTCCCTTTCCACAGAACTTCAAATTGTGCCAAATATCTTAAGGGGAGAACTGGTCATTTATCAGGCTTAGTTCTCTGCACCTCCCTTCTCATTGGGATCTTGTCTCCACTTGTGTTTTTCCAGCCGTGAGACTGCCAAAGCTCTGCTAGCAGTAGCCCTCTGCTCAGGCAAAACCAGATACCTCTTACCTTGTACCAGGAAGTGGCAAATTCCCCCAAGGAAATGTGGTTGCAGAATGTCATCTCACCTCCCTGGTTTACCCCTTCCCTTTTCCAGAAATTTGGCACCTCTAATGTCTAATGCTCTTAAATAGGTTTTCTGGTGCTTTATCCACATCTAGATGTGCTCAACAAGAGCACAGTTCTTGAACAAGCTACTTCACCATTACAGAAGCACAAATGAGGACATTAACTACTAATTTTTAATCTTTATTTTTGAAGATTCTAGTATATTGTTACTGAATGAATGAATTTTACAAGTTACTGTGCTCACAACTGCTCTAACTCCTCATTTATTCATACCTTTGAAAGGAAATAGGGTCTATGAGGGCAGAGACCACATTCTTCTTGTTCAGCATGCTAACCCTAGGTTGGAAAACAGTGCCTGGTATAAGACTCAAAAAAAAAAGATCAAATATATGATAATTATTATGAATAAATGCATGTAAAGGATTGACTCAAAAGGAGGTTGAACAATCTTCTCTATAGGCCTGTGGACAAAAATCAAATAGGGTCAAGAGGTGAGCATTGCTCCTAAGGTTAATGATCTACCTAAAGCTAACACAGCCTAAATCCAATAGACCAAGATGCCCTCTGACCTCTGAGTGGAGCAAACTCTGGGAAATTCCTGTGTACCGGAACAAAGTCATATTGCAAAGGAAGGACATCCATAGTCCTAAAGCCATCTCTGTTGTTTTGGCACAATCTCTCTAACAGCAGAGCAGGAGGTTAGGAGATTGTATTGTAGGAAACAAGTTAAAGACTTCATTATGGCCTTTGGAAAATTAGGAATTTGTGAATTTATCATTAACTGTGTGCGAGGCACTGAGCTAAGTGCTTTTCAGATATTAATTTATAGCAACTCCATAAGGTAGGTGCTATTGTCATCCTCATTTCATACAGGAAGAAAGCGAAGTACAGAGAGGTTAAGTTACTTGCCGAAGGTCAGACAGCCAGTACATGTCAGAGCCAGCAATCAAACTAGGCAGCCTGCTTCCAAGTCCAAGCTCTCCCCATGTGGCCTCTGGCATTTGTCTCTGAAGCAGTTTCACTTTCCTCTTTCCAAGGCCCTTTGTGGTAATAAAAACAGTTTTTGAAGTGGCAGCACATTTGTTTAAACCCTGGCAACTTCAGAATTGATTAGGTTGGTACTAGTTGACATAACAGATGAAACTCCCGATCTCAATGGTTTAACATAATGGAAGTTGGCTTCTTGCTAATATAAAACCCAGATGGCAGCAGTGGTCTTGTTTGGTTGGAGAGGCAGGGATGGGGAGTTCACCTTCATAGCTCTGGTCAGTCATTCAGAGATCCAGGCTAAGAGATGCTCTGCCATTTTCAACATGTGGTTTCCAAGATTGCCTTGTGTATTGACATCTAGAATAAGGAATTGTGTAAGGCGGTACAAGAAGTTTCCATGAGCCAGGCCTGGAAGTGCTAAACATCACTTCTACCTATATTCTATTGGCTATAACTCAGTCACACGATCCCACGGAGATGCAAATAGGATGGGAACTGGAATCCCTGGTTTGGGCAACTTTGTCCCAGCAACAACACACACTATCAAAGAGGACCGCATACCTTGGGTCTTTTGTCTCAGTTTGAGTTTCCCCAGAAAGCACACTTTTAGACAAGCCTTTCTAAATGTTTTATTTGGTAAGTGAAGAAACAAAGGTTAGAGAATGGGGAAGGGAGACAGGGATAAGAAGGCATCCAAAGGATGTACTGACAGGTCAGTTATCACTGTGGAGACTGGGGCTTAATTCCACTGGGGAAACTCTGGGAGCCAGGGTAGAATATCCCATTAAGAGGCTTGCAAACAAGAGTCTTTATACTCGAACTTCTGTCAGTCATTGTTTGAGGGTTTTTTCCCATGGGTCATAAATCCCCTTGCCTTCTGGAATACTGTGCAGGCGGCTAAGCAGACTCCTGGTGTCAGAGAATGGCTTCATGCAAGGGAATGCAGGTGCTGGCAATTGGAAGTTTCCCAATATGTCTGTGAGTGGTAAGGCTGAGGGGATATGTATGGGATACTAAGGATCTGCTACACAGTCTCAGCCAGAGTCCACGGGATGGTCCAGTGACATGTGGACTAACAAGACCAGTTGTTGCCCACCCCTCACCCCGACCCAGTCGCATACCTGATATACAATGGTGGGGCAGGGACAGAATAATTACAATAAAATTCCTTTTCAGAAAGGGAAGGAGGGGAGACTCCTAGCTGTTGCTGATCCGCATTAACTTTGAAGTCCTACTGGTCAGGCATTGGGTGGTTCCTCTGCCTGATTAGATCCAGGTTCTGCTCTCTGAAAGCAGTTCCTTTGCTCATTGCTCTCCAAGGTCCCTGGCCCCTCCCTCTGGGATGGTCTTCCTTTTCTATCAATATTATCCTCTCTAGCCAGGTCTGGACGGGGTACTGAGGAGCTTGTGCTCCGTGGGGGCTGTATGACTTTTCACCCACTTCCGACTATGCAAGCTTGAAGGTTGCATAAAGTTTGAATACTCCGGATTTCTGGTTTTCTTCACAAAACAATGAACCTTCAGAACCTTAGTAACCTTCAGATCTATTTGCTCCCAGTCAGTTTCACACATACAAGACAAGGTCAAGGGCAAGGCCTGACTGATGAGGCTGGTGAAGATACATGAGACACGTTTATTATTCCATAGATAGCAAAAAGGAAGAAGTCAAAGGTGCCAGCTCCCTGGGTCCTTACCCACACACCAAAAAGGACGACACTGAAGGGGCTGGTGGCTGCAACTTGAGTTGTGGGAAACCCCATCACTGGGGAGCCAAATCTAGATGGTAGCTAAGTCGTTTTCTATTCTGTAGCTCTGTTCTGAGGGGAGTGGTGCAGAAAGCCCCACACTTCATCAGAATCTGGGAGGTGATGAGAAACTATCTGATGACAGCCTTCCAGGGGAGGCAGGAAGACAAGTGGGAGGTGGCCTCCATCCTCTCATGTTCCTGCAGGATCACAGAGTGTTTTGGCTCACATATGCTGCAATCCCAACCTTAGCCTGCATGGATGTGTGCACGTCTGCCAGGAAGCCATGGCAGAGCTGCTCCCCTACAGTAGCTGCCACACCACAGTTCTCTCCTGGACTAATTTTCATGACTGATTGCTATCCTTGGCCCCAAACCTTTCTCTCTCAATTAATGGTGCCTACTCAGCTTGGGTGGGAGGACCACACTCTTAACTAGGTCTTTTCCACGTGGATGGGTTGTAATGTACGTTTGTTCTGGAAAACCTCTCTTGGGTTTCTCTCTCACTTTTAGAGCCTAGATGCAGTCAGCTTTTCCAACCCTGCAAATCGCCAGTTTTGGACTTTTTAATTCCTTTTATTTTTTGCTTGCAAACAAGCCAGTTCTTCCCTGAGTTTACCACTTTCTTATAATGCCTAATTAAATGCAGCCAATAGCAAACAACACGTGCCACTAACATTCTATTTTACCTCCTCTTCCCAACACTTCAGCAGACTCAGTAGGCCTGTGTTCTACCTTCCACGTACTGAAGACAACAGTTTAAATAAGTATTTTGCCACTGCAAAGACTATTTCTGCAGCAAGAAAGATGGTTTACTAATCTCATTTTTAAATTATACATCCCCTTATTTGTACATATTTATTCATTTACAGCACTGGAAACAAATCTAAAACCCTATCCCTGAAAAAAAATCTACTTTTAGTTTATGTTCTAGTTTTCAGAAATCTTACGTAGCAAAACATAACAAGAAATACTCATATTCCCACCACCCATATTTTAGAAGTAACTATTTTGTCATATTTGTTTCCTGTATTTTTTCATTTTACAAACACATAAAGTTCCCTTTAATTCTACTCCAAGCAGGGTCTGGAGTGACTGGCTCCGCTCTAGGTGACAGAAGTGCCAAGGAAACAGGGAAGGAAGGGGGAAGTTAATGCCCAGACCCCAACTTCACAGGCAGCTGCCTGAGGACACATCACAACTAGTCCCGGCAGTCACCAATATCTTCATGGACCACAACCCATATAACCATTTTCACCTTTCCCTAAGGGACTGCTATTCAAGCAAACGTTAATATGCATCAGAATCATCCTGAGGGCTTGTTAAAACACAGAGCAGCGGCCCCATCCTGGACCCCAGCAGACCTGTGGTCAGACTCAAGAATGCTCACATCTAACAAGTTCTCAGGCGACGCTGATGCCGCTGGTCCAGACACCACACTACCTAGAGAACCACTGCTCTAGCCAATGCCCAAGACTAGGTACCTCAGGGACAGACACAGAACCTCTCTGCCCATGTGGAGACATGGATGGGAAAACTCATCACCTGGTCTCCTATTCTGAAGAGGAGGTCACTCCCCAGCTATTCAAAGCCAGCCACTAAAAGCTAAAGGGCTGATTTCATCTTCATCCTCCTCCTCTTCAGTAGCAGCATCTATGACTCCCCTCCTCCCTCTCTGAGGCATCCACTGGGCCCCAGAAATGTCAGGAACGGGCTCCTGCCCCGGTGCAGACATGGGTGGCAGTATGTGACAGGGAGCACTGCGGTGGGTCAGGAAGGGCAGGGGGGCTCTGCCCAAACCCAGGTGCAGCCACTTCCTGGCTGTGTGGCCCTGGGCAAGTCACACCGTCCCTGAGCCTCACTTGCCCATCTACGTGATGTGGCCAGCAATGTGCATGTTCTAGAGGACTGCCGAGCAGAGTGAGCAGAAGCAGTCCAAGCAGGAGCCCTCTGTCCACTGTGACATGCCCCACGACAGACCTGCTCCTTCACGATGGACTGTGGCAGTGTCATCTCTCTCTCTCTCTTTTTGTTTAACAACTCTACTAACTTTGGTTTATTTGTAAGGCTTTCCTCACTCCCTTCCTGACAACAGGCCTTTACCTTTGAGCCTCAGTGTTACTGATTCTGACTCACGTTCCACAGGTGTGTTCACACACTGCTGATCTTTGCCATCTTGAGACACTAAAAACAATTGAAGTACAGGTCATGAAACTGTCACATTACTCAAGTCCTGATTTTCTCAATCTCAGTAGTCAAGAATAAAATGAGGAAAAACGCTAACTAAGCAGTTTGTCATTGGCCGTCAACAAGCGGAGATCCTGCAGTCCTATTTCACCTCCTCTCCCCTGACCTGTGCTATTTGAACATTAGGTTCCATCCCAGAATCTGCCCAACACTCGGGGAATTACAGAGAAAGAAAATGAGATGCTCACTGAAGGGGGTGGTGTGGCACTCCTGAAGAAGTTGGCAAAGACCTCTTTGCACCAGGTGTGTAATTCACGTCATCCTGACATCTTTCTTCCCTTTAGACCTCTTGGCTGTGGTAGCTGGTGAGTACATTCGGACTATACTGGAGGAAAAAGAATCCAGTCCGCCAGTCCATGGAATCAAAAAGACTTGGATGCAGTCTTAATTCTACCACTTACTGTGACCTTGAACCCGTCATATACCTTCCCTAAGCCTCAGTTTTTACATCTGTAAAGTGGAGATACCACTATTTGCCTCACAGAGTTGTTTTGGATGATAATATATGGTTTCTCAGTATAAAATATTTATTAAAGAAACCTTTTTCCTGCCTATATTTTTTGATGTGCTAGGGCCTCCTCTAAGGAACTTCTGGCCTGCGGCCCCACCCGCTAGCCGTGGGCGCTTGGCCAGCTCCCAGCGGAGCACAGGCCCGCGCTTGCAAGCCCTGATCGCGAGGCTCCCACCTCGAGACTCCGACCTCAACGCTCCGGGTACCCCTTGCCCCCGGCCCAGCGCGCCACGCGCCCCACCCACCTCCGCAGCCTTACGTCTCCGCCCTCCTCCCGCAACTGCGGTGGCGTCACTTCCGCCGGAAGGGGCGGGCGCGTCCGCGCGGCTGGCGCGAAAGTTGGGTCGCGGTTCGGCAATTTCCGGGTCTGCGCTTGCTAGGGCCGGGGGCGCCGCAGGGGGCGGCGGTTGTGCGCCGGGCTGGCGCCCGACCCCAGCCGCCGTCCCACGGGCCGCGGAGCCCCCCACTCGCCGCCTGGAGACTCCCAGGCTCCACCGAGGTGAGTGAGGCTCGGAGTAAGGACCCAGCTCCCTCCCGCCGCCCCGCTGGGGGGTCGCGATGCTGCTTCTGGCCTTCCGAGCCCTGGTTTCCGGACCTTGTAACCGGCCCCTGGGCCGGCGGATAGGACTTAGACGCCGGAGAGGGAGTAACTGCGGCTGGACCGAGAGCCGGGCCTTTCCCTGGGACCTGGGGAGCTAGAGCGTCCGGCCTTTTAGGCGCCTGACTTTGCTGGCTGGCTTTCATGTTTATATTTGAAGTCCGTTTACTGAGGGCTGAACCTACCTCGAGGGCCGCGGATACCCACAGGGACCGATTCGTTCTGAGCATCCTTAAGCATAATGCAATTGAATGACTATTGGCTTAGGAGACTTAGCCCCAGAGCAAAGGTCCTAGATATATTCAGTTTAGCGTACATTAATTTCGTTCTCTGATTTGCAAGGATTGGTGTTGTCATCTTTTTCCTTGATTGTACCCACATTCCAGTGTTTGTTACAAATCGTAATGGACGAATTCATGGGCAAAGCCGGAATGTTTGTGCTGTGGCATTCTTGTCTTCGCAGAAGAATAGGTGCTTTAAAACATTTAACTTAATATGTAATGTGTTTTTGTTCTTGTTCATGGTTCCTTTATTTTGACAGTTCAGAAATGTCCCACAATGACAAAGAACCGCTTTTTGTGAAGTTTTTAAAGTCTTCAGACAATTCTGAATGTTTTTTTAAAGCTCTTGAGGTAAGACTACTTGAAAATGTCTTGTTTGATGCTGTGAATTCATTTTCTTGTTTTTAGTGTTTTTGATTTATTAGGCTTTTTTGTCTTAGTCATAGTTATTTTATTTTCATGATAGTTTTACTGTAGTCTACATTCATAAGTGTCTCATTGTTACACAGTTTTGAATTGATATTAGTATATCACTGTATTTTGGGGGGCTTGAAATCTTTAATGACATTTCTATTGACAGTGATGGACCTACTATTCTTGGAAATTGTTTTCTTTTGTCTACTAACCATAGACCTTTGTGTGTTGAAAAAATTTGAGTCAGTCCTATATTGGTTACACTTCATTTCTGTTGTTGTTAATTGTTAACTATGTCTCATTATGTACAGTATTATATTATCTAGATAGTGTAGAGCCTTGCTACTCACAGACCACAGTAGCATCACCATGGCCTGAGAGTTGGACCCCAACTCAGACTTACCAGTTGGAATCTGCTTTTTAACAAGATGCTGTGTACGTTAAAGTTTAAGGAACACTGTTGTAGCAGGTTTTTCTTTAAAGTTCATTCATTGAGCAAACAATTATTGAATGTCCATCATCTAAGAAGCACTGTTCTAGTACTTGGGATATATCAGTGATGAGATCAGGCAAATATCCATACTTTCTCAGAGCTTACATTCTATTCTAGCTGGAGGAAATAGACATTAATCAGACATATAAATGAGTAAACTGTAATGTTAAAGGTGCCAAGTGCTATGGGAAGAGAAAAACAAAGCAGTTAAGGTGTTCTGGAGGTTGTTTGTTGGGGGAGAAGGGAAAGTTACAATTTATTTTAAATGGAGTGTGATCAGGGTAGACTTTATGGAGAAGATGATACTTGAGTATACTTGAAGGAGGTGAGAAAATGAGCCATGTGGATATCTGCAGAGGAAGGTTTCAGGCAGAGGAAATAATCATACACAAACCCTGGGAAAGTGCTTGCGGTGTCTGTCCTGCTTTAGTGTGGCTGTAGTGTAGTGAAGAAGGGAGGTGGAAAGAATGCTAAGGTGTGCTTTAGAGAGTAAGAGTAAGGAGGTCATGAAGGGCCTTGTGGGCCATGGTAAAGACTTTGGCTTTTTCTTCCAGTGAGATGGAGAGCCACTGGGGGCTTTTAATCGGAAGAGTAACATGATCTGACTTAATCGTTTTGAAAGGATCACCCTAAGTATTTAATGTAAGGACTTCAAAATTTGTTCAAAAAATATTCGAGTGTTTACTGGGAGCCAGGATATTTTGGCAAACAAGATAGATCATGAAATTTTCATTCTTAGAAGGGAGAGAGACAAAAACAGTATGTGTATACGTGTGTGTGTGTGTGTGTGTGTGTGTGTGTGTGTGTGTGTGTATATATATATATATATATATATATACCATCTATGTTATTTTTCTTCATAAAATACACTAGAGGGATAGGGAAAGAATATTTTAGAAAAGGGTGATAAGGAAAGGCATCTCCGAGGAAGTGACATGTGAGCAGATGTGGTTGAAGTAAGGTAAGTCAGGTGAAGTCCTGGGGGGAAGAGTATTCCAGGCAGCGGGAAAAAGAGTAAAACCTCTAAATGAGGTCATGCTTAGTTTGTTCTAGGTTGCAAAAGAAAGCAGGAGTGGCTAGGGAAGAGGGAGCAAAAGGGATTAGAGGAAGAAGGTAAGTGTGGGGAGATAGGCAGGGGCCAGACTCTACGGTCTTGTAGGCAATTATAAGAAACGTGGATGTTATTCTGAGTGTGGTGGGAAGCTGCTGGAGGTTTTTTGTTTGTTTGTTTGTTTTGCGGCACGTGGGCCCCTCACTGTTGTGGCCTCTCCCGTTGCGGAGCACAGGCTCCAGACGCGCAGGCTCAGTGGCCATGGCTCCCGGGCCCAGTCGCTCTGCGGCATATGGGATCTTCCCGGACTGGGGCACGAACTCGTGTGCCCTGCATCGGCAGGCGGACTCTCAACCACTGCACCACCAGGGAAGCCCCACTGGAGGTTTTTAACAGGGTGACATGACCTTTTTTGTATTGTTAAAAAGATTACCAGGTGCTGGGTAGAGAACACATTTAGGGGAAGGGAGGGAGAAGGAACCACTTTGGAGACTTCTGCACAGGTCTAGTGAGAGATGACGGTTCCTTTCAATAGGAGAAAGGCTGGTTTTGAGATGGATTTTAAAGATAGAGTTCATAGGACATAAATACAGGTGAATTATTTCATATGCATTCTTACTTTTTCTTTCAGTCAATGAAAGAGTTCCAATCAGAAGAATATCTTCAGATTATTACAGAAGAAGAGGCATTGAAAATGAAGGAGAATGATAGATCACTTTATATCTGTGACCCTTTTAGTGGCAAAGTCTTTGATCATCTCAAAAAGGTTTGCTAACTTTTAGTGTGTTCTTTCAGGTAGTCTGTTTTTTGGTTTGTTTTTGCTTCAGTGGACGTAAGTTCTTTACTGATCATGAAGTATTTTGCAAATTATGAATTGAGAGGAATCCTTTGGTTTTGGAAGACCAGAATAGTATTTTTCAAGGTAAATCATATTACAGTAGGCTTTGGTTAGTATGTAATTTTTATATTTCAGGGAATTTAACTTCACTTAGAATAATTTAACCCTGTAGTAATGAAGCATTTTATTGATGAAGTTCTACTGTACTTAAACTCAGTTTGATTGCAAGATATATTAGGGAAAAATAGTAGAGTAGGAAAAGACTTCAACATAATCCTGGGTTACTTACTGTCTTTCCTGTGTGCTCTTGAATTTTAGTACCTGTACTTTGTATAGGGTCTGAAAAATTATATGCTAAAGGAAGCATTTGGGGGCCGAGCATTGCTAATATACCATTGAGCCATCTTATTTCTTTTTGTTGATTCTAGAGTCTACTGACTCATTACTTTTTTGGTGTCTGGACAAGAGAGAAGCATTGAAATAAAAGTAAACTGGCTGTAATTACATCCAGATTACAAAGAAGTGATTCTTGTTTGAAGGAGAAGAAAGCATAGAAGAGTAGGTAGATGCAGTACTATCTGTACAGTATATGGAAGGTCTGTGCCCACCTTTGCCAAAAGCATTGTTGGTCGTACCCTCCTTTTGGAAATAACACCGCTTGTAAGATAGAATCAATAGCATCGAAAACTCAGTTTTCTTATGACTGATGGAAAAGATAGCAATAATCATTTACCCTGTAGATATTTATATCGGTCATGCTTTGGTGACTTTGGCAGCTGTAGGCTTTTTAGCCTGGGTTGGATGTGCTGATGTTGAGCAAGATTGTCACGTTTCTCAGTTATCAATGAAAGTGATACCTTAGGAGAAGTCTTTGTAGGTCTTCCTTGGAAAGACATTGAGTTGCGAACAAAGTATTTAAAAAACAAATGTAGGAACTGCCTAGGATTATACATTTTTTGTAGCAGAATAGGTTTTTTACAGGGGGGTTAGTTGGGCTCTCAGCACTTTTTAACCGCTTCATTGGCTGGCTGCTTCATTTGAAAAGTAAATGGAGATATTTCCTAATTATTATGGCATAAGACTGTTACTCATATCTCCTATTGTGTTTGTTTCAGAAATTAAAATTTTAATGGCAATTTTGAGTGAGTGTGGCTTTTGGAGCTTATTTCTTTTGATAGCCTGCATTGTTTGATTTGCTTGTGTGTGTATGTTAACGTGTGATGTGTCTGAGAAGTTATATAATGGTTATTTTTTTTTCTTGTAAAAATTTGGTGGTTTTTCTGCAGTGGTCATCAACTTCTGTAAAGAATTGGTAAATACAGTATTACAAAATGTAATTTTATAAGACTGGAGGTCTTTTTCTACTTAGTAAACTTTCTCTGTTTTTGTAGCTTGGCTGCAGAATTGTTGGTCCTCAAGTAGTCATATTTTGTATGCACCATCAACGATGTGTCCCAAGAGCTGAACATCCAGTTTATAACATGGTTATGTCTGATGTAACCATATCTTGTACAAGCCTGGAAAATGATAAAAGGGTAGGTGTTGCAGTATTGAGTGGAATATCATGGTCAATATGTATGTATTTCCACACTTAACTTTTCACTGTGTAGGGTATATTTTGAAAGACCTTGACTTGGTGTTTATGACTGATAACTAAGTCAAGATGACAGTGTATATCTTTTTTTATTTTTTAATAAATTGAATACAGTGGAATCTTTTATTGCAAACTGGCTAGTTGAAGTTTTTTGTTTTGATTTAAAAAGGAAACTCACTTTTTTCCCTGTGTAATTTTCCCTTTTTTTTTTTTTTTTTTTTTTTTTGTGGTACGCGGGCCTCTCACTGTTGTGGCCTCTCCCGTTGCGGAGCACAGGCTCCGGACGCGCAGGCTCAGCAGCCACGACTCACGGGCCCAGCCGCTCCGCGGCATGTGGGATCTTCCCAGACCGGGGCACGAACCCGTGTCCCCTACATTGGCAGGCGGACTCTCAACCACTGCGCCACCAGGGAAGCCCCTCCCTGTTTGTTTTTGAGTCACATTTTTCCACCGTAGTTGCTTAATCTTTTAAAAAAGGATTGAGATTTACATATATGTTTTTATATATTCTATATATAATTTGTATATTTTTTTTCACTTTTTATTTTATTTTATTTTTTTATTTTTTATTTTTTTTAAACATCTTTATTGGAGTATAATTGCTTTACAATGGTATGTTAGTTTCAGCTTCACAACAAAATGAATCAGTTATATATATACATATGTTCCCATATCTCTTCCCGCTTGCGTCTCCCTCCCTCCCACCCTCCCTATCCCACCCCTCCAGGCGGTCACAAAGCACCGAGCTGATCTCCCTGTGCTATGCGGCTGCTTCCCACTAGCTATCTACCTTACGTTTGGTAGTGTATATATGTCCATGCCTCTTTATCGCTTTGTCACCGTTTACCCTTCCCCCTCCCCATAGCCTCAAGTCCATTCTCTAGTAAGTCTGTGTCTTTATTCCTGTTTCACCCCTAGGTTTTTCATGACATTTTTTTTTTCTTAGATTCCATATATATGTGTTAGCATACGGTATTTGTCTCTCTCTTTCTGACTTACTTCACTCTGTATGACAGACTCTAGGTCTATCCACCTCATTACAAATAGCTCAATTTCGTCTCCTTTTATGGCTGAGTAATATTCCATTGTATATATGTGCCACATCTTCTTTATCCATTCATCCGATGATGGACACTTAGGTTGTTTCCATCTCTGGGCTATTGTAAATAGAGCTGCAATGAACATTTTGGTACATGACTCTTTTTGAATTATGGTTTTCTCAGGGTATATGCCCAGTAGTGGGATTGCTGGGTCATATGGTAGTTCTATTTGTAGCTTTTTAAGGAACCTCCATACTGTTCTCCACAGTGGCTGTATCAATTTACATTCCCACCAACAGTGTAAGAGGGTTCCCTTTTCTCCACACCCTCTCCAGCATTTATTGTTTCTAGATTTTTTGATGATGGCCATTCTGACTGGTGTGAGATGATATCTCATTGTAGTTTTGATTTGCATTTCTCTCATGATTAGTGATGTTGAGCATTCTTTCATGTGTTTGTTGGCACTCTGTATATCTTCTTTGGAGAAATGTCTATGTAGGTCTTCTGCCCATTTTTGGATTGGGTTGTTTGTTTTTTTGTTATTAAGCTGCATGAGCTGCTTATAAATTTTGGAGATCAATCCTTTGTCAGTTGCTTCATTTGCAAATATTTTCTCCCATTCTGAGGGTTGTCTTTTGGTCTTCTTTATGGTTTCCTTTGCTGCGCAAAAACTTTTAAGTTTCATTAGGTCCCATTTGTTTACTCTTGTTTTTATTTCCATTTCTCTAGGAGGTGGGTCAAAAAGGACCTTGCTGTGATTTATGTCATAGAGTGTTCTGCCTATGTTTTCCTCTAAGAGTTTGATAGTTTCTGGCCTTACATTTAGGTCTTTAATCCATTTTGAGCTTATTTTTGTGTATGGTGTTAGGGAGTGATCTAATTTCATACTTTTACATGTAGCTGTCCAGTTTTCCCAGCACCACTTATTGAATAGGCTGTCCTTTCTCCACTGTACATTTCTGCCTCCTTTGTCAAAGATAAGGTGACCATATGTGCGTGGGTTTATCTCTGGGCTTTCTGTCCTGTTCCATTGATCTATCTTTCTGTTTTTGTGCCAGTACCATACCATCTTGATAACTGTAGCTTTGTAGTATAGTCTGAAGTCTGGGAGCCTGATTCCTCCAGTTCCTTCTTTCGTTCTCAAGATTGCTTTGGCTATTCGGGGTCTTTTGTGTTTCCATACAAATTGCAAAATTTTTTGTTCTAGTTCTGTGAAAAATGCCAGTGGTAGTTTGATAGGGATTGCATTGAAAATTTGTATATTTTTAAGTATCAATGTGTATGTAGTATATTAAAATATATAGTGTTTACTGTAGAACCAACATAATTAAATTCATGGAGTTGCAAGAGAGAAATGTAGGAAAATAATGTATATAAAGGTAATTATTCTAAAATTTAAACTTTATCTTCCAAAAAGTAGTTTCATTAATTATTTAACTTTATAGTGGTGAGAAACATTTGTGCATTCAAGCTAACAACAAAAGATGTTTATGGGATATTGTATAAAAAAATGGAAGAGATATTGTTTGTTTCAGTATTAACAGTATATTTTCTTTTGGGGCTATAGGAAGAAGTTCATAAATATGTACAAATGATGGGTGGACGCATATACAGAGACCTTAACATATCAGTAACTCACCTTATTGCAGGAGAAGTTGGTAGCAAAAAGTATTTAGTTGCTGCAAACCTGAAGAAACCTATTTTACTTCCTTCTTGGGTAAAAACACTTTGGGAGAAGTCACAAGAGAAGTAAGAAAGTTTTCAGATATTTTCTAGATTTGAATAAATGATACATTCAATCACTTTGGCACATTGTGGGTTTTCATAGGGGAGGTTTTATGGTATCCTCTTTGGATTTGTTATTAGGGGACAAAAATAGGATCATTACTCTTCTCTCCAATGAAAGCAAAAGGTAATCTACAAGCTCTTATTATCAAGGTATAAGTTGATAGGTGGAATGGGCTATGGGCTTTAGCATTAGCTACAAGGTAAGCAATGCTTTGATAATAAAATGGTTTTCAGAAGTAAACATTTATAAAATAGTTGAGAAAATCAGTGTGGCAACTGTAGCTTTTATGTTGCGTTTATCCTTCAATACTGTGCTAACATGTTAAGATGGAGAGTAAATTTTAGCCACTTTGGCATTCGTATTCCCTCCCAAAAAAGACATATTTAAGGTTGAATATAAACACATATAAGCCATTAACTGAGATGTGATCATTCAGTAAACATTAACTGAGCCCATTTTATGTACCTGGCCTGAGTTAGGCATTAGATATAAGTGGAGAGCAGAACAGGACAGCATCCCTGCCCTCATGGAGCTTAGAGCCTATTTCAAAGGATAGAATTGAGTTTCCATTAGAATTAGATTAACAACCAATAAGTCCAGGTACCACTGTTTGAATTAAACAGGCATTTTCCAGTCTTCCTTTCAACACCATCTAGCACATCCTAAACACGTCTCCACGTTGTGTTTCGTCCTAGCCTGTTTTGTCAGCACATCTGCCTAGCACGGCAACAGAATGATAATGATATTTTTGTTGGCATTCTGCCAAAAAGCATTCCTTATTATTTGTATAGTATAATGGAGGAATTAAAAGTCTGTTTTTCTAGTAGGCAACCAAGGAACCTTTGGGTTTTTAGGTAGAAATTTAGACTTATAATTTTGGAAAATGCACCAGTTTCACCAGCATGGATTTACAGTTAATGAAATATATATTTTCCCGTAAAACAGTTTTACTTGAGAGACTCTGAAACATTAGTTTTTATTAGAGACATGGTTTGAGCTACATGAGCAATTAGTATCATTTGAAGTGTGTTTATCAGTTTCCCTTTTCTTAATAATGATTAAAATCCTAAAAAATGAAAAAGCATTAGTGATATTTCTGTTGTTTGTCATTATTCTTCTGGTAAATTTAAACTATCTGGTATATTTAATATGTTAATGTTTTTTTCTTTTTTATTGTTTGTTTACCCCAGAAAAATAGTTAGATATACCGATATAGACATGGAAGACTTCAAGTGTCCTATTTTTCTTGGTTGCATAATCTGTGTCACTGGCTTACGTGGCTTAGACAGGAAAGCAGTTCAGCAACTCACAGTTAAGCATGGAGGTCAATATATGGGACAGTTGAAAATGAATGAGTGTACACACCTCATTGTGCAAGAACCAAAAGGTAAAACTGTTTCCCAAATGAACAAATGCAACATTTTCTACTATTTAACATTTTAAGATCATTATAGAATACCTTTTACTTCTGACATGTCATAAATCTGCTATGGTTTTTTTTCTTGCAAACATAGTTTGGTTTATAATCTTTAGAAAACTTACATGACTTCCCAAGTCTTTATCAGGTCATTGAATAAATATTAAAAAACAAAAATTTCCAGTGGGGTTTTATCTAAATTTATTTTCAGATCTTTTTTTGTTTGTTTTTTAAGTCCCCACACGGTTACCCAGTACTTAAGAGATGAGAGATTTGAATGAATAACAAGAAAGCTAATGGATGTCGCTAAATTACATTTCTTTCTAATTATAAATTTTAAAGGCTTGGCTTAGTTTTTAGTTGAATGAATCAACCTTACTCAATGAACTACAAGTTTTAACTTGAAGATGCACCTTGCAGAACATGAGACTACTAAAAGAAGAAAAATATATTACCAAGAAGAAGAATTCCTTAAAATTGCAGTTAATTTTGGTGTTCTATAACCTTTATTCTGGAGAATATTTTTTACCAGTACTCTTAAAATATATAAAAATTGATAAGAGCAGAGTTATATTAATATTTTTATTATATCTTTTTATATCTGTACTGTGTTTTATTAAGCTCCCTAAATAAGTAAAATTAGGGAAAAAATTAAAATTAATAATTGTCTTTAAGTGAGAACTTTGGGTATGGCCAATTATGATATTATGATTGTGAGTAAAGTTGATAACTGCTATTGGTTTTCTGAATCTAAAGACAGTACATCTCTCAGCTCTCATGAACGTCAAAGAAACCTTTCTTGTTTACTATATATTGTCCTCAGTTTCTCTATACCGTTTCAAAATACATTGTGTTAAAAAGTTTTTTTAAGGCAATAAAAGATACGTATTTTTAATATGACTTATTTAACTATTTGCCTCTCTATCCTGGACTTCAAATAGAATCCTGTTGACATAGGAATAGTCTCTTGAAAGTTGCTGTTTTTTATATTGCAGACATTTATAATTTTCACGGTTATTTTATACAGTTTATTAAACCACATAATTCTGTGAGTTATCCCCATGTTACAGATTAAGAAAATGGTTTAAAGAATTTAAATGATGGAGGCTGTACTCGAAAATATTGAGTTACCCCACAGTTGCCTCTGTCTCTGTGCAGTTTTGTAAAAGATAAACCCCCTCGCATAGCATCATAGCATGTGTATTTAACAACACATAGAAAATATAATTGAGCAATAACCTAATATATTACCTTTTAATACACTATAGCATACTGTTAAAAGTAAGAGTAATTGCTGGTAACTTTAATTTTGTCCCAGGTAGATTTTTTTTATAACCTGTCATTTAAATATTTCTACAAAGATTTTAATGGTTTGCATTTCTCTCTCTCTCTGTTTCTCTTTCTTAATGAACATAATAGGTCAAAAATATGAATGTGCCAGGAGATGGAATGTACACTGTGTGACTGTGCAGTGGTTTTTTGACAGTGTTGAGAAAGGTTTTTGTCAGGATGAATCCATATATAAGACAGAGCCTAGACCAGAAGCAAAGACTATGCCTGATACTTCAACTCCTACTGGCCAGATCAACACAACTAATAGTAAGTCTCTTTCGGATTAAAGTAAACAATCAGTTTTAAGACAGTCAGTTTTCTGTGTAAGAATTGATTTGTTAATAGGATCAGGGAGGTACAGTAGGAAATTCCATCTTTTCTTGCTATGCTTCCAGGTATAATTGTATAATAAAATAACCGAATTGTATTAAAAAATTAGTCCAGAACTCCTGATATTTCTTTTTATAATGAGTGCGTACTTTCATACCCTCATGTAATGCACAAGATTATTAAAGAAATTAAGAATGTTAATAAAGACTTAAGAGAATTAATTTTTTAAAACTTGACTGGCAGGTATTAGTACATTTTCTTTATTAGTTTGCTGCAATTGTTATAGATCATCTGTATTCATATAAAATTTAAAACCATTTCTGTTTTGGAGGTATTAATGTTGGCAATTTAACAAATGTTATAAATTTTTTTTCAAATGTAACTTTCCTGGACCTTAAAGCCAGCAACTTCAGATTTTTATTGGAAGCAAGTTACTATTAAGAGAATGTATTAAATATATTTTCATTTAAATAAGATATGAGCCTTAATTAGTTTCATTTTCCCTTTTCATACTTTGCCACCAAGATTTCAGTAAAAGCATTTGAATCTTACTTTAGAAATTGTTCATGGCTCTTTTTGTATAAGAAAAGTTCATGTGTAGGAAAATATGTAATCATAATTATTTTATCTCCATAAATTACATCTTTGTTTTCAATATGTAGGTTATGCTCTTTCAGATGTCAGCCATATTTCCAACATCAGTGCAAGTTGCATAAATGAATCAATATATAGTTCAGTTCTTAATAGCAAAGTGGAGCCTACACTTGAAAATCTGGATGTCAGTGCATTTCAGGCACCTGAAGATTTATTAGATGGTTGTCGGGTATGTCTTTATCATGTAATAAATGCAGTAAGTGATAATATACTTTAGTACTTGTAGCTTCACTTTGAAGACCCTTTAGAGTTGGGCTTGTTCCTCATTTACATAAGCCCTCCACTCTAGCTAAGCAGATGCACTCATTAGGCCATGTCTATCTTTTAGCTTAGGGGCTCTATGCCTGGGGTGTACCTTCATCTCTCATCCATTAAAAGTTCATATCGTTTTTTTCAACTCTTCTCTGAACCTTCCTAATAACTACCTTAATCTTTCCATCTACTGTGTTTTGAGAGCATTTAGTTTCTGAACCACTTAATGAATTTTTATTTATAGCTATCATTTATTAAGTGCTTATAACATACTAGACAGTGTGCTAATTATTTCATATACATTGTTGATACGTTTTATATATAATCCCATTTAATTCCCACAAATAACTCTAAAACAGATAATATTGAGACTGATACTTAGAGGATTAAAGTTCCTGTTCAGAATCTCACAGACATTAAGTAGCCAGACATCTACTCCAAAGCCTATATTCCTAACCATTAGGTGTACTGCTTTGTTTAATATCTCTTGGGCTATTTTATTTTTTAGTGTCTGAGTAACTATCTTATAAGTGCCTTTGATGGGATCATCATATATATATCTCCTAGAACTGAATACTTAATATATTCTTGTTTGTAGAATCAATAGGCTAAGCATTAATTCTAGAGTAGCAAAGATTTAACCTTATTTTATTGTTAAGGAAATTGGGCAAATTACCTTCCTTTCTATACTTTTAAAACTTAGCAGTTTACTAGCAGAACAGGAAGTGTGTTGTGTAATCTTTTATCTAGACTATACTAATTCTGAATATGACTTAATTATTCGTATAGAAAAACATATGATTCCTCATTTTTGTTAAAGTGTATTCTAGTGATGGAGGTTATTTAGTTTGGGATATAAATGCAGTTAGGAATAGATTGGTCATTAAGAAGTTTTTTAAAGACACGTTATGTAAAATAGAGTTGAAGAAGAAGAAGATTGATTAAATTGGTTTAAATACATACATAACCCCATCCGTGCCTCCAAAAGTATATATATACATATTGATAGTTAAAAATAAGTTACTGCTTACATATCATCCTAAGCATTCTGCTTAGCTCTTTGACTTAAATTTTCTTGTTTAATCAACTCTGTGAAAAAGATATCTCAATATATAAGTAAGAAAATTGGTTTAAAGAGTCTGAGTATCTTGAGCTGGTCATGTGGTTAATCATTGGCAGCTGAACCAAAATTTAAACCTAGCTTTTCTGAATTCAAGTGTTTAATGCCAGTTTATTTCTGTAATTACTTTAAAATTTAAAAGTGGTAAGAACAATTTAAGAAGCTACCTGATTTTAGAAATTGCTATGCACTAATGTTCAGAAGATAATTGAATTATTCTGGCTTCTATTTTATTTAAAGCCTCAGAATACTTATCAAGTAGTGTCTACTGTAAAGGGTAATAATGCTATGGGATTGTGAAGAAATGATAAAATTTTAAGAATATTTTAAAATTCAAACCTTCAGAATATACGTCACTTCTTAATGTATCTTAAAGTGTAAACAAGAGTTGTCTTATTTACGCACAATGGATTTAGATATATGCTTTTAATAAATAGGTTTCTATTGAGAGAAATAAGCCATTTTAAATACATTAATCTAAAGTAAATGTTTTCTTTCTTTGCAGATCTATCTTTGCGGTTTTAGTGGCAGAAAGCTAGATAAACTGAGAAGACTTATTAACAGTGGAGGTGGAGTTCGCTTTAATCAGCTCAATGAAGATGTAACTCATGTTATTGTGGGAGATTATGATGATGAATTGAAGCAGTTTTGGGATAAATCAGCCCACAGGTTTTGTCAGTTTTTAATTCAAAGCAATTTCTACTCTGTGATAATTTTTTTTAAATTGCATGTCCTGGCAATTATGTAAACTGCATGGCAAGTGGGATTGTGGTCCTTATAGTTTAAACTAATATATAACTATGTACTATTTTTGTAGGCCTCATGTAGTGGGAGCAAAATGGTTGCTAGAGTGTTTTAGTAAAGGTAATATGCTTCCTGAAGAGCCATATATCCATGCTAACTACCAGCCCGTGGAAATTCCAGTTTCAGACCAACCTGAAAGTAAAACAACCCTTTTAAAAAGGAAGAAGAGCAGCTTCTCTAAGAAAGACTTTGCTCCAAATGAAAAGCATGAGGAAACTGATGAAGATCTGCTCTCTCAATATGCGACTAATAACCCAACCATAGGTAAGAAAGAGTGATTAGTGTTTACAGTCATTAAATATTTTGGTAGCAGAATATATACATATGTGATTTCTGCCAGGTTCTCTAGAATTTAGTTAACTAACGTTTTTCTTCCCTTGAAGTTTTGTGTGTGTCACTTCTTTTTTTTAAGCAGGCAAGGCTAAGGGATTCTGGACCTTCTGACTCCCTCTTCTCTCTTCAACTCACTTGTTCCTCTTAGATCTGTTTTATACACAGGCATTACTTGGTTTGTGTGAGTTTGTAAAGCCCTGAACTTTTATTTTAACCTTGTAACAAATGCCTCTTACTTGGTAATTGTGCTCTTTGATGGGTATAATGCTGCACTGTAGACTACCATCTCAGGATGTAGTCTCAGTGTGGTAAGCAAAATTGCCAGTAAAGAGTTGTGGGCAGCATTTCTTATTTTTTTACTCTTTATACTTTGTTATTCTTCTCTCGTTTTGCCTTGTTCCCGCCCTCCACCCTTTTTTTTTTTTCTGTTGTGGTTTCATTTTGTTACAGTTGTTTCAATTATAGGTTTATTTTTTCTAATATATTTCATATCTTTCTAATTGTATTTTGTTTTCTATTCTTTGATATTGTACTGATCTGTCCCTCCCCTCCCCTCCCCTCCCCCATGAGGCTTACGGAATCTTGGTTCCCAGGCCGGAGGTCAGGCCTGAGCTCCTGTGGTGGGAGATCTGAGTTCAAATCTCTGGACTAACAGAGAACATCAGACCCCAGAGAATATTAATTGGAGTGACACCTCCTGGAGGTCCTCATCTCAGCACCAAGACTTGGCTCTATCCAACTGCCTGCAGACTCCAGTGCTGGACATCTCAGGCCAAACAACCAGTAAGACAGGAATACAGCACCACCAATCAAAAAAAAAAAAAACACAACAACAAAAAACTATGTTGCAGACGATGGAGCAAGGTAAAAACCTGCAAGATAAATAAATGACGACAAAATAGGCAACCTACCTGAAAAAGAATGCAGAATAATGATGGTAAAAATGATTAAAAATCTCAAAAACAGAATGGAGAAAATACAAGAAACATTTATCAAGGATCTAGAAGAACTAAGGAGCAAACGAACAGTGATGAGCAACACAATTACTGAAATTAAAAATACTCAAGGAATCAATAGCAGAATAATTGAGGCAGAAGAAGTGAGCTGGAAGATAAAATGGTGCAAGTAACTGCCAGGGAGCAGAATAAACAAAAAGAAGAATGAAAAGAATTGAGGACAGTCTCAGAGATCTCTGGGACATTAAACGCACCAACATTCGAATTATAGGGGTCCCAGAAGAAGAAGAGGAAAAGAAAGGGACTGAGAAAATATTGGAAGAGATTATAGTTGAAAATGTCCCTAACATGGGAAAGGACATAGTCAAGTCCAGGAAGCGCAGAGAGTCCCATACAGGATCAATCCAAGGAGAAACACGCCAAGACACATATTTATCAAACTATCAAAAATTAAATGCAAAGAACAAATATTAAAAGCAGCAACGGAAAAGCAACAAATAACATACAAGGGAATCCCCATAAGGTTAACAGCTGATCTTCCAGTAGAAACTCAGCAAGACAGAAGGGAGTGGCAGGACATGTTTAAAGTGATGAAAGGGAAAGACCTACAACCAAGATTCCTCTACCCACAAGGATCTCATTCAGATTCAACAGAGAAATTAAAACCTTTACAGACAAGCAAAAACTAAGAGAATTCATCACCACAAAACCAGCTTTACAACAAATGCTAAAGGAACTTCTCTAGGCAGGAAACACAAGAGATGGAAAAGACCTACAGTAACCCAAAACAATTAAGAAAATGGGAATAGGAACATACATATCGATAATTACCTTAAATGTAAATGGATTAAATGCTCCAAACAAAAGACATAGACTGGCTGAATGGATACAAAAACAAGACCCATATATATGCTGTCTACAAGAGACGCACTTCAGATCTAGGGACATATACAGACTGAAACTGAGGGGATGGAAAAAGATACTCCATGCAAATGGAAATCAAAAGAAAGCTGGAGTAGCAATTCTCATATCAGACAAAATAGACTTTAAAATAGACACTATTACAAGAGACCAAAAAGACACTACATAATGATCAAGGGATCACTCGAAGAAGATCTAACAATTGTAAGTATTTATGCACCCAACATAGGAGCACCTCAATACATAGGGCAAATGCTAACAGCCATAAAAGGGAAATCGACAGTAACACAATCATAGTAGGGGTATTAACACCTCACTTTCACTAATGAAGAGATGAAAAATGAAAATAAATAAGGAAACACAAGCTTTAAATGACATTAAACAAGATGGAAGAGATGAAAAATGAAAATAAATAAGGAAACACAAGCTTTAAATGACATTAAACAAGATGGACTTAATTGGTATTTATAGGACATTACATCCAAAAGCAGAAGAATACACTTTCTTCTCAAGTGCTCATGGAATATTCTCCAGGATAGACCATATCATAGGTCACAAATCAAGCCTTAGTAAATTTAAGAAAATTGAAATTGTATCAAGTATCTTTTCCAACCACAACGCTTTGAAACTAGATATCAGTTACAGGAAAGCAATCTGTAAAAAATACAAACACATGGAGGCTAAACAATACACTACTAAATAACCGAGAGATCACTGAAGAAATCAAAGAAGAAATCAAAAAATACCTAGAAACAAATGACAATAGAAACACCATGACACAAAACCTCTGGGATGCAGCAAAAGCAGTTCTAAGAGAGAAGTTTATAGCAATACAATCCTACCTGAAGGAAAAAGAAATATCTCAAACAACCTAACCTTACACCTAAAGGAATTAGAGAAAGAAGGACAAAAAAAAACCCGAAGTTAGTAGAAGGAAAGAAATCATAAAGGTCAGATCAGATATCAATGAAATAGAAATGAAGGAAACGATAGCAAAGGTCAATAAAGCTAAAAGCTAGTTCTTTGAGAAGATAAAATTGATAAACCATTAGCCAGACTCATCAAGAAAAAAAGGGAGAAGACAAATCAACAGAATTAGAAATGAAAAAGGAGAAGTAACAACTGACACTGTAGAAATACAAAGGATCATGAGAGATTACTACAAGCAACTCTATGCCAATAAAATGGACAACCTGGAAGAAATGGGCAAATTCTTAGAAAAGCACAACCTTCCAAGACTGAACCAGGAAGAAATAGAAAATATAAACAGACCAATCACAAGCACTGAAATTGAAACTGTGATTAAAAATCTTCCAACAAACAAAAGCCCAGGACCAGATGGCTTCGCAGGCGAATTCTATCAAACATTTAGAGAAGAGTTAACACCTATCCTTCTCAAACGCTTCCAAGATATAGCAGAGGGAAGAACACTCCCAAACTCATTCTACAAGGCCACCATCACCTTGATACCAAAGCCAGACAAAGATGTCACAAAAAAAGAAAACTACAGGCCAATATCTCTGATGAACATAGATGCAAAAATCCGCAACAAAATACTAGCAGACAGAATCCAACCGCACACTAAAAGGGTCATACACCATGATCAAGTGGGGTTTATCTAAGGAATGCAAGGATTCTTCAGTATACACAAATCAATCAATGTGATACACAATATTAACAAATTGAAGGATAAAAACCATATGGTAATCTCAGTAGATGCAGAAAAAGCTTTCGACAAAATTCATCACCCACTTATGACAAAAACTCACGAGAAAGTGGGCACAGAGGGAACCTACCTCAACTTAATAAAGGACATACATGATAAACTGACAGTCAATATCCTTCTCAAAGGTGAAAAACTGAAACCATTTTCTCTAAGATCAGGAACAAGTCAAGGGTGCCCACTCTCAGCAGTATTCAACATAGTTTTGGAAGTTTTACCCACAGCAGTCAGAGAAGAAAAAGAAATAAGAGGAATCCAAATCGGAAAAGAAGAAGTAAAACTGGCACTGTTTGCAGATGACATGATACTATACATAGAAAATCCTAAAGATGCTACCAGAAAACTATTGGAGCTAATTGATGAATTTGTAGAGTAGCAGGATACAAAATTAATGCACAGAAATCTCTTGCATTCCTATATACTGACGACAGAAAATCTGAGAGAAATTAAGGAAACACTCCCATTTACCATTCCAACAAAAAGAATAAAATACCTAGGAATAAACCTACCTAAGGAGATAAAAGACCTGTATGCAGAAAACTATGAGACACTGATGAAAGAAATTAAAGATGATACAAACACAGAGATACACCATATTCTTGCTTTGGAAGAATCAATATTGTGAAAATGACTATAGTACCCAAAGCAATCTACAGATTCAATGCAATCCCTATCAAACTACCAATGGCATTTTTCACAGAACTAGAACAAAAAAATTCACAATTTGTATGGAAACACAAAAGAACCCAAATACCCAACGCAATCTTGAGAAAGAAAGCCAGAACTGGAGGAATCAGGCTCCCGGTCTTCAGACTATACTACAAAGCTACAGTAATCAAGACAGTATGGTGCTGGCACAAACACAGAAATAGAGATCAATGGAACAGGATAGAAAGCCCAGAGATAAACCCCTGCCTATAATGGTCACCTTATCTTCCATAAAGGAGGCAAGAATATACAATGGAGAAAAGACAGCCTCTTCAATAAGTGGTGCTGGGAAAACTGGACAGCTACATGTAAATGAATGAAATTAGAACATTCCCTAACACCATATACAAAAATAAACTCAAAATGGATTAAAGACCTAAATATAAGGCCAGACACTATAAAACCCTTAGAGGAAAACATAGAACACTCTATGACATAAATCACAGCAAGATCCTTTTTGACCCACCTCCTAGAGAAATGGAAATAAAAACAAGTAAACAAATGGAACCTAATGAAACGTAAAGCCTTTTGCACAGCAATGGAAACCATAAACAAGATGAAAAGAGAACCCTCAGAATGGGAGAAGATATTTGCAAATGAAGTAACTGACAAAGGATTAATCTCCAAAATATACAAGCAGCTTATGCAGCTCAATATAAAAAAAAAAAAACCCAATCCAAAAATGGGCAGAAGACCTAAATAGACGTTTCTCCACAGAAGATATACAGATTGCCAACAAGCACATGCAAGGATACTCAGCCTCATTAATCATTAGAGAAATGCAAATCAAAGTTACAATGAGGTATCACCTCACACTTGTCAGAATGGCCATCATCAAAAAATTTACAAACAATAAATGCTGGAGAGGGTGTGGAGAAAAGGGAACCCACTTGCACTGTTGGTGAGAATGTAAATTGGTGCAGCCACTATGGAGAACAGTATGGAGGTTCCTTAAAACACTAAAAACAGAACTACTTTATGACCCAGCAATCCCACTACTGGGCATGTACCCTGAGAAAACCATAATTCAAAAAGAGTTAATGTACCACAATGTTTATTGCAGCACTATTTACAATAGCCAGGACATGGAAGCAACCTAAGTATCCATGGACAGATGAATGGGTAAAGAAGATGTGGCAATGTATACAATGGAATACTACTCAACCATAAAAAGAAACAAAATTGAGTTATTTGTAGTGAGGTTGGTGCACCTAGAGTCTGTCTTACAGAGTGAAGTAAGTCAGAAAGTGAAAAATACCATATGGTAACACATATATGGAATCTAAAAAAAAAAAAGGTTCTTATGAACCTAGGAGCAGGACAGGAATAAAGACGCAGACGTAGAGAATGGACTTGAGGACACAGGGAGGGGGCAGGGTAAGCTGGGATGAAGTGAAAGAGTAACATTGACTTATTTACACTACCAAATGTAAAATAGATAGCTAGTGGGAAACATCTGCCTAGCGGGTCCACCTAGAGGGTTGGGATAGGGAAGGTGGGAGGGAGACGCAAGAATGAAGAGTTATGGGAACATGTGTATATGTATAACTGATTCACTGTTATAAAGCAGAAACTAACACACCATTGTAAAGCAATTATACTCCAATAAAGATGTTAAAAAAAACAAAAAAAAAACTCAATACACAGAATGTTCTATAGAAAACTTTTAATATGATATCTGATATTAAAAATATTTCATTCTTATGTACCAGCAAACAGTTCAAAAATGTAATTTTAAGACAAAAATTATCAAAAAGAACAAATGAACATAATATAAATAGAAAACAAAAAATTAGGAATACTTATAACACAGCATGTGCAGGATCTTATGAGTGTAGTTATACTTTATTGAAAAACATTAAAAAAAGATAAAACTGTATGCTGATATTCTATATTCATGGAAAGGAAGAATTTTTCATTGTAAAGTTGTCAATTCTGCTCCAAATTATAAATTTAATAGAATCCCAACCAAATTCCCATACTGATTTATGCAAACTGACAAACTAATTTAAAAAATTAGAAGCAAAGGTCCAAAAAAGGGTAAGACACTTTTGTAAAGAAAATTGGAGAGTCCTTTTATTTCAGATATCAAAACATTTTACACAAAGTTATTATAATAAGATGGTTTATCACTGCAGTATCTCAATGGAACAGAATAAAAAGCTTAAACACAGATCCCCATTTAACAGACCCTTAATAAATGACAGGGGCAGCAGTGCAAATTAGTAGAAAAAGGATGACCTGTTCAATAAAAAGTTTGAAAACAAGTGATTATCCACATGGATAATCTGAACACTTCTTATCAAATACAAAAATCAACTCCATGTGGATTGAAGACGTAACGTGGGAAGGCAAAACTTTAAGACCTCTAAAACATATACATAAAAGTAACTTTATGACCCTCAGATAGGAAAACTTGTATAAAATAGAAAACCACAGACCACAAAATAAGATTGAAAAATCCAACTACTTTAAAGTATTCGTCAAATAACACTCAAAAAGATGCTCTACCTTATTAGCAGTCAGTTATAAGATTAAAACCACAATGAGATCCCACTTTACATCCATCAAATTAATAAGAATTTCAAGCCTTATGGGAAATTCTAAATGTTGAAAGGATGTGCAATAGGAATCCTTACTATTGTTCTAGTATAAAGTGGTAAACTAGAACAAACACTTCAGAAAGCAATATGCATTATGTAAGAAAGTGGAATATGTACATATCCCAGGAATCAGCCAAGCCAACCCTAGAAAAATTCTTGCTCATGTGCACAGAGACGTGCATAAGAACAATCTCAGCAGTACGGTTTGTACTGTATTGGCAAAACAACAAAGCAAAACCAAAAAAAAACACAATAAAAATATCCTTAGGTGGAAAAATAAATTGTGGTATGTTCGTATACCAGTGTGGTACATTCATAAACAGTTACTTGGATGAGATGAATATCTCTCATGCTGAGGTTAGGATAGCAAAAGAGTACATACCATGTATCACTTATGTAAGTCAAAATACACGCAAAATGAAGTAGTGTATATATTACTTACAGTTATATATATGTTGTAAACCACAAAGAAAATGGGAAGGGATTCACAGGAGAATTTTGGCCAAGTAAAATATTTTATTTTTTCTAATAGCTAGATTAGTAGTATATGGTTACTCATTATTCTTTATATGTTTTTAGATGTATTAAATACTTCATAATAAAAATTTTAACACCTTTATCAGAGTAAAATTGCTTTACAATGGTGTGTTAGTTTCTGCTTTATAACAAAGTGAATCAGTTATACATATACAGATGTTCCCATATCTCTTCCTTCTTGCGTCTCCCTCCCTCCCAATCCCACCCCTCTAGGTGGTCACAAAGCACCAAGCTGATCTCCCTGTGCTTCCCACTAGCTATCTACCTTATGTTTGGTAGTGTATATATGTCCATGCCACTCTCTCACTTTGTCACAGCTTACCCTTCCCCCTCCCCATATCCTCAAGTCCCTTCTCTAGTAGGTCTGTGTCTTTCTTCCTGTCTTACCCCTACGTTCTTCATGACATTTTTTTCTTAAATTCCATATATATGTGTTAGCATACAGTATTTGTTTTTCTCCTCCTGATTTACTTCACTCTGTATGACAGACTCTAGGTCCATTCACCTCATTACAAATAGCTCAATTTCATTTCTCTTTATGGCTGAGTAATATTCCATTGTATATATGTGCCACATCTTCTTTATGCATTCATCCAATGATGGAAACTTAGGTTCTTTCCATCTCCTGGCTATTGTAAATAGAGCTGTAATGAACATTTTGGTACATGTTTTTTTTTTTTTTAGCATCTTTATTGGGGTATAATGGCTTTACAATGGTGTGTTAGTTTCTGCTTTATAACAAAGTGAATCAGTTATATATATACATATATTCCCATATCTCTTCCCGTTTGCATCTCCCTCCCTCCCACCCTCCCTATCTCACCCCTCTAGGCGGTCACAAAGCACCGAGCTGATCTCCCTGTGCTATGCGGCTGCTTCCCACTAGCTATCCACCTTACGTTTGGTAGTGTACATATGTCCATGCCTCTCTCTCGCTTTGTCACAGCTCACCCTTCCCCCTCCCCATATCCTCAAGTCCCTTCTCTAGTAGGTCTGTGTCTTTATTCCTGTCTTACCCCTACGTTCTTCATGACATTTTTTTGTCTTAAATTCCATATATATGTGTTAGCACATGGTATTTGTCTTTCTCTTTCTGACTTACTTCACTCTCTATGACAGACTCTAGGTCTATCCACCTCATTACACATAGCTCAATTTCGTTTCTTTTTATGGCTGAGTAATATTCCATTGTATATATGTGCCACATCTTCTTTATCCATTCATCCGATGATGGGCACTTACGTTGTTTCCATCTCCGGGCAATACAGCTGAAATGAAAATTTTGGTACATGCCTCTTTTTGAATTATGGTTTTCTCAGGGTATATGCCCAATAGTGGGATTGCTGGGTCATATGGTAGTTCTATTGGTAGTTTTTTAAGGAACCTCCATACTGTTCTCCATACTGGCTGTACCAATTCACATTCCCACCAGCAGTGCAAGAGTGTTCCCTTTTCTCCACACTGTCTCCAGCATTTATTGTTTGTAGATTTTTTGATGATGGCCATTCTGACTGGTGTGAGGTGTACCTCATTGTAGTTTTGATTTGCATTTCTCTAATGATTAGTGATGTTGAGCATTCTTTCATGTGTTTGTTCGCAGTCTATATATCTTCTTTGGAGAAATGTCTATTTAGGTCTTCTGCCCATTTTTGGATTGGGTTGTTTGTTTTTTTGTTATTGAGCTGCATGAGCTGCTTGTAAATTTTGGAGATTAATCCTTTGTCAGTTTCTTCATTTGCAAATATTTTCTCCCATTCTGAGGCTTGTCTTTTGGTCTTGTTTATGGTTTCCTTTGCTGTGCAAAAGCTTTGAAGTTTCATTAGGTCCCATTTGTTTATTTTTGTTTTTATTTCCATTTCTCTAGGAGGTGGGTCAAAAAGGATCTTGCTGTGATTTATGACATAAGAGTGTTTTGCCTGTTTTCCTCTAACAGTCTGATAGTTTCTGGCCTTACATTTAGGTCTTTAATCCATTTTGAGCTTATTTTTGTGTATGGTGTTAGGGAGTGATCTAATCTCATACTCTTACATGTACCTGTCCAGTTTTCCTCGCACCACTTCCTGAGCTGTCCTTTCTCCACTGTACATTCCTGCCTCCTTTATCAAAGATAAGGTGGCCATATGTGCGTGGGTTTATCTCTGGGTCTTTCTATCCTGTTCTGTTGATCTATATTTCTGTTTTTGTGCCAGTACCATACTCTCTTGATACTGTAGCTTTGTAGTATAGTCTGAAGTCAGGGAGCCTGATTCCTCCAGCTCCGTTTTTCGTTCTCAAGATTGCTTTGCTATTCGGGGTCTTCTGTGTTTCCTACATATTGTGAAATTTTTTGTTCTACCTCTGTGAAAAATGCCAGTGGTAGTTTGCTAAGGATTGCATTGAATCTGTAGATTGCTTTGGGTAGTACAGTCATTTTCACAATGTTGATTCTTCCAACCCAAGAACATGGTATATCTCTCCATCTGTTTGTATCATCTTTAATTTCTTTCATCAGTGTCTTATAATTTTCTGCATACAGGTCTTCTGTCTCCTTAGGTAGGTTTATTCCTAGATATTTTATTCTTTTTGTGCAATGGTAAATGGGAGTGTTTTCTTGATTTCACTTTCAGATTTTTCATCATTAGTGTATAGGAATGCAAGAGATTTCTGTGCATTAATGTTGTATCCTGCTACTTTACCAAATTCATTGATTAGCTCTAGTAGTTTCCTGGTAGCATCTTTAGGATTCTCTATGTCCTCTGCAAACAGTGACAGCTTTACTTCTTTTCTGATTTTGATTCCTTTTATTTCTTTTTCTTCTCTGATTGCTGTGGCTAAAACTTCCAAAACTCTGTTGAATAAGAGTGGTGAGAGTGGGCAACCTTGTCTTGTTCCTGATCTTAGTGGAAATGCTTTCAGTTTTTCACCATTGAGGATGATGTTGGCTGTGGGTTTGTCATATATGGCCTTTATTATGTTGAGGAAAGTTCCCTCTATGCCTACTTTCTGCAGGGTTTTTATCATAAATGGGTGTTGAATTTTGTCGAAAGCTTTCTCTGCATCTGTTGAGATGACCATATGGTTTTTCTCCTTCAGTTTGTTAATATGGTGTATCACATTGATTGATTTGCATATATTGAAGAATCCTTGCATTCCTGGAATAAATGCCACTTGATCCATGGTGTATGATCCTTTTAATGTGCTGTTAGATTCTGTTTGCTAGTATTTTATTGAGGATTTTTGCATCTATGTTCATCAGTGATATTGGCCTGTAGTTTTCTTTCTTTGTGACATCCTTGTCTGGTTTTGGTATCAGGGTGATGGTGGCCTTGTACAATGAGTTTGGGAGTGTTCCTCCCTCTGCTGTATTTTGGAAGAGCTTGAGAAAGATAGGTGTTAGCTCTTCTCTAAATGTTTGATAGAATTCGCCTGTGAAGCCATCTGGTCCTGGGCTTTTGTTTGTTGGAAGATTTTTAATCACAGTTTCAATTTCAGTGCTTGTGATTGGTCTGTTCATATTTTCCATTTCTTCCTGATTCAGTCTTGGCACGTTGTGCATTTCTAAGAATTTGCCCATTTCTTCCAGTTTGTCCATTTTATTGGCATAGAGTTGCGTGTAGTAATCTCTCGTGATCTTTTGTATTTCTGCAGTGTCAGTTGTTACTTCTCCTTTTTCATTTCTAATTCTTTTGAGTTGAGTCTTCTCCCTTTTTTTCTTGATGGGTCTGGCTAATGGTTTATTAATTTTGTTTATCTTCTCAAAGTACCAACTTTCAGTTTTATTGATCTTTGCTATCGTTTCCTTCATTTCTTTTTCATTTATTTCTGATCTGATCTTTATGATTTCTTTCCTTCTGCTAACTTTGGGGTTTTTTTGTTCTTCTTTCTCTAATTGCTTTAGGTGCAAGGTTAGGTTGTTTATTCGAGATGTTTCCTGTTTCTTAAGGTAGGATTGTATTGCTATAAACCTCCCTCTTAGAACTGCTTTTGTTGCATCGCATAGGTTGTGGGTCGTCGTGTCTCCATTGTCATTTGTTTCTAGGTATTTTTTGGTTTCCTCTTTGATTTCTTCATTGATCACTTCGTTATTAAGTAGTGTATTGTTTAGCCTCCATGTGTTTGTATTTTTTACAGATCTTTTCCTGTAATTGATATCTAGTCTCATAGCATTGTGGTCGGAGAAGAAACTTGATACAATTTCAGTTTTCTTAAATTTACCAAGGCTTGATTTGTGACCCAATATATGATCTGTCCTGGAGAATGTTCCATGAGCACTTGAGAAAAAAGTGTATTCTGTTGATTTTGGATGGAATGTCCTATAAATATCAATTAAGTCCATCTTGTTTAATGTATCCTTTAAACCTGTGTTTCCTTATTTATTTTCATTTTGGATGATCTGTCCATTGGTGAAAGTGGGGTGTTAAAGTCCCCTACTATGAATGTGTTACTGTCGACTTCCCCTTCTACGGCTGTTAGTATTTGCCTTATGTATTGAGGTGCTCCTATGTTAGGTGCATAGATACTTAAAATTGTTATATCTTCTTCTTGGATCGATCCCTTGATCATTGTGTAGTGTCCTTTGTCTCTTCTAATAGTCCTTATTTTAAAGTCTATTTTGTCTGATATGAGAATTGCTACTCCAGCTTTCTTTTGATTTCCATTTGCATGGAATATGTTTTTCCATCCCCTCACTTGCAGTCTGTATGTGTCTCTAGGTCTGAAGTGGGTCTCTTGTAGACAGCATATGTCTGGGTCTTGGTTTTTCCATTCAGCCAGTCTGTGTCTTTTGGTGGGAGCATTTAATCCATTTACATTTAAGGTAATTATCGATACGTATGTTCCTATTCCCATTTTCCTAATTGTTTGGGGTTTGTTATTATAGGTCTTTTCCTTCTCTTCTGTTTCTTGCCTAGAGAAGATCCTTTAGCATTTGTTGTAGAGCTAGTTTGGTGGTGCTGAACTCTCTCAGCTTTTGCTTGTCTGCAAAGGCTTTAAGTTCTCCATCAAATCTGAATGAGATCCTTGCTGGGTAGAGTAATCTTGGTTGCAGGTTTTTCTCCTTCATCACTTTAAATATATCCTGCCAGTCCCTTCTGGCTTGCAGAGTTTCTGCTGAAAGATCAGCTGTTAACCTTACGGGGATTCCCTTGTGTGCTATTTGTTGTTTTTCCTTTGCTGCTTTTAATATGTTTTCTTTGTATTTAACTTTTGACAGTTTGATTAATATGTGTCTTAACGTGTTTCTCCTTGGATTTATCCTGTATGGGACTCTCTGTGCTTGGCGGACTTGATTAACTATTTCCTTTCTCATATTAGGGAAGTTCTCAACTATAATTTCTTCAAATATTTTTTTAGTCCCTTTCATTTTCTCTTCTTCTTCTGGGACCCCTATAATTCGAATGTTGGTGCGTTTAATGTTGTCCCAGAGGTCTCTGAGATTGTCCTCAGTCCTTTTCATTCTTTTTTTTTTATTCTGCTCTACAGTAGTCATTTCCAGTATTCTATCTTCCAGGTCCCTTTCTGTTCTTCTGCCTCAGTTATTCTGCTATTGATCCCTTCTAGAGTATTTTTAATTTCATTTATTGTGTTGTTCATTGTTGCTTGTTTCATCTTTAGTTCTTCTAGGTCCTTGTTAAATGTTTCTTGCATTTTGTCTATTCTATTTCCAAGATTTTGGATCATCTTTACTACCATTATTCTGAATTCTTTTTCAGGTAGACTGCCTATTTCCTCTTCATTTGTTAGGTCTGGTGGGTTTTTATCTTGCTCCTTCATCTGCTGTGTGTTTTTCTGTCTTCTCATTTTGCTTAACTTACTGTGTTTGGGGTCTCCTTTTTGCAGGCTGCAGGTTCGTAGTTTCCGTTGTTTTTGGTGTCTGTCCCCTGTGGCTAAAGTTGGTTCAGTGGGTTGTGTAGGCTTCCTGGTGGAGGGGACTCATGCCTGTGTTCTGGTGAATGGAGCTGGATCTTTTTTTTCTGGTGGGCAGGTCCACGTCTGGTGGTGTGTTTTGGGGTGTCTGTGGACTTATGATTTTAGGCAGCCTCTCTGCTAATGGATGGGGTTGTGTTCCTGTCTTGCTAGTTGTTTGGCATAGGTTGTCCAGCACTGTAGCTTGCTGGTCGTTGAGTGAAGCTGGGTTTTGGTGTTGAGATGGAGATCTCTGGGAGATTTTCGCCATTTGATATTACGTGGAGCTGGGAGGTCTCTTGTGGACCAGTGTCCTGAAGTTGGCTCTCCCACCTCAGAGTCACATCACTGACTGCTGGCTTCAGCACCAAGAGTCTTTCATCGACACTGCTCAGAATAAAAGGGAGAAAAAGTAGAAAGAAAGAAAGGGAGGGAGGGAGGGAGGAAGGAAAGGATAGAGGAAAATAAAATAAAATAAGGTATAATAAAATAAAAAAATTATTAAGAAAAAAAAATTTTTTTTAAGTAAAAAAAAAAAAAAACGGTTGGATAGAACCCTAGGACAAATGGTGAAAGCAAAGCTATACAGACAAAATCTCACACAGAAGTGTACACATACTCACAAAAAGCGGAAAAGGGGAAAAAATAATAAATCTTGCTCCTAAAGTCCACCTCCTCAATTTGGGATGATTCGTTGTCTCTTCAGGTATTCCACAGATGCAGGGTACATCATGTTGATTGTGGAGATTTTATCCACTGCTCCTGAGGCTGCTGGGAGAGATTTCCCTTTCTCTTCTTTGTTTGCACAGCTCCTGGGGTTCAGGTTTGGATTTGGCCCTGCCTCTGCGTGTAGGTCGCCGGAGGGCATCTGTTCTTCGCTCAGACAGGACGGGGTTAAAGGAGCTGCTGATTCGGGGGCTCTGGCTCACTCAGGCCGGGGGGAGGGAGGGGCACGGAGTGCGTGGTGCGCCTGTGGCAGCAGTGGCCGGTGTGATGTTGCACCAGCCTGAGGCGCGCCGTGCATTCCCCCGGGGAAGTTGTCCCTGGGTCCCAGGACCCTGGCAGTGGCGGCCTGCACAGGCTCCCTGGAAGAGAGGTGTGGAGAGTGACCTGTTCTCGCACACAGGCTTCTTGGTGGTGGCAGCAGCAGCGTTAGCGTCTCATGCCCATCTCTGGGGTCTGCACTGTTAGCCGCTGCTCGCACCGATCTCTGGAGCTCCTTAAGCAGTGCTCTTAATCCCCTCTCCTCCCGCACCAGGAAACAAAGAGGGAAGAAAAAGTCTCTTGCCTCTTTGGCAGGTCCAGACTTTTTCCCAGACTCCCTCCCGGCTAGCCGTGGTGCACGAACCCCGTCAGGCTGTGTGCACGCCTCCAGTCCTCTCCCTGCGCTCCGACCGAAGCCCGAACCTCAGCTCCCAGCCCTGCCTGCCCCAGCGGGTGAGCAGACAAGCCTCTCGGGGTGATGAGCGCTGGTCGGCACCGATTCTCTGTGTGGTAATCTCTCCGCTTTGCCCTCCGGACCCCTGTGGCTGCTCTCGCCTCCGCGGCTCTGAAGCTCCCCCCACCCCGCCAGCCGCAGACTCCGCCCGCGAAGGGGCTTCTAGTGTGTGGAAACCTTTCCTCCTTCACGGCTCCCTCCCACTGGTGCAGGTCCCGTCCCTATTCTTTTGTCTGTGTTTATTCTTTTTTTTTTTGCCCTACGTGGGGAGTTTCCTGCGTTTTGGGAGGTCTGAGGTCTTCTGCCAGCGTTCAGTAGGTGTTCTGTAGGAGTTGTTCCACGTGTAGATGTATTTCTGATGTATCTGTGGGGAGGAAGGTGAACTCCATGTCTTACTCTTCCGCCATCTTCCTCCTCTCTCTGGGTATTGAGTTTTTAAAAATTGTGGTAAAATATGCCTAACATAAAATTTACCATTTTAACTATTTTTAGTTGTACAATTTAGTGGTACTATATTCACACTCTTGTGCCACCATCATTACCGTTCATGCCAGAACTTTTTTATCTTCCCAAACTGAAACATTATAGCCATTAAATAGTAACTCTGTCTTCCTCCCTCTGCCCAGTCCCTGGCAACCACCATTCTATTTTCTGTATCTGAATTTGACCATTCTAGGTAGCTCATATAAATGGACTCATACAGTATCTGTCCTTTTGTGTCTTATTTCACTTACCATAATGTCCTCAAGTTTCATCCATGTTTTAGCATGTGTCAGAATTTCATTCCTTATTTAAGTTGAATAATAGTTCATTGTATGTTGGAATTGTCTCTTCCTTTCTGTTGATGGACACTTGAGTTTTCTCTGTGGTTGGCTTTTGTAAATAATGGTGCTGTGAACGTCGCTGTACAGGTATCTGTTCAAGTCCCTGCTTTCATTTCTTTTAGATACAGTCCCAGAAGTGGAATTGATAAGTCATATGGTAATTCTATGTTTAATTTTTTGGGAAACCACCTTGCTGTTTTCCACAGTGGTGTACCACTTTACATTCTCACCAGCAATGCACAGGGGTTCCAGTTCCTCCACATCCTTACCAACATATTGTATTTTCTGCTTTTTTTTTAATAAACATCATCCTAATGGGTATGAAGTGGTATCTCACTGGTGGTTTTGATTTGCATTTCCCTGATGATTAGTGACACTGAGCATCATTTCATGTTTTTATTAGCCATCTATAAATCTTCTTTGGAGAAATGTTTATTCAATTGGGTTGATTTTTTTGTTCCTGAGTAGTAGGAGTTCTTTATGTATTTTGAATATTGATCCCTTACCAGATATATGATTTGCATATATTTTCACCCATTCTTTGGGTAGCCTTTTCACCCTGTGTTCTTTGATGGACAAAAGTTTTAATTGTGATGAAGTCCAATTTATTGTTTTCTCATTGCCTGTGTTTTTGGTGTCATAATTAAGAAATCATTGCCAAATCTAATGTAATGATGCTTTTCTTGTATGTTTTCTTCTAAAAGTTTTGTAGTTTTTATTCTTTAGGGCTGTGATCTGGGTATTATGTACTTTTCCTCTGCTCATTAGAATTATATGGTTTTTTCTCCTTGGTGTGGTAAATTGCATTAGTAGATTTTACATTGTTAAATCAAGTTTAAATTCTTCTGGATATGATATATTCATCTTTTTTTTTACTGTGTTCAGTTTAATATTTTATTTAGGATTTTATCTATTCGGTGTGATATTGGCCTATAATTTTCCTTTTCCTGTTGTCCTTGTTGGGTTTTGTTATTATTGATAAAATGGATTGGTGAGTTACTTTTTTTTTCTTTAATCTCAGTTTATGTACGATTCGAGTTCCCTTATACTTGAATGTGTGATGAAACTCATCTGTCTAATGGCCTGGTCTAATGGCCTGGCCTGATTTTATAGTACGGATTTATTTAATGGATATGAAACTATTTCATTGTTCTATTTTTTCCTGAATAAGTTTTGGTAAGCTATATTTTCTAGGAGATTTAAATACCAGTTTCATTAGTCTTTTTAACAAACCAAGTTTGATTTTTGTTTCATTAATTTATTGTCTTACTCTTTTTTTTCTTCTCTTTTTTCTTCTCATTTCTTAAGTTGCACAATTTGTTTTTTTGAGTCTTTTTATCTAAGTGTTTATGTCAGTAGATTTCTCTGCAAGTAGTAACTCAGTTATATTTCAAAAGATCTTCTATGTACCATTTTTGTAATTGTTCAAGTCTAAATATTTTCTAATTTTATCATATCTTTGGTCTATGAGGTGTTTAGGAAGTGATTTTCATAAATGTTCTTCTGTGCCTCAGAAAAATAAAGTGTACTTGTCATCTCCTTTTGCAGGGTGGACTTGGTGGTGGTGGTGGTTGATTGGGTTTTGGTCAACATTTTCACTGAAGGCATTTCCCTTTAGTGTTTCTGAGTGGTAAGGAATACTCTGCCCCACGTCTAATTTGTGTGAGATCAAAGGCTTGACTCCTATCCCTCTATGTGATATCCTTAAATTCTAAGGGTATAGGTCACTGCCAAAATAGATGTTAATCGTTAGCTTTAGTAATCACTTAATGATCTGAATTCATGCTACTACTTCCTTTTTAGCCCTTGAGAATTTCTCTTGCTTTCTTGCAAACTCAGCTATGTATTTATAAGGATACCTTTAATATTTCATCCTGTATTTTAGGTGTTTTTAGTGAGTAGGTTTTGAATATCTAGCCTACCATATTTCTAGAAAGGAACTTTCAGTATTCATATTTTTTTATCCACACTGTTTCTCTTCATGGAGTACTGCAGAATTGACTTTTGTCAGACCACTTGCTTATGCTTTAGTAGTGTATCATATCAGATCATCCTAATTTTTTAGGATGTTCTAGTATAAAGAAGCCGCAGATTGACTGGAAGTAGTTTTATGCATTATCCTTCAACTAGGGTACTTGCTGGAGGCAGGCAGTTGGTTTCTCAAACCTTCCTTTCTAAAGCAGCTAGTAGTCTACTGACTTTGAAAGGATTTAGTGACAGTAAATCTCAGTGAATCCCCAAGCATCAAATTTAGAAGAATGTAATCAAGTATTTTCAGTTACCTCTTAAAACAAAATTACTTTTGATTTGAGAGAGCTTTTTCAATAATAGTCTTGTCAAAAAGCCTATTATTTGGTAGTCTATTGGGCAACTGAATGACATCTATTTGAGAAAGGGTTTTATTTCTAAAATAAATGGGAAGAACTACTGTAGAACATGTTAATTTATTCTGAGTCTTTAATAACTTCAGGGTTTTACTTATCATTTATAAAACTTAGTATTTCTAGTTTGTTTTTATAGTAGTCTAAAATTCCCCTGGGCTTCTTCCTTCTTCCTATCTCACCACCTATATATAGACATCAAACAAAGTTGTTTTTTTCCTCCTAGATGTGATTGTGAACAATTTTAATGGCAAAATATTTTGTTTTTACATTTTATATTAGAAATATCTATTTTTAAAACTACTTTCCAAAATGTTTTATAGTATCATGTCACCTTTATTTCCATCTAAGCTTATTCATCCTCATACATCTCTATAAATTATAAATATACTGTTATCCCTTATTCCTTATAATATGAAACTGAGGGTCATAGAGTCTCCTGACCTACTGATCAGTAATGCTCTAGACAAAACTGCTTCTTCAGAGTGTCAGTAAGAGCAATTTAAATACTTGTATTAAGTAGGAATTAAAGTATATATAAACAGTAATTAGTTTAAAAGTGAAAACGGTCGTGTCTATTGGAGATGAAGATAGAAATAAGAATATGGCACTATAACATAATGTTATGGACCCTGGAGTCAGACAGACTTCGGTTTATATCTCATTTCTGCCACCTAATAACTGTATGACTTTAGGTAAGTTACATAACCTCTTTAAGCCTGGTATTCTTCTTGAAGAAAGGGTATAGATACAGCAATAGAATGAGCCTAATAGTATCATGACCATTAATTACATGCATGTAAAGCACTTAGGCACAGTGCCTATATAAATAAATGTTAAGAATCCTTGAATACCTTCCAGGCTTGTTGGAATCCCATGAAGCAGGGCTTGGCAAACTGTTTTTGTAAAAGGCCAGACAGTAAATATTTTGGGCTTTACCAGACACATTCTGCCTCTGTCACACATTCTATTTTGTTTTGTTTTGTTTTTGCAACCATTTAAAAATGTAAAAATGATAATACACAGGCCATGGGCCCACTTTGGCCCCTAGGCTGTAGTTTGCCTATCTCTGCTGTAAGCCATTACCCTTCAACACAGCACCACTAGAGTTTTCAAGAACATACTAAGTTTTTACCTCTTAAACTTTTAGCATTGATTTCATAATATTTATTGCATATTAGGGTATGCATTTTCTTTTTCTTTTTATACAGCAAGTCAGTAGAGCAACTGCTCCTAATCTCTTTATTTTTTTTAATTTAATTTATTTTATCATACAGCAGGCTCTTATTAGTTATCCATTTTATACATATTGGTGTATACATGTCAATCCCAATCTCCCAATTCATCACACCACCCCACCTCCACCCCCTCCCCACCACTTTCCCCCCTTGGTGTCCATACGTTTGTTCACTGTATCTGTGTCTCATTTTCTGCCCTGCAAACCGGTTCATCAGTACCATTTTTCTAGATTCCACATATATGTGTTAATATACGATATTTGTTTTTCTGTTTCTGACTTACTTCACTCCATATGACAGTCTCTAGATCCATCCACATCTCTACAAATGACCCAGTTTCGTTCCTTCTTATGGCTGAGTAATATTCCATTGTATATATGTGCCACATCTTCTTTATCCATTTGTCTGTCGATGGGCATTTAGGTTGCTTCCATGACCTGGCTATTGTAAATAGTGCTGCAATGAACACTGGGGTGCATGCGTCTTTTTGAATTATGGTTTCTCTGGGTGTATGCCCAGTAGTGGGACTGCTGGGTCATATGGTAATGCTATTCTTAGTTTTTTAAGGACCCTCCATACTGTTCTCCATAGTGACTGCATAAATTTACATTCCCTCCAATAGTGCAAGAGGGTTCCCTTTTCTCCACACCCTCTCCAGCATTTGTTGTTTGTAGATTTTCTGATGATGCCCATTCTAACTGGTGTGAGGTGTGATACCTCACTAGTTTTGATTTGCATTTCTCTAATAATTAGTGATGTTGAGCAGCTTTTCATGTGCTTCTTGACCATCTATATGTCCTCTTTGGAGAAATGTCTATTTAGGTCTTCTGCCCATTTTTAGATTGGGTTGTTTTTTTTTTAATATTGAGCTGCATGAGCTGTTTATATATTTTGTAGATTAATCCTTTGTCCATTGATTCGTTTGCAAATATTTTCTCCCATTCTGAGGGTTGTCTTTTCATCTTGTTTGTAGTTTCCTTTGCGGTGCAAAAACTTAAGTTTCATTAGGTCCCATTTGTTTATTTTTGTTTTTATTTCCATTACTCTAGGAGGTGGATCAAAAAAGGCCTTGCTGTGATTTATGTCAAAGAATGTTCTTCCTATGTTTTCCTCCAAGAATTTTATAGTGTCTGGTCTTACATTTAGGTCTCGAATCTATTTTGAGTTTATTTTTGTGTATGGTGTTAGGGAGTGTTCTAATTTCATTCTTTTACATGTAGCTGTCCAGTTCTCCGAGCACCACTTACTGAAGAGACTGTCTCCATTGTATATCCTTGCCTCCTTTGTCATAGATTAGTTGACCATAGGTGTGTGGGTTTACATCTGTGCTTTCTATCCCGTTCCATTGATCTATGTTTCTGTTTTTGTGCCACTACCATATTGTCTTAATTACCGTAGCTTTGTAGTGTAGTCTGAAGTCAGGGAGCCTGATTCATCCAGCTCCGTTTTTTTCCCTCAAGACTGCTTTGGCTATTCAGGGTCTTTTGTGTCTCCATACAAATTTTAAGATTTATTTGTTCTAGTTCTATAAAAAATGCCATTGGTAATTTGATAGGGGTTGCATTGAATCTGTAGATTGCTTTGGGTAGTATAGTCATTTTCACAATATTGATTCTTCCAATCCAAGAACGTGGTATATGTCTCCATCTGTTTGTTTCATCTTTAATTTCTTTCATCAGTGTCTTATACTTTTCTGCATACAGGTCTTTTGTCTCCCTAGGTAGGCTTATTCCTAGGTATTTTATTCTTCTTGTTGCAGTGGTAAATGGGAGTGTTTCCTTATTTTCTCTTTCACATTTTTCATCATTAGTGTATAGGAATGCAAGAGATTTATGTGCATTAATTTTGTAACGTGCAACATTACCAAATTCATTGATTAGCTCTAGTAGTTTTCTGGTGGCATCTTTAGGATTCTCTATGTATAGTATCATGTCATCTGCAAACAGTGACAGTTTTACTTCTTTTCCAATTTGTGTTTCTTTTATTTCTTTTTCTTCACTGACTGCCGTGGCTAGGACTTCCAAAACTATGTTGAATAATAGTGGTGAGAGTGGATATCCTTGTCTTATTCCTGATCTTAGAGGAAATGCTTTCAGTTTTTCACCATTGAGAATGATGTTTGCTGTGGGTTTGTCATATATGGCCTTTATTATGCTGAGGTACATTTCCTCTATGCCCACTTTCTAGAGAGTTTTTATCATAAATGGGTGTTGAATTTTGTCAAAAGCTTTTTCTGCATCTATTGAGATGATCATATGGTTTTTCTTCTTCAGTTTGTTAATGTGGTGTATCAAATTGATTGATTTACATATATTGAAGAATCCTTGCATCCCTGGGATAAATCCCAGTTGATCATGGTGTATGATCCTTTTAATGTGTAGTTGGATTGTTTGCTAGTATTTTGTTGAGGACTTTTACATCTATATTCATCAGTAATATTGGTCTGTAACTTTCTTTTTTTGTAGTATCTTTGTCTGTTTTGGTATCAGGATGATGGTGGCTTCATAGAATGAGTTTGGAAGTGTTCCTTCCTCTGCAATTTTTTGGAAGAGTTTGAGAAGGATGGGTGTTAGCTGTTCTCTAAATGTTTGATAGAATTCACCTGTGAAGCCATCTGGTCCTGGACTTTTGTTTGTTGGAAGATTTTTGTTGTTGTTATTGTTGTTGGAAGATTTTTAATCACAGTTTCAATTTCATTACTTGTGATTGGTCTGTTCATATTTTCGGTTTCTTCCTGATTCAGTCTTGGAAGGTCATACCTTTCTAAGAATATGTCCGTTTCTTCCAGGTTGTCCATTTTATTGGCATAGAGTTGCTTGTAGTAGTCTCTTAGGGTGCTTTGTATTTCTGCAGTGTCTGTTGTAACGTCTCCTTTTTCATTTCTAATTTTATTGATTTGAGTCCTCTCCCACTTTTCTTGATGAGTCTGGCTAATGGTTTATCAATTATGTTTATCTTCTCAAAGAAGCAGATTTTAGTTTTATTGATCTTTGCTATTGTTTTCTTTGTTTCTGTTTCATTTATTTCTGCTCTGATCTTTATGATTTCTTTCCTTCTGCTAACACTGGGTTTTGTTTGTTCTTCTTTCTCTAGTTGTTTTAGGTGTAAGGTTAGATTGTTTATTTGAGATGTTTGGTTCTTTTTGAGGTACAACTCTATTGCTATAAAGTTCCCTCTTAGAACTGCTTTTGCTACATCCCATAGGATTTGGATTGTCATGTTTTTATTGTCATTTGTCTCTAGGTATTTTTTAATGTCCTCTTTGATTTCTTCAGTGATCTTTTGGTCATTTAGTAACGTATTGTTTAGCCTCCATGTGTTTGTGGTTTTTACGTTTTTTTTCTCTGTAATTGATTTCTAATCTCATAGTGTTGTGGTTGGAAAAGGTGCTTGATACTATTTCAGTTTTCTTAACTTTACTGAGGCTTGGTTTGTGACCCAAGATGTGATCTATCATGGAGAATCTTCTGTGCGCACTTGAGAAGAAACTGTAATCTGCTGGTTTTGGATGGAGTGTCCTATAGATATATCTGGTGTATTGTGTCATTTAAAGCTTGTTTTTCCTTATTAATTTTCTGTTTGGATGATCAGTCCATTGGTGTAAGTGAGGTGTTAAAGTCCCCCACTGTTATTATTTTTATTAATTAATTAATTTATTTTTGGCACATTGGGTCTTCGTTGCTGTGCGTGGGCTTTCTCTAGTTGCGGGGAGCGGGCTACTCTTCATTGCGGTGCACAGGCTTCTCATTGCAGTGGCTTCTTTTGTTGCAGAGCATGGGCTCTAGGTGCACAGGCTTCGGTACTTGTGGCACATGGGCTCAGTAGTTGTGGCTCACGGGCTCTAGATAGCAGGCTCAGTAGTTGTGACACACTGGCTTACTTACTCCGCGGCATGTGGGATCTTCCTGGACCAGAGCTCAAACCCATGTTCCCTGCATTGGCAGGCGGATTCTTAACCACTGCACCACTAGGGAAGTCCCCCCACTATTATTGTGTTACTGTCGATTTCCTCTTTTATAGCTGTTAGCAGTTGCCTTACGTATTGAGGTGCTCCTATGTTGGGTGCATATATATTTATAATTGTTATATCTTCTTTTTGGATTGATTCCTTGATCATTATGTAGTGTCCTTCCTTGTCTCTTGTAACATTTTTTGTTTTAAAGTCTATTTTATCAGATATGAGTATTGCTACTCCAGCTTTCTTTTGATTTCCATTTGCATGGAATATCATTTTCCATCCCTTCACTTCCAGTCTGTATGTGTCCCTAGGTCTGAAGTGGGTCTCCTGTAGACAGCATATATATGGGTCTTGTTTTTGTATCCATTCAGCGAGCCTGTGTCTTTTGGTTGGAGCATTTAATCCATTCACGTTTAAGGGAATTATCTATATGTATGTTCCTGTTACCATTTTCTTAGTTGTTTTGGGTTTGTTTTTGTAGGTCCTTTTTTCTCTTGTGTTTCCCACTTAGAGAAGTTCCTTTAGCATTTGTTGTAGAGCTGATTTGGTGGAGCTGAATTCTCTTTGCTTTTGCTTGTCTGTAAAGCTTTTGATTTCTCCATGGAATCTGAATGAGATCCTTGCCGGGTAGAGTAATCTTGGTTTTAAGTTCTTCCCTTTCATCACTTTAAATATGTCATGCCACTCCCTTCTGGCTTTTAGAGTTTCTGCTGAGAAATCAACTTTTAACCTTATTTGAGTTCCCTTGTATGTTGTCGTTTTTCCCTTGTCGCTTTCTATAATTTTTCTTTGTCTTTAATTTTTGCCAATTTGCTTACTGTGTGTCTCGGCGTGTTTCTCCTTGGGTTTATCCTGTATGGGAGTCTCTGTGCTTCCTGGACTTGCGTGGCTATTTCCTTTCCCATGTTAGGGAAGTTTTTGACTTTAATCTCTTCAAATATTTTCTCGGGTCCTTTTTCTCTCTCTTCTCCTTCTGGGACCCCTATAATGCGAATGTTGCGTTTAATGTTGTCCCAGAGGTCTCTTAGTCTGTCTTCATTTCTTTTCATTCTTTTTTCTTTATTCTGTTCCACAGCACTGAATTCCACCATTCTGTCTTCCAGGTCACTTATCCATTCTTCTACCTCAGTTATTCTGCTATTGATTCCTTCCAGTGTATTTTTCATTTCAGTTATTGTATTGTTCATCTCTGTTTGTTTGTTCTTTAATTCTCCTAGGTCTTTGTTAAACATTTCTTGCATCTTTTCAATCTTTGCCTCCATCCTTTTTCCAAGGTCCTGGGTCATCTTCACTATCATTATTCTAAATTGTTTTTCTGGAAGGTTGCCTATCTCTACTTCATTTAGTTGTTTTTCTGGGGTTTTATCTTGTTCCTTCATCTGGTACATTGCCCTCTGCCTTTTTTGTGTGTTTGTTTGTTTGTTTGTTTTTGTTTTGCGGTATGTCGGCCTCTCACTGTTGTGGCCTCTCCCGTTGCGGAGCACAGGCTCCGGACGCACAGGCTCAGCGGCCACGGCTCATGGGCCCAGCTGCTCCACGGCATGTGGGATCTTCCCGGACCGGGGAACGGACCCGTGTCCCCTGCATCGGCAGGCGGACTCTCAACCACTGCGCCACCAGGGAAGCCCCCTCTGCCTTTTTGTCTTGTCTGTCTTTCTGTGAATGTGGTTTTAGTTCCACAGGCTGCAGGACTGTAGTTCTTCTTGCTTCTGCTGTCTGCCCTCTCCTAATCCCTTTATTTTTAAACCAGGACTTTTCCAGTGTCTAACACCCTGCTAGTGTTGGAAGGTCTCCTGCAGAGGCAGGGGGTAGCTGTGTCTCACCGTGAGGACTAGGACACTGGCAGCAGCTGCATTTTCATTATTGACATTTATATTTTAAAATATTTATGTTTTTTTTTCTTCTACTACCCATTTATAAGCCAACTTTATCCTGAAATGAAATTGTTGAGACTGTTGGGTCCTTGATCAGTTGTTTTCTTAAGAATCGGTATAGAAGCTAAATAGCTCCAATTTCATTATAAAACTTTATAGAAATTTTTGAAAGGGAAATAACCATAATTCTCTTATTATTGCATTTATTCAGTTATTTCCATGTGATGGGCTTGACCACTTAGGCCTGTTGCTTCCATTTTTTCCTTAATGATATTTTTTTAATTCTGTTGTGAATTATCTGAACCAGTTTCGGAACTCAAACAGGCCCATGGAGTTATTGGAGCTTCATAATTTTCAACTAATTAGAGTTTTCTAGTACACTAGTAATACTTAGAATAGTAACATGATTGCTGTTGTCCTAGGATAGTAATACTGATAACACTCCTGGGAACCCAGAGGATGGGATGGTTCATATTCTTTCTTCATTGTATACTTATAAAGCCTTAGTTTTATATGTGTGGTCACAGTTCTCAGGTTCCATGTTACCTTAATATCCTTACTAGGAAATAAACTTTATAAAATAAAATACCTGTTAGAAAACATTTCTTTTTCTGTTCCAGTTGAAGTTGCGCGGTCTGAAGTTGGACCCTTTAATGATTCTGCTCATGTGGAGCCCCTTATTGATTCTACTCATATTTCTCTGCAAGAAGAAAACCAGTCTTCCGTCAGTCATTGCCTCCCTGATGCTTCTACAATTACTGACGAAGGTTTATTTAGCCAAAAGAGTTTTCTTATTTTAGGTTTTAGTAATGAAAATGAATTTAATATTGCAACTATCATAAGAGAAAATGCTGGAAAAATTGTGTCACTTCAGAGCAGAGTTGTTGCTGATTATGCTGTGGTTCCTCTGCTGGGGTGTGAAGTACAGGCAACTGTGGGAGAAGTTGTTACAAATACATGGCTGGTAAGAAAACACTGTAGCAGTTGAAATATAGTATTGAAGGATGTCTGAAACTAGGAGTACACATTTATTTCTTAGGCAGTTCAGTTTCAGTAAATTGGTATTTGGGTTTGAGCACTGTCTGGATTTTGCTTTTAACAATGGAAAGTGTAAATAATAAACTATGCAAGCTTCTTGGTCCTAATCCTGGTAGAATAGAGGGGCCACACCAGCAGTGTTCCTTCTTAGGAAGTTACTCCAGGTCATCTCATATTATTTCAATTTTCCTAGTTTTCTTACTACCAAAACATGACATACACTTTTGTATTATTCCATCTTGTTGGCTTATCACTAATAATTTCATCATTGATTTATTTTTCAACTTTCAAAGAGAAAAAGTGATAATACATTGGAAGAAATTAAATTTTAAGCAAAATTCAATAAATTCGATGACAAATCTGACTGATTTTAACATCCTATATAACGGATTGGTGTGTATGTATTTCTTTAATGTTATAATTTTAAATGTGTTGAGAATGAGCATATATACACATTTATATGAAAGTAAAATTGGTTTTCATCTAAACTAAAATTACTGTTACTGTAACTGAACCAGTGTTAACCACTAGTCGCTTATTTCAGGTTGATGTTATTGTTTCTCTTGTTTTTGAAAGGTAACTTGTATAGACTATCAGACTTTAACTGATCCAAAGTCAAATCCTCTCTTCACACCAGTCCCAGTAATGGCAGGAATGACTCCGTTAGAGGATTGTGTTCTTTCATTCAGTCAGTGTGCAGGAGCTGAAAAAGATTCGTTGACATTCTTAGCAAATCGCCTTGGAGCAAGGTATGTAGTATTTTTAGTGTACCTGCTGTCTTGGTGTACCTTTTATTTGTTTTGACTTATAGAAGAGCATTCAAATTAGGATTTCACTGGGTGTCTTTATAATATTTATGAGGAGTGTGTTGCATATCTATGTGATGGCTCAAAGTGGGAGAGGGAGAATGCTGTTAGACGGATGCCTGGCAAATGTTAAGGCTCCAGGTGTTAATGCTTACCTACCAGGAAAGGGAATATTTAAAGCTGATATGTGGGTCGTTATTGAGTGTTGCTTATCTAAGCATTATTTATTCCCTTCCATATGCCATCTGGATGATTTATTCTTTTTCAGTGTACATTAATTGTTTTTCTGCAGTGCAAATGTTAAGCAGAAATAATGAATACTTTGGGAGAAAGAAAATGAATTTTAAAGTTCCAAAATCCAGATTAGCCCAACCTGTAAGTGAACTTTAATGGTGGCTGTTTAAAAAGGAAGTAGAAAACTCATTATATAAATAAATATAAATGAACTAAACTTTACATTAAAGGAAAAGTTCTTTTAGATTATATCATTAAGCAGCGCTTAAAATGCTTTTAAACAAGAGACACATCTAAACCTAAATGATTCAGAACATTTGGGGAAAAAAAAAGATGGGCAAAGATATATCAAAAGAAAAGAGAGTGTTGCAGTTTTAACGTCAGACAAGTTTGGATTCAAATCAAAAGGCATTAAACAGGAAAAAGAAGAGCACTGTAAATAAAGAGTGCTGTTTACACTGAAGGTAAAAAATATGTATATACCAAATAGAGCATGACTACCATTCATAGAACAAAAACAGCAGGAAATTCAGTGAGGAATCAGCAGAAACATTAATTGTAAGAGACTTTAATTCCCACCTTTTACCTCATGACAGGTCAAATGGAAAACAAGAAAGGATACAGATTTAAACAGCATAGTTAGCTATCCACTCTAAAACAGTGACCATACCATTTCAAGCACCTGTGGAACACTCATAAACGTTGCCTGTATAGAAATTGGCCACAAAGAAAACCTCAGTAAGTTCCCTGAAGTAGAAAGAGTGGAGACCATATTCTGTAATCACAGTACAAAAAAAAAAAACCCAAAATTAGAAATGAGTAGGAGAAATAGAAGATGAAAAGACTTTATCAACTCAGCATTTTAGAACTTTTTAGTAACTCTTGGTTCAAAGAGGAATTCAAAACCACTTTTAAGCCTAGAAATCATTATCAACCTGATAGTAACAAGCAACACCAGTGCCCACATTGTGACCTTAAAATACCACTTCCCACTAAAAGAAACTAAAGCTTAAAGAAATGATCAGTTCTAGGTCTGGGGCAGAAAAGATACCAGTGAGTCTGGAACATTTTGTCAGAACAGAGAGCAAGTATTGATATATTATTGAAGACTAGTAGGAAGGGTTGTGTCAAAAGGACCTCCACTGGCTAAAGACAGGAAAAGTTGTCACTAGAGATAATAATAGCAGTGGATCCAGACACATCAAATAATGTTTAAATCATAACTTCATAATGGCACCAAACAAACTAAGCTAATTGGTCATGTTTGAAGGATGCTAGGAAACCAACTCATTATTTTGAAAGCTGGTAAATAAAGAGAAAGGATCAAAGTATTTATCCTGCCTTTCCTATACAGTCTGTATCAGAGTACCATAATAATGGATAAGACAATTTCCCTTTATAGAAGTATTCCAACAAATAAGTGAAAAAGGAATGATAAGATTGTGACTCCTAATAAATGAAAGATTCTAGGTATTGAAAACCAACAGTTAATCACATACTAAAGAGAAAACCAGACATATGCTTCCTTGTGAAGAATACATCACCACCTTGAAGTAGTCTTAGCAAAATAATGAAACCTCAATCTAATAAAACCTAGATTCAACTACTGAATTATAGGAAATACAGGAGAATAACATGTTCTACTACAGCACAGCAATACAATCAGCAAAATCCAGACTCTGAAGTAACTCTACATTATAGTGTCTTCAACAAGGGGGCAAGGAAAGAAGAGGGAACCTGCAAGCTAAAAGACATAAAAAATTAAATGTAGTGTTTAAAGATGCACTATGTGATAAAACAAAAGAAAAGTAAGGAAGTGATGATCATAAATATCCAAATAGTGGCTACTGTTAGCAAGGGAGGGAAGGGGGTTAGTAACTGAGAAGAGGCACGTTGGAGAGGTTCTGGAGTGACTGGTAAGATTCTGTCTTCTGACGTGGGTGGTTGATATAAGGGTTTTCATCTTATGATAATTCATTAAATTGTATATTTCCTTTTTTGCTGTGTTGTGTACTTGGATTATACCAAACAGTAAGCTTTTGGAAAAAACTGAAATTGTAACAAATAACAATAACAAAATATGGCAACAGACTAAAGTGGTGCTCACAGAAAAATTCAGCAAAGTGGTTATGTAGAATATTAATATACAGAAGTCACTGACCTTCATATGTACAACCAGTTAGAAGAGCTAATGAAAACAAAGGTCTCTTACTAAATCTGGAATAAGAGATAAAACACCTAGCAACATGATGTGGAATCTAAAAGGACAAAACAAAGGAACAAACAAAATAAAACCAAAATAGACTCATAGAGAACAAATTAGATATAGAGAACAAATTAGTAGTCACCAGAGGGGAAGGTGAAGAGGGATTAACAGGTACAGAATTCCAGTTATAAAGTTAAAACGTCATGGGGATGTAATATTCAGCATAAGGAAAAAAGTAATACTGTACTAGCTTTGTATGTTGACAGATGGCTTCTATACTTTTGGTGTTGATCATTTGTAATGCATTTAAATGTCGAGTCACTACGTAGTACACCTGAAACTAATACAATATTGTATGTCAACTATACTTCGATTTTTAAAAAAATTTTAAAGGGAAACTTGGAAGAGCTACAGAAACTTGTAAAATGCTATTGAGGGAAATAAATAAGACTTAAACAGTATGAAAGATGTATCTGTTCTTGGACAGGAAGACTAAACGTTTTAAAGAAATTTTTTAGAGAGGGCAATAAGCAAACTAATTCTTAAATTCAAAGAAAATATTAGCAAGCAGGAAAGTCATAAAAATTCTGAAATAGAATAGTTATTTAAATATATTTTGTAAACCTCACTAGATAAAATAGTGTGTCTGTAAGTAGCAGAAAGTTCAGTGAACAGGCAGAAAGTCTAGAAATAGACCTAAACACAAACAGGAATTTGGTATATGATAAAAGTGATATTTCAACTTATTGAGGAAGAGATGGTTTATTTAATAAATATGATTCAGTAAAGTTGGAGCAACATCTCATCCCAAAATAAGTACCAAATTAATTGATCAGTGGGTTAAATGTGAAAAATGAATCCGTGAAAGTACTAGGAAAAATGTGGAATATTAAAAACATCTTAAAAGTGGGGATCTAGACTTAAAACCCAGAAGTCCTAAAAGAAAAGACAATTCTGTTTATATCTCATATTCTGTTTTTGCCCCCATATTTCCTTTAATATTCTGTGATCATGAGAAGGCGTTTAATTTCTCTGCATCTTTTCTCAGGTCGTATTTTTACAATAATTTGTAAAATATTGGTATTTCACAAATATTGAGAGGATCGAATGAAATATGTGAAAATACTTGGAGAAGTTGTAGTGGGCTAAAAGATATAATGTGTTATTCATACTCTTCCTTTGCTCCCGTAGTTGTTCCATGCTGCCTTCTTTTGGGAGGAAAGACAAGGTGGATGGGTGATGACTAATTAAATAGATGGTTTTTCTGGTTATTTCTTGTAAGTCTAGTTTAATTTGCTTATGTTTTTATAAAAAGTTTAATTTCATTCTAGAGTAAGCACTTGTAAGGGGATTAGCTTAATTTAAGAAATAGAGCCAACTTTTAATCTGTGAGTATTTTCATATATTCAGAACTCTAACAAAACCATTGTATTAGAAACTTCATTCTTACTTTGCTGGCTAATAGTGCATATGACATTTGCTTTTCTTTAAATGTAACTTTCAGTGTTCAAGAATTCTTCGTTCGCAAATCCAATGCAAAGAAAGGCATGTTTGCCAGTACACATCTTGTATTGAAAGAACCAGGTGGTTCTAAATATGAAGCTGCCAAGAAGTGGAATTTACCAGCGGTCACTATAGCTTGGCTGTTGGAGACTGCTAGATTGGGAAAGAGAGCAAATGAAAGCCATTTTCTGATCAAAAATTCACCTAAAGAAGGTTCATACTTCTGTTTTGTCCTTTTATGTATATATTTTTACAATTTGATGGTTTCTGGGATATGAATGTGCTAAAACTTATTTTTAGGACAGGTCATTAAAATTTCTCCCTTTCATGTGAGCCACTCTTGGGCACTCATTATTGGGGGTGTGAGGCCAAATAAATATGCGTTCATAGCACAAATGTTTAATTTGTATCTGTACTATCAAGTGTAGGCACTATCTGAAAGCCACAGGGTACAGAACAATATAGGAGCATTCTAGGGTCTCAGTGTTTGAAGTCTAATGAGCTTAGATCCCATTTACTGTTCCTTCAGTGGCTCATACTGACACATCTTGTGAGTAAAGTGCTCTCTATTCCTCATCTTTGGGCTTTTGCATGTTATCTCTTGCCTGCTTCATGCTAGCCTGTTTCTCCTTATCTTTCAGTTCTCGACTTGGATATCACTTTCCCTGGAAAGCCTTCCTTGACTCACCAAGTATGGCCTTTGTCTTGCCATAACACCCTGGCCTTTTGTAGCTCTCATCCCAGTGTTACCGTTGTAGTTTACTTTCATGTTTCCCCGCTCAACCATAAGCTCTGAAAAGGCAAGGAGTACATGTGCATTATATATTTTCATTGTCTAGATTGGGCCTGGCACAGAGCAGCCGTCTAATAAGTGTATTTGTTAAATGTTGAAAAAAAGGTAGGAGGCAGGGTGGGAGGACACAGTAGCCTCTCTTGTAAGATGATGGCATCCCTGGGCAAACCAGGGAAGCTTCTCCAAGCTATTACTTACTACTTTTTTTTTTTTTTTTTTGCGGTACGCGGGCCTCTCACTATTGTGGCCTCTCCCATTGTGGAGCACAGGCTCTGGATGCGCAGGCTCAGCGGCCATGGCTCACGGGCCCAGCCGCTCCGCGGCATGTGGGATCTTCCCGGACCAAGGCACGAACCCGTGTCCCCCGCATCGGCAGGCGGGCTCTCAACCACTGCGCCACCAGGGAAGCCCATACTTACTACTTTATTTAGACAACCTGGAAATTTTACAAGGCAGGCAAAGTAATATTAAAACTTCATTAAGCACTTTCCAAAAACCTGACCGTAGTTGTTAACTCTGAGTGCATGTAATTGGGATTTTCTTTTTTACTCTGCCATTGACTAAGATGACATTATTTATATAATTTTGGGCAAATTATGAGGTTTATTGAGAATATTTCAAGTTACAACAAGATGAAACAGGAAATCTAATTTCATTAATTATTTCTTTCAGTTGATGTACTTGTCTAACTCAACACATTTTAGTATATTGTCTGGTTTGTTTCTTTGAAAGTAGGTATATAACTTTGTGGTTTGAAGTATACTTGAGAATTCACATGAAAACTCACAATAAGATGTAAAAACATCACTTCTTGTGTGCCTCTTTAGACACAAAAGACATTAGTGGCTCACATTTGTTTCTTTTCATTTTAAATCTCTAGAACAAAGTCTGGAAACTGAGACAACAAACGGGGTGAATCTAAATCCAGATACTCCAGAGCATCCTGTCACAGACCTGGAAACTCACAGAAAAACAGCCGTTACACCTTTAGATATGAACCGCTTTCAGAGTAAAGCTTTCCATGCAGTGATCTCACAGCACTCCGGACAGGCTTCAGTCTCCCCTGCAGCAGGACAGCCACTTCAGAAGGAGCCCTCATTATGCCTGGATACACCATCAAAGTTTCTGTCCAAGGACAAACTCTTCAAGCCTTCCTTTGATGTGAAGGTAAGGCTTATAGAAAGTGGTGCTGGAGATAACAGTTTCATAGCTTATAAAGTAAAGCACCAAGTTCTCCATCACCTCTGAAGTTTGTAGTAGTAACTTCCAGAAGTGTTGGCAAATAGATGCATAGTATTGAATCCCTACATATATCCAGGTTTGAGGTAACAGCTAGAGATATATACGGTGTGAAATCAGGACATCTGGATTCAAGTCCTATATCTGCCATGAACGGTATGACTCACAGATCATTTAATGTATCTGAGCATTAGTTCCTTTTGTACAAAGAGCATAGTATCACTTACTCTGAAAACTTACAGGTTTATCATAAGGATTAAGTGTAATTGTGTGATGAAATAGTTTCATAAACTGTAAAATAACATAAACACATTGCTACTTACGTTTTGATTCTAGGTGTACACCCGGTGCTCTTTCTGAAAATGTCTGTTATCACTTTACTTTTCAATCATTTCCCTTAAAAAGATGAGTTAAGTGTGCATCTTTCTTTGATCTTCTGAGCACTGGAGTATGGCTCCCCTTCTGAAAAATTCATTCACAAATCAAGGGCTAATTCAAGCTTCTCAAATGGTTTCCTTTCATTCCCCAAAGATAATTTCTTCACTATTCCTTTAGTAGTTTTTGGCCTTTCAAATGGCTATTCAAACCATGTTTTTTTTTATCCATGACTTTGCAAAATTATTGTACGGTTTATCTATTGAGGTTTTACTCATAGAGTTTAATAGTTTTTACTAGTATGTTTTGGAGCAGACTTAAAGTTTACAGATTGTTCATCTTTAGAAAATAAATATAAATTGATACCCGGGACAGTTTTCTCCAAGCTAAATCTTTGATCAAATTTCTTCTGAAGTAACATTTTGTGCTGTGATTAACACTGTTCCTTGTGCCTTAAGAAGTAGAGGAAAACCACTGGTTTGGGAACTGCAAGATCTAGAGTCAGGCCTCTGCTTTTCCTCTTGCAGCCTTTTAAGGCGAGTCAACCTCTTTGGGTTTCATTATCCCCGTCTGTAAAATCATGGAGCATATCTAGATGATTTCCAAGGTCTCAAAGCTCATAGACTCTTTGAATAGTAAATGAAATAATATTAGGAGACAAGAAGATAGTAGAAATATTTCTAGTCATTGAGACCATTCTTCTACCTTGCAGTGAAAAGCTGATGGTTCTGAAATAGAAATAGTCTCAGTGAAGGTACAAAACACATTTAAAGGTTTCATTGTTTAGTCATAGTGTATTTAGCAGTGTCTCTCTCTCTCTGTCTTTTGTGATATATAAAATAGTTCTTCATCTTATAATCAGTGGTTCTTCAAATTGATGTAATATGGTATTTTGAATTTTTTCTCTGAAAACAGAAGGGCCCATGATTCCATATGGGTCACAAAATTGAACATACATTAGCCCTCACAATAAAAAGCGCCCCTTATTTAACTTAATTTTTAATTGACACACATCCAGAAAAGTACAACAAATGTGCTGATAAATGAAACATTAGTGTTAACAGTTGGGAAGACACAATACATATTCAGAAAGAGATCATTGCCAATTCTATAGAATCTTCCTCAAGTCCCCCCTTCCCATCACTTCTTCCTCCTTCCTCCCCAAAGGTAATACTCCTGACTTCTACCACTAGCTTTGTTATGCTTGTTTTTCACTTTTAAATAGGTGGAATCATAACATGTATTATGAGTCTGTCTATTTTTGTTCAACCTTCATTTAGAAGATTTGTCCATGTTGCTATCTCTATAATTCATTGATTTTATTACTGTGTAATAATCCAGTATATGGATATATCACAATTTACATATTCAGTCTACTGTTGATGGGCATTTAGGTGGTTACTAGTTTTTTGCTCTTACAAATAGGACTACTATGAACATTCTTGTGCATGTCTCTTGGAATATGTATACATGCTTTGCTTTTTGGTATATACCTAGAAGTGAAATCGCTGGGTCATCTTTCACCTTCAGTAGAGACTGACAGGCTGTCCAAATGGTTGTACCAGTTTATACTTCCACCAATAGTGTATTGAGCACCCAGTTTCCCCATCCTTGCCAAAGAAGTATTATAAGTTTTTTTTTTTAATATTATACTTGGAAATAATTCCTAACTTACAAGAAGTTGCAAAATAAAAATAGTATAAGGAATACTCATATAACCTTTTACTCAGATATGTAGAGTTTTCATTAATTTCCAGATGGAAGGATTTTGTTTGTTTCATTTTTAATTTCTAGTTTTATTGCATTGTGATCAGACTTTTGTTTGTAATATTTCTACTTCACAGAACTTACTGATCTTTTCTTTGTACCCTGATATATGAGCAGTTTTTGAGAACATTCTTTGATTTTTGAAAACATTCTTTGATAAGATATATTCTTTATCAGGGTTTTCTCTCTATAGATAAAAGTCTGACATATTGATTATATTGTTTAGATCTTTTATATCCTTTACTATTTTTTGTTCATTTAACTCTTCTTATACTAAGTGGTATTTTCAAGTTTCCTAATATTGGTGTGTTTTTAATTTCTCCCTGCATCTGATGTGGTTTTTGTTTTGAATAGATAATTGCAGTATTACTTAGTGCATAGATATTCATAACTGTTATGTAAGTAGGAATGTGTCCTTTGTCTCATTTAATGCTTTTGGCTTGAAGTGTACTTTGGTATCAGGATTTCAATCGCTTCTCTCTTACTGTTTTCATTTCCCTTATAAATCTGTGCATTCCTTCATTTTTAGCCTTTTTGGATTGCTGTGTTTTAAGTAGGTCTCCTGTATACAGCATAGAGTTGGGTTTGCTTTTTGAGCCATTTTGAAAATGTTTCAGTTAGGCAGGTTAAGCACATTCACATTTAATATGACTTATATTGTATTTGGTCTCATTTCTGTCATATATTATATTGTAATTGCTTTGTGATTATGTTTTATATATTTTTATTATATGTTTCTTCACTTATTGTGTCCTCTTTGTGTTTTTTTTTTCCTTTTGGTATTTAGGAAAGTGTTTGTTTTAGCCTCATGGTTTCTTATAGTGTTCTTAATCCCCCTTCTTAACCTTTTATATGACAGTTTTAAATTATGTCTAGATCCCCTGCTTACTGCTTCTATTGCAGTCAATGATCTTATCCTGTTTCCACCTTTTCTCTCTTCCACTATTTTTAGTTACATTTGTCTACTTTGTCAGAAAATAAAATGTTTATATATTCTTCAACCCATGGCCCTCACCCTTGTTTTAATCTTAACTCTGCATTTAAATATATGAAATGCTCACTGTCTGTCCTTTGTGAAGCTTCCCTGTCCTCTTTTGGTAGGAATGAAGTTCTGCACCTTTAAAACTTTTACTAAGGCCTTGATTCTTCAACAAATTGTTCAGATGTACTATTCTTGGTTTGCTTTTTTTTTTTTTCCCTTGAGTTTCCTGAAAATGCTGGTCCACTGCTACCTTGCTTTTTTTTTTTTTTTTTTTTTTTTTTTGCGGTATGCGGACCTCTCACTGTTGTGGCCTCTCCCGTTGTGTAGCACAGGCTCCGGACGCACAGGCTCAGCAGCCATGGCTCACGGGCCCAGCCGCTCCGCAGCATGTGGAATCTTCCCAGACCGGGACACAAACCCATGTCCCCTGCGTCGGCAGGCGGACTCTCAACCACTGCGCCACCAGGGAAGCCCTACCTTGCTTTTATGTATGTTGTTTTTGAAAATTGTAATGCCAATCTAATTATGTTGTCTTTGTAAATTATTTCCTTTTGCCTGAAAGCCATGTGGATTTTTCTTTTATTTTTAAAGTCTAATAGTTTTACAAGGATATGTGTAGATATTGATCATTCTCAATCAATTTTCCCTAATACATGGTGAGTTTTTAAATGTTTAGAATTTGGCTTCTCTGAATTTTGGTCTGAGATTAGAAAAATGGAGCTGCCAGTCAACTGAGTTGAATAGAATGCTTTGGGATTGGAGCCTAAAGATCAAGAGCTCGTGTTTTGGACACATAAAGTTTGAGATGCCTGTTAGACATCCAAGTACTTTGTCAGATAGGCAGTTACACATAAAGCCTGGAGTTTGAGGAATGGTGAGTGGTCTGGGCTAGAGAAAGAAATTTGGAGATCCGAGTTTGTAGGTAATATTTAAAGCCATATAAGAAGAGATGCCAAGAGAGCAGAAGAAGAAAAGAGAAAAGGTCTAAGGAACACCCATAGGGGCTCACATTTAGAGAAGGAAACAGCAAAGGAGACTGAGAGGAGCCACCAGTGAGGGAAGAGAAAGCCTAGAGATTGTCTTAGAGACCAAGTAAGAAAGTATTGAGGAAGGAGTAGTTCACTATGTCAGATGCTGCTGAAAGATCAACAAAGGTGAGAATAGAAAGTTGACCACGGGATTTGGCATTGTGGACGCTGGTGATCTTAACAATAAGGGTTATTGTGACATTGTGGAGGTGGAAGCAAGTGGGTTCCTACAGGAATGTGGGAAGAGTTCGGGACATTGACTATAAACTATGCGTTTGAGGAGTCTTACTGTAAAGGGGAATCAAGAAATGGGGTGCTAGCTGTAGGGCAAAGTATGATCAAAAGAAGGTTGTTTTGTTTTTATAATGGAAGAAATAACTATGCCAATGTGATGGATCAGTAGAGATCCAGTTGATGGTGCAGATGAGAGGGGAGAATTAGTGAGAGGAGTTGGGATCTAATGTTTAAGGGGGGGAAAGTACCAGAAGGAAAGCAGTGCTCATGGCATAGGTTCAGAAGGCGGGTAGACATGGTGTGGGAGCTCTGATTTCTTTTGTATATGAAGAATTCTTTTAAATGCTGCAGAGAAATTTAAAAAAAAAAAAACCAAAAAAAAACTTTTGCAAATAGAAAGCCTTACCATATTCTCAAAAAAAAGATTAAACATCCTAAAGATCTAAAAAGATAATATAGATCCTATTAAAAATGTAAGCAGAAATAGTATAAAAATTCTGAAAAGAATAATTAAGGGAAGGCACTAGCCCTACTAATTATTAAAACATCTTATAGAGCTTCAGTAATTGAAGCAGTGTGTTATTGTTACATGAATAATCAAATCAATGCAGAAGATTACACCCCATAGATAGAAGAATGCATTATATGACTAAGGGGACATTCAAATCAGACAACTGGGTAGCCATCTGAGAAAACAGTTAGGATAAAACCTCAAACCTTACATCAGAATGAATTTCAGAGGGTCCGATACTTAAGTACAAGAAAGGAAGGCATAAAAATACTAGAACAGGCCATGAGATAGTGAGTTTGTTTTTAAATAATTCCATTGTGAGGAAGGCCTTTCTAACTATAACATAATACCAAAAGAAATAAAAGATTCATATGAATTTGACAGCATTAAAAAATTCTCTACATTCAACTATGCAGATTTTATAAATATGCAATAAAAGTATTTGTTTTAAAAAAAATTCTCCATGGCAAAAATTTGACAAATGACAAATTGGGAACAAATATGTGTATATCATAGTGGGTATATATGTACATAAAAATATATACAGATATATTTAGGCAAGTGGATATTTTAAAAAGACTAATAACCTAATGGGAAAATAAGCGAAGGATAGGAAGAGATATCTGTCACAAAAAATTGAATAGAAATATTATACATGCATGAAGGTGTTTAATCTCATTCAGTATAAGAGGATGGAAAACTATACATGCATGAAGATGTTTAATCTCATTCACTATAAGAGGATGGAAAATTAAAGCATGCAGATATATTTTTTAACCTATCAGATTGGCAAAAAAGAAAAATCTGATTACCCACTGTGAAGTCAAGCATGTTGGGAAACACTAATGCTTTGCTCATGAGAATGTCAGTGTTGGTGCGCACATTTTGCTTAAATGGTTCCCTTTACTCTTGTGTGTACAAAATGTGTGTGTACAAGGTTATTCACTACATTGTTATACCGGCAAAAGATTGTTAATCTAAATATTCATCAGTTGAGCACTGGTTAAATACTTACTGCTGTATACATGGAATACTATGTAGATGGGAAAGAGAATGAGCACAAGCCCTGGACAGCAGTGGCCTCTGCTCACGAGGGAATTGTGGGTGGCTTGGGAACAGGAATACATTTTGTACCTTTGAAGATTTTTCACAATTCTCAGCTCAATCTAACTTTTTAACCTTCTTTATAGTTCATGTCTTATTTATATCCATCCTTGCTTACTTGTTTCCGTCTGTGTGTTTTGTTTGTTTACTTGTTCATTTATTTTGTTTTTTGGTATCATTAATTTTAACCAACTTCAACTCTAAGATCAGACAAATGTGGTAAGTGCTGCTGAAAATGTAAACTTGTCAGTCTCTTTGAACTAATTTGCTGGACAGTATGAAATTTCTTCATAATAGATACTAGTTCAGTCTTTTTATTGTTGTTTAGAGGAAAACTGGAGGAGGTTAAAACTATAATCCAATTAATATTGAGGATTATTCCCTTTCTCTCTTTACCTCTTTTTTCTCCCTTTTTCCTTTTTCTGTTTACCTCTCTCTCTTCCCTTCTCTCCCCTCTTCTTCCTTTCTCTCTCCTTTTCTTCTCCTTTTCCTCTCTTCCTTTCTCCCTCTCCCCCTCCATACATACAGGATGCACTTGCAGCCTTGGAAACTCCAGGAGGTCCCAGCCAGCAGAAAAGGAAACTGAGTACACCACTCTCAGAAGTCATTGTCAGAAACTTGAAACTTGCTTTGGCAAATAGCTCTCGAAATACTGTCGCTCTTTCTGCCAGCCCTCAACTGAAAGATGCCCAGTCAGAAAAGGTAGAATTAAATCTCTCATTATAAGGAAGTTTTAGATAAAAAACACTTAAAACAATAATCGTTGATCTGTTTCTTTTATTTTCCATGGGCAGGAAGAAGCTCCAAAGCCACTTCACAAGGTAGTGGTATGTGTTAGTAAAAAACTCAGTAAGAAGCAGAGTGAACTAAATGGGATTGCAGCCTCTCTAGGTGCAGACTACAGGTAGTTGGTTCATCTTTCTGTTTGGTGGTACGGCCTAAATTTATAGGGAAACCTAAAACTTTTGTGAGCATCTACAAAAAACATTATTTTGACTTTTAGTTTGTCATATTATCTACAAAATCTCTCCAATTGATTTTTAATTTAGCACATCCTTTTAAAATATTCTCTCCCATATCAATTCACTCTTACAAGTATGCTTTTAGGGCATGTTTAACAAATATATGAGAACTTATTTTGTGCCACTCACTATTCTAAAAACTTGGGATCCATGAATGAGTATAATCTAGAAAAAAATCCTTGTCTTCAAGGAGTTTATAGTCTAGTAATACATTTAGGTCTGACATTAAGCATGTTTCTTAGTGATTTTCAAATTAGAACCTTTCTGTAAGTAGTACTAAGTACTGCAGCACTCCTGAATTAAAAGTGTCTTTTTGAGCATGTTTGAATTTCTATCATTTTTACTACTCTGGAGGCATAGTTTATCAGATCCACTCTCAACCTGACAGCCAGACTAGAGACAGGTCTCTAGCATAAATGGCATCAGTATCAGGGAATGAGAGACCCTTGCCTATTCCGGCCAATCCTGAATTGATTGTATTCCTCCATTGTCTGTGGAGCTTGCTTTCTTGATCACCTGTTTTCAGCCATTCATAGATAGCACAATGATTGGTTTTACAAGTAACAAACAGTTTGAGGAACATGATTAGCTTTATCTTTCCCTTTGGTAAGTCATTTCAGTTATCTTTCTTTTTGATAAAGAAATTAGATCAGGAGAATGTAAAAATAAAATGGGTCTGTGATAGTTATAAGCATCTTAGTGTTTAATTCATCTATTGTCGAAGGGTAAAGGTTTCTTACTTATTATAACTATTATTTGTATTGTCTATTTTATAGACATATTATTCTATAATAATTATTATGTAATTGTCTAATGTTATGTAATTACTATTATATTTATATTACTAGTTGCTGAGGGCTTAGTATGAGGCAAGTATTATCTCATTTCATTCTCACAGTAGCCCTATGAGAGTATTCATATTTGTCAAAATTGAATGCTTCCTTCAGTATTCCATTTGGATGTGGACTTGATGTAAGATTTAAAAGGAACATATATGACTTGTGTTTCTATAAGATTTAAAATGCCAGTCCTGGGAATTCCCTGGTGGTCTAGTGGTTAAGACTGCACTTCCACTACTGGGGGTACAGGTTCCATCCCTGGTCGGGGAACTAGGATCCTGCATGCTATGCAGTGCAGCCAAAAAAAAAGGAAAGAAAGAAAGAAAAAATTTGCCAACTCCTGATCTATCTCCATCTACTGTCTATAACCATTGATGGTCTGTTCTTGAAGGACTAAAAGGCACAGTTTTTGTATTATCACAGTGGAGTCAGATAGTAGTAAACCAAGATGATTCAGGCAAAAGATATTCCTTTTTTTTTGAATTATCTTGATAATTTATTTACATTTTACTGTTTTACCTCACAGCAGAAATAGAAACAATTATTAGAAAGACTGGCAATTCAATTAGCAGGGGGTTTTTCACTATTATTTCTAAGGACACATGGACAGTGAGAAATAGAATGTTTATAATATAATTTAGGAGGGAATATTCCTTCTTAATTTGTTTAACTTGGCTATTTAAAAAGTTCAGAAATAGGAGTTCCCTGGTGGTCTAGTGGTTAGGATTCTGGGCGTTCACTGCTGTGGCCAGGATTCAGTCCCTAGTCGGGGAACTGAGATCCCGCAAGCCGAGCGACGTGGCAAAAAAAAAAAAAAAAAAAACACGTTCAGAGATATTTCTTAATTAGGAAATGGGAAGTATGTTAGGTATCCATAAAGAGAAACCTCCCTTTATTTTGGTGATTACATTTAGAATTACACTTTTTATTTCCTCCTTGGTTTTTACTTGATCTTTTGAAGGATGACATATTTTACTTTTTTAGATTATTTTCCTAAAATAATCAAGAAAATATTAAATGGAAAGAAATCAGGAGCATAATGTAATAGCTAAGAGTGTGAGTTTTGAAGTCAAAACTGGCTCTACCTCTTATTCACTGAATATCCTTGAACAGGTTACTTTAACCATGCCCTTCAGTTTTCTTATCTGTTAAATGAGTAAAATAATACATTGTTTTAGGATTGTTGTGAGGAATGGATGAAATAATGCTATGTAAAGTACAGTGTGTTATGGGGCACAGAGCAAATGTACAGTGAATAGTGACTGCCAACAACTGGAAGACAGATTGGATGCTTTGCCATTTCATTAACTTGAAAATACTTTTATTGTTATATCACCTTTATAAAATGATATTATAAAAGAAAATTGAAAATTTAGAAAAGTATACAAAGGAAAGTAATATTTTCAAGAATATCCTTCTAAATATGTCTCTGCATTTATATACCTAGAGATATATGTATAAAATTTGACAATGAAAGTGGAGCCTGTCATTTAATGTTTTTTGCTTCCTCTGGTTCTTGAAAGTTTTGAGAAGGTCAGAGTATTCTGTTTATAGACAGTAATGATCATCTTAAACTAATGTAGTTATTTCTCTCAGGTATTCATTTTTGTGTGTGTTTGCTTGTTTCAGGTGGAGTTTTGATGAGACAGTGACTCATTTCATTTATCAAGGGAGACCAAATGACACTAATCGGGAGTATAAATCTGTAAAAGAGAGAGGAATACACATTGTTTCAGAGCACTGGCTTTTAGAAGTAAGCCATACTTTTTTCCCTCCCCTCCCTGTTAAATGAAAATGCATGTAAACAGTATTTCAAGGCACAAACCCATTACTTTGTATGTAAACAAGTTCGATAACCTTAGTTAATTACACATTTCATATCTTTGGCATCAAAAAATTAAGATCTTTAATCCTTAAATGCTTAACGAGTCTTTAATGGGTACTCTTTCAGAGTCTCTGATTCTTTTTGCTAATTAAAAATGGTATGAAAGAAAATTTTATAATAATTTGAGGAGAATTAATTTAGCATGCCAATACAGCTTCTTTTCTTTCCTCTTCTTCCCTTTCCTTTTCTTTCTGGGTATTGCCTGGAATGTGATAGATACCTTGGCAAAAGCATAGAAATAGAATTAGATTTTATACTTTAGTGGACATGACATTTAAAAAGTGAGGACAGTTTGTCATTTGATGGAATTTTTAAGTGTCAACTACTTTTCAAAACTTTAATTTTGTGGACTCTTGCCATCTTAAAACATAATGTATTGGCTGTCTTTATTCTACTTAACATCACTTATTTGCTAAGATTTTTTTTCAGTCCTGTTTTAAAGCACACCATTGTATTGCAGTGTGCCCAAGAGTATAAACATCTTCCTGAATCTCTTTATCCACATACTTATAATCCCAAAATGAGCTTGGATATCAGTGCAGTGCAAGATGGCAGACTTTGTAATAACCGACTACTCTCAGCTGATTTGACAACGAAGGATGATGAGGTAGATGATATTGATGATACATTTACCCCCTCTTTAAGCTGAATGTACAATCATATACTGCTATGAAACCTTATACTGGGCTTGGTTTGAGAAATGGTAATTTTTCTCCTTCAATAGCCAGATCATTTGCCTGTAGAAGAAAATGATATAGACAGTATGACTACCAGTAATAAAGAACCAGCAACATCAAATGGAAATGGCAGGAATGACTCTAAAGGAGGTAAAATATTTCAAATTACAAACAAAAAAAATTTATAAATATGTATCTTTAATATGGAATGCTTCCTTTGCATCAGATGGACAAATAAAAGTTTTTTTCTATGTTGCTGAATACAAGTAAAGCATATATTTGAGGACTGAATTGAGGTTCCATGCCAATCATTAAGTAATAGTTAACAAAGCTTTAAGTGATTTTAGTGTGAAACCTGTGAAATGTGTGGAACTAGGTATTTTACAGAGTTAGTGTGACACAGCCCTATTCTATTAAAGGTAGGTGGAGTTGGTAATTTTTTAAACATTTGTCCTTTGGTTCAGTTCCTTTCAGTGACTTTCAAAAAGTTTTATTATGTGCACAATATATTTTAACATAAATTCACATGGTTTTAAAGGTGCAGAAGGAGGTGTGAAAAGTTTCTCCCACCCTTCTGATGTTATTTTCTTATGGAGCCTTCTAGAGCTGTTTCATGCGTACAATCAAACATGTTTTCTGGGACTTCCCTGGTGGTGCAGTGGTTAAGAATCCACCTGCTAATGCAGGGGACATGGGTTCGAGCCCTGGTCCGGGAAGATCCCACATGCCGCAGAGCAGCTAAGCCTGTGTGCCACAGCTACTGAAGCCTGCACACCTAGAGCCCGTGCTCCGCAACAAGAGAAGGCACCGCAATGAGAACCCCGTGCACCGCAACAAAGAGTAGCCCCCGCTCGCCACAACTAGAGAAAGCCCGTGCGCGGCAACAAAGGCCCAACACAGCCAAAAATAAATAAATAAGTTTTCTCCTTCCCCACTTTTAAAAAAATGCGTAAATACTGACTATTGTATATTCTGTTTTATACTTTGATCCTGATCTTTTTATTTAGCAGTTCTACCTGTGGAGTGTCTTTATTAGTACATAGGATCTTTTTCAGTCATTTTCCCTTTTTTTGGCAACTGTATAGTATTCACAGTATGAATGGCCCACTTTATTTAGCCAGTTCTTTGTTGATGGGAATGTAGTTTATTTCTAATTTCTTGCTGTTATAAAGAGTACAGCATTGAATAACCTTATATCTATAGGTGTCCTCTTTTTAATGGATTAATATTTTCTATTTTTCTCACCCTACCATAGCTTTCCCTGTCTATGATTTACCTGTTTAGTTAGTCCCACTCTGTTCATTCCAAAAATCTTTATTTAGTACCTACTTCAATGTTTAGTCTACAAGGAAACCAAAGATAAGTATGTTGTGGTCTGTGTTTTTGAGGACCATAGGGGAAAATCATAAATGACTGTAATGTACCTTGGTGTAGTACAGAACATGAGAGGGTCAGAAGCAGGCAGGGAGCTCTACAAAAGGATGACGACTGTGGGTCTTAGCACAGTGTCTGCAAAGGGCTTCCTGATTATTTCCTCTACAGTCCTCGTAGTAAGGGTTGCCTTTATGTTCTGCAGGATTCATAGTCTTAGTACATTACTATAGCCTATAGTAAGTATCTGATAAATGTCAAGTTAATAAATTTATGTTCAACCAAATCTAGACAAAATAGTTAATGTGAATAGGGTGTGATAGAAAGGAGAAACTTCCCTTGATTGGTGTATTTGTGTTTGTTTCAAGCTCTGACACAGACCTTGGAGATGAGAGAGAACTTTCAAAAGCAGCTGCAGGAGATAATGTCTGCAACTTCACTAGTGAAACCCCAAGGGCAGAGGACTTCCCTTTCAAGAAGTGGTTGTAACAGTGCCTCTTCAACCCCTGACAGCGCTCGCTCTGCCCGCAGCGGACGAAGTAGAGTCCTAGAGGCACTGAGGTCCGTACCTGTCGCTGGTGGCAGAATAGCTTTTCCTTCCTCCCTTCCTTCCTAACTTTTCCTTCTTCCTTCTCTTGTTCCAGGCAGTTCTAGAATTCTTACTTGGGGACAGGAAGCAGAGGTTAATTCCATACGAAGCAACTGCTTCCTGTGAGGCATGAGTAATACATTTTATTACCTCCCCTGAGAAGGAAATGATTTTAAGATCCAGTTTGCCTTGTTTGAAATGGATTCAATGGATAGTCCCCTCAGTTCTTAATATTAGAATTAAATAATATTGGTATTAAACAGTAAGTGCATATATATATGTGTATATATATATTTAAGCAGTTACTTCTTATTGGAACTACATTTGTTTTGTATTTTCTTTATAAATCTGTCTTCTAGGGAAGGTGATTACAGATCTTAGTGTGATGTGACTTAAGTTCAGTAGAATAACTTCATCTTTTCCTTGATAGAAAAATCTCTGATTGATGAATTATGGTACTTATATCTTGAATTAATTTAACTGTGCATTTATCTACATTAACTGTATATTTCATGAGGCTATTTCTTTTATCTGAGTACTGAGCAAAAATGGTTTTTTGTTTAATAGACCAGATCATGTTTTATCATTTTAGAGGGCCTAAATCTTGTGTCAAAGTCAGAGTAAATAAATAAGCTCTGAGAATAAAAGGCCATCTTCCTTGTATTTGAGGCAAATGAACACTTTGGGAGTACCATCAGCTTTGGCAAATTATTTTTACTAAGATTCCATATATATATGGAATTGAAATATTCAGTATACACAGTGAAGGAAGATATTGGAATTCTATTTACTTTCCAGTGGAATTGTTACAGTTATACCATAAAAACATGTTTCACCGTAGTTCACTGTAAGGCTGTTCTACCTAGACTCTGGGAGGTTTGGTTACCAGTAGCCAAAAGGACCTGCTTTTAAGGCAGCCTGTAGATAGTACACTTCCTGTGTAATTATAGTTCTTACTATTTCCAGTGATAAAAATACAACTATTGACTGGTCAGCAAAGTAACCAGGTTTCTAAACATTACCATGTTACCCTAAGCCTATATAATTAAGAGAAATCCCTTTTTAAAAGCAGTAATCATTTAGAATTTTTTAAAATTTCTTGACAGTAAACTCCCCCTTTGAAGTTTTAAATATATGGACATTCAGTCAAAATATGTGTTTCATTTTCTAGGTAAAACAGATAAGTTTCTGGAAGAAACATTTTAAAAATTAAAAATTTCCCGAAGTTCACTTATTCAATAAGTATTTTCAAGTGCTTACTATGTGCTAGATGGTGGACATATAAAGGTGAACCACCAATTTACAAGACTTACAGAATTTATGAGTGGGATTTTGTTATGGCTATCCGTTACTAAAATTGTGACTTTTATTCCTTAGGCAGTCTCGTCAAACAGTACCTGATGTCAACACAGAGCCCTCCCAAAATGAACAGATCATTTGGGATGACCCTACAGCCAGGGAAGAGAGAGCAAGACTTGCCAGCAATTTGCAGTGGCCTAGTTGTCCCACACAATACTCTGAGCTTCAGGCTGATGTTAAAAAATTGGAGGATTCTCCTTTCCAGGAGCCTTTACATGATTCAGAAATTGCTGAACAGGGTAATGAGAAAGAAATCTATTTAGTTGTTTGTATTAGGTACATGTTGACCTCTTGACAATAAACAGATAAGCACCTGTGGTTACTGTGGTTCTCTGAATTGTACATGCAAATGAAAAACTCACTAGATGTTTTAAGTTTAAACCCAAACCTTAGATTTGGGTAAATTGAAAAATATATTTTGATTCTTAAATTTGGAAATTTAGGGTTAGGCATTTTTTTCCCTGTACATTTTTCCAGTCCTTTTTGCGTTGTGTAGTTAATGCTTGGTTTTTCTTCCAGTCATCTTAGTTACATTTAAGTCTTCTTCTGAATTCCACCCAGCACATACCTACATTTGGAGTTGTATGTGTTTCTTTCTGGATTCCCTATCCAACTTCCTTGGACTTTACCTTGAAAACAAAATACTTCCCATCTCTCATCATTGGTCATTTTCCCCCCCTTTCTCTTTCACATGATTATATCTCTATACTAGATATATAGATTTATCTCTGCTTCTGATTTTCTTCAGGTGTAGAATTGCTCTCACTTTTAAAATTTTGTTTACATTTTACTGGTGAGAGCATGGTACTTAAAGAAAGGGTTAGGCAAACCCACAGAGAAGCCATTTGCCCTTTTAAAGCTAACTAATTGCATTTAATTATAAGCTCTAGAAATAGGTTACTTTTTTTGCATGTACTCTTTACATTCCAGAATTTGTGTTTAATTTCATCTTGGCTAAGACAGATGAGAATATTTCCTAGACTTTGTTCTTAGTCGTATTTGGATAACATCACACTGCAGCATTTTATTGCCCTCAGCTGTCTGTGATCCTGAGAACATATGTGTGACTGAAGCCCCAAAACACCCGATCTCTGAAGAACTGGAAACTCCAATAAAAGACAGCCACCTGATCCCTACGCCTCAAGCCCCCAGTATTGCCTTCCCCCTAGCCAACCCACCTGTGGCTCCACACCCTAGAGAAAAGGTTCGTTTATCCTTAGTTTGGTGATAAGGCTTTTGGATATTGCTCTTATGCTGCATTCAGAATTTATTGATACCAATATCAAGGGTTCATCGAATGTTGAAAACTGCATTTCTTTGCACTCTATTATTATTTCTATATTTGATAACTCAGAAGACTAAGTAAAATGTCACTATAAAAGAACATAGGCCTGATAACTTTTTAATGTTAATTTTTTCTAAAATAAACTCTTCCATTCCAGATTATAACGACAGAGGAGACTCATGAAGACTTAAAAAAACAGTACATATTTCAGTTGTCATCCCTGAATCCTCAAGAACGTATTGATTATTGTCATCTGATTGAAAAACTAGGTACAAGTATTTTACTTAGGTCAAAAATGTCCCATATAGTAACCTTATTTGGAAGTCAAATGTAGCTAATTATTGATATCATTTGTAAGCTGTGGAAATTGAGATTAAAAAGATGGGTAACTTGCCTCAGGCCATACACTGAGTCACCAGTAGAACTTTGATTTTATAAAGCTCTAATCTAAATCTAAAGTCACTGGGTCATAGGATTTAAAGATTTAAATTGAAACCAACCATTAAGGTTTAAGAATCTTATGCTGCTTTGAGCATTTGTTCATTGTTGAAACCTTGGACAAAATCAATGGAATTATAGACTTAAAATATGATTAAAACTACATTTTTATGAAGTTGAAGGTACAGTGACATCCAGACAGGAGCTCCTCCTCATGTGACATTCTTATACCACTAGTTGTCAGGCTCTCCATCTGACACCATTCTGAAAGCAGCATACTAGGAAGGTAAACTTTCTAGGAGCTACATTTTAAAGAGTGGAAAGAAAGAGGTGAAATTAATTTTAAATATATATTTTATTTAACCTAGTATATGCAAAATATTATATTCAATGTGTAATTAGTATAATATATCAGTGAGATAATTTACCTTTTTTTCTTACTAAGTCTTTGAAATCTGGGATATATTTTACACGTACAGCACATCTCAACTTGGACTGGCTGTGCTTCAGGTGTTCAGTAGCCACATGTGGCTAGTGGCTACTGTATTGAACAAAGCAGCCCTATAGAGTTAAGAACATTACTGGGAAGAACTTAATATGACAACTTGACCTAGAGAAAACATTAAGAAATAATGGTTGTTTTTAATAGTGGCCCTGAATCATCAAGAAAAGATTAAATGTCATTTAGTGCTATCCTTTTAAGGATGTGGAGAACTATTTATTCTGTTGGTCACAGAATAAATTTGTTATGTAGAGTTAGATATTGATATTAGGAATGGAATTTTTACCTATTCTTTTGTCACTGTGATTCTGGGTGAGTTACTCTGTACCTGTGTCCTCATGTGCAAATTGCACATAACAATAGTGCGTTCATAGAGTTGTGAGGATTAAATGAGTTAATACTTTCAACTTTCAACAGTCCCTGGCATGTATATAGTAAGTGCTCAGAAAGTCTTGTTGCTATTATTAGAGTCATCTGTAAAGCATGAGTGGAGTTCCATTGTTTTGTTGAAATCTTAGAAAGTTCTTGATACTCTGCCTAACCTCTAAAGTGTAATCAAAAGCCATGCTTTACATAAGCTTACATTTACTTATGCCTTCTTCTGTCCTCAAAGTCAGACTTCATAATACATATCTGAAAAAGGGTTCAGCTCCCACCTTCTTCATCTCTATTTACCTAGTGTTTTCCTCCCAAGCTTCTGTGTGGGTCTACTGACCTTATTTCCACTAAAAGCAGAAGAAATAGTTTCCCCCTTTGAACAAGGATTTAGTATTGAGAGAGCAAAGAATTTTTGTTAATTATATTAGATCTAATAGTGGCATTGTAGCTGTATGAGAAAATTTCCATGTATTTTAGAGATGCATACTGAATACATAGGGATAAATTAAAATGATATCTGGTATTTGCTTTAAAATGGTTAAGCAAAAAACGGGGTAGTTTGAAGTAAGGATGGTGAAATTTTGATAATCTTAGCCAGTGTATGGTAGCCAGTGTATGGGGGTTCATTTTACTGTTTTATCTACTGTTGGAGTTTAAATTTTCATAATAAACATTATTTTATTAAAAAATATATGTAAAGTATGTTAGGGGGTTTGTTTATTGGTACATTTTGTTTATAAATAATTCCTCTGCATAGTTGAGGTACATTTTCCCTCAGGAAAATTTAAGAATCAATAAAGTACCTATATTTTTTCTAATCAAGGTGGATTAGTGATTGAGAAGCAGTGCTTTGATCCCAACTGTACACACATTGTTGTGGGACATCCACTTCGAAACGAGAAGTATTTAGCTTCAGTGGCAGCTGGGAAGTGGGTGCTCCATCGCTCCTACCTTGAAGCTTGCAGGACTGCTGGGCGCTTCATGCTGGTGTGTATGCAAATTCATGTGAAGGGTTGTTTTTCTTTAAAAGTAAAGGTCTTAATAACTGATTCCAGCACATAAAATATTAAGCTAATTATTTGAAATATTTTGGTTCCTAACTGACCATTGCAGTAATATCTATCGTGTACTTTTTGACGTTTTCAATCAAGATCATTCAGGGATCTCGCCTGTGTAGACAGGTAATCAAGCTGTTAATACATACCTCTTTTGAGACCATGTCCTTCTGTGAAGTTCATCTTACAGTAGGTGAAGCCCAATAATCTATTACCAATTGCTAAGATATAGTTTCTTAGAAATGTATGCAATATTCTTCTGATTTCTAATTAAAAGCCAGATATACTTGACTTTCATACGAAGCCAAATTAATCTACATTTCCTCCATGCTCATAAACTGATGCTTACTTAGTATCCTCTGTATTTAGAGGAATGGAATGTATAGCTTGTAACTCTTATTAGATTGTGGATTCTTTGAGGACATATTCTATGAACTCAAAAGTTTGTTGGACTAATTCTCTAGGAAGAAGACTATGAATGGGGAAGTAGTTCCATACTTGATGTTTTGACTGGAATCAGTGTACAGCAACGAAAACTAGCACTTGCAGCGATGAGATGGAGGAAGAAAATCCAGCAAAGACAAGAATCAGGCATTATTGAGGTATTAACGTATATAATTATGTAGGTAGTATAAATGGCATTCGATGTCATGACTAGTCCAGATTTTTTTTTTCAGAGAATGTGCTTGACAAAATAAGAATAATTCTATTTGTCTTTTATCACTTGATTGATATACTTAATTTGGACATTCTAAATTGAGCTTAGTGTTGATTCCTAATTCTTCTAATTATGATCAGCAGTAAGATATATATAATGTTGATAGCTCTCTTAAAAATCATTTATATGTGTAAAATGTGACCCATACTGTATTTCTTCCAAAGAGTCTTTCTAGCATCCAGCTTCAGGGCTTCTCAACTTGGGGTCCACAGACTCTCCCAAAGGAGTTTTATAGATCAAATTCAGGAAGGCTATATACACTTTGTTTTTGTTTTGTTTTGTTTTGTCTTTTATTGGAGTATAGTTACTTTACAATGTTGTGTTAGTTTCTGCTGTACAGCAAAGTGAATCAGCCACATGTATACATATATCCCCTCTTCCTTGTATTTCCTTCCCATTTAGGTCACCACAGAGCACTAAGAGGTCCCTGTGCTATACATTCTGTTCTCATTAGTTATCTATTTTATACATAGTACTGTATATATGTCAATCCCAGTCTCCCAATCCATCCCACCCCCTCCCTTCCCCCCACTGGTATCCATACGTTTATTCTCCACATCTGTGTCTCTCTGCTTTGCAAATAAGTTCATCTATACCATTTTTCTAGATTCCACATATATGCGTTAATATACAGTATTTGTTTTTCTCTTTCTGACTTATTTCACTCTGTGACAGCCTCTAGGTCCATCCACGTCTCTACAAATGACCCAATTTTGTTCCTTTATATGGCTGAGTAATATTCCATCATATATATGTACCACATCTTCTTTATTCATTCCTCTGTTGGTGGACATTTAGCTTGCTTCCATGTCCTGGCTATTGTAAATAGTGCTACAATGAACATTGGGATCCAGGAAGGCTATACACTTTGGATGGGGGAAGAAATACATCCTTATTTTTACTAACCTCTAATTGAAAGTTAACATTTCCTTCATTGTAAGTCTAGGCAACAAATCGCAACACTATGAACAGTACTATGATTTTGCCCCGCAGGAATCAGATATTTTTGCTTGTATTATGATTGCAACTTGAAATACTGTTTATGTTTGTCACAACTTTAAAATAGTACATACAGACCTCCCCAACTTGCGATGGTTCGACTTTATGATGGTACAAAAGTGATACACATTCAGTAAAAACCATAGTTTGAATTTTGAATGTTGGTCTTTTCTCAGGCTAGCATTATGCAGTACAGTATTCTCTGGTGATACTGGGCAGAGGCAGCAGCCACAGCTCCCAGTGAGCCACGTGATCATGGGGGTAAACAACCGATATACTTAAAACCATTCTGTTTTTCACTTTCAGTATAGCATTCAATAAATTACATGAGATGTTCAACCACTTTATTATAAAATTGGCTTTGTGTTAGATGATTTTGCCCAACCACAGACTAATATAAGTGTTATGAGCATATTTAAGATAGGCTGGGCTGGTAAGCTATGATCTTCAGTAGGTTAGGTGTATTTAAATGCTTTTTTTTTTTTTTTGGCTGTGTTGGATCTTAGTTGTGGCACATGAGATCTTCATTGAGGCACATGGGATCTTTCATTGCAGTGCATGGGCTCTTCATTGGCGTGCGGGCTTCTCTCTATTTGTGGCACGCAGGGTGCATGGGCTCCTAGTTGTGGCGCGTGAGTTCCAGAGCATGTTGACTCTGTAGTTTGCAGCACGCAGGCTCTCTCGTTGAGGCATGCAAGCTCAGTAGTTGTGGCACACAGGCTTAGTTGCCCCACGGCATGTGGGATCCCTGGGACCTGACCAGGGATCGAATGTGCATCCCCTTCATTTGAAGACAGACTCTTTACCACTGGATCACCAGGGAAGTCCCTTAATGCATTTTTGACTGAACCGTATTTTCAACCCTATGATGGGTTTAATATAGAAGCACGTCTATTATTTTGTCACAGATTTTGAAACATTTTGATACTTTTCAATAAAATGGTTTCTTTTGTAATACTTTGTATTTTATTTTGGACATTTAAAAAACATTCATATGGTATGGAAATTACATCTCAATATAAGCTGTTATTTTTTTTAAGTTATTTAGAGAACAGATCCATAGGTTTTACTAGACTTCCAAATGGGTCCATGGCTCACAAAAAGGTTAAGAACCTGAGTTATATCATCTTTTGTGTTATATTCTGAGTTCTCTGCTGTCTCCAAGTCCCTGTTAGCCTTGATTCCCTTTCTTTTAAAGTAATTCCACAGGCTTCTGTTAATTGCTAATTCTGTACTTAAATATTTTATGTTTCAAATTTGTAAATATTTTCAAGAGAAATATTAACTGGAGGCTTCATCTCATCTAAGAAGCTGTGCTTTAGGCTCTACCTTTGATTAGTTTTAAGAAAAAAATAGTAGAAAAGACTAAACAAATGTCACGTTGCTTTGTTTTAATGTTACCAAATCATTAAAACATTTTCCTTCATTCTTCAAGTATTTATTGATGGGCTGCTGTGTGCCAGACACCGTGGCTATGTGTTTCAGAGTATTCTGACCAAGATAGTTATCAGTGTGTTCATCAGAAGTAAAGATTATAAGGTTATTCATTGACAGAGAAAATAATGTATTTTTTATATTATTTTGTCATTTATTTTTCCAAATAATTTCAACACTGATTATTTTTTTATTTGTAGGGGGCATTTAGTGGGTGGAAGGTTATTTTACATGTCGATCAGTCCCGAGAAGCAGGATTCAAACGCCTTCTTCAGTCAGGAGGAGCAAAGGTTTGTATTGACAAGGTTGCTGTGATCAATTCTTGATTTTCTGTGCTTTGTGAAATGGTAATCCTTTATGTGTAGATTATACAGTTGAACTACTTTGAAACACTGATAGATTGTGTTGCTTTTTGTTTTTTCCTTAGGTGCTACCTGGTCATTCTGTATCTTTATTTAAAGAAGCTACACATCTCTTTTCTGACTTTAATAAACTAAAACCAGATGACTTGGGAGTTAATATAGCAGAAGCTGCTGCCCAGAATGTGTACTGCTTGAAAACGGAATACATTGCTGATTTTCTTATGCAGGTTTGTAAGATCCTGTCCTTGACCTCCTCACCACCAGAAATGTGCTTATATGCATAGAGACATAACTGCACAACAAAACCCTCGGCTTGTTATTCATAGACTGTTAATCTCTTGTTAGTCTCCCCCATTCAACCCCTTTCAGTTTCAGTCTATTTTTTAAAATAATGAAAACCTATGTAAACATTTAGCCTAGAAGTTAAATATGAAATGGGTATAAAAATCTGGGTACCTCTAAAAGTGCCCTCTAAAATGTTGGAATATAAAGAAAGCAGAAATTGATTGCGCGAGTCCAAGGAGAAACATTTACCCAAGGGTCCTTTTTAAATTTTCTTGACCTTTTGTTTCGATACACTGTAAATACCTGTGTTAGACAGTAAGGGAAATGAAACACTACATGGAGGGCTCACTATACTCCTGTTCAGAATTGGCCTATGTTGGGTGGTTTGAATGGGCAAAGAAAAATCTTGACACTGGAGTGCCTAAAATGCCATCAGGAATCAGCAAGGTATGACACATGATTGTAAATGTCTTACAACAAAGGATTTCAAACAGATTAGTGTAGAAGTAGGGGGAAGCCAAAACTAACCTGCTTTGTGGTTGTTGCTGCTTGTTTTTGGAAGTTGGTCAGCTTTTAATAGGAGTGCCTGAAACATGCATGCAAAGCCTCTGTCATAAAGCAGTGGGGTGTATTGATTAGGACTTAGTAAACCAGTACTAGCTCTCCTTGAACATCTAAATAACTTTTTAAAAATCTCTATTTGTTGAGACATGAGGTTTTAAAATATTACCCACTGGGAAAAGGGCAGGGATTGGGGGAATGTAGAGAACTTCCCATACCTCATCCCTCCAGAAATTTCTGATCGTTTCAGGGATACAGCTGCCATCTAAGATGGGACCCAACATAGATTAATTGCTTAAACTTGTGCTGTGTTAAACTTGTACATGTGCTATAATTTGGGGGTATTTTTTTCTTTTTACATAAAAAAGAGTGTATAGAAAATATGTTCTGGTTAAAGAATAGCAAAATGTCATTCAGGTGCCGAGGATAAGAAATAGAAGATTGCTAGTCCCATAGGAACTCCCTGTTGCTCCTTCCCGGTTGTTCCTGCCTTTCTCAGGGTTGTAATGTGTGTCAAATACTAGATGTCTGGAGAAACACATTGGGGGAGTGAGCTGCTCTGTATTTCTGCATCTGAGCTTATTATTGCCTATCTCTAGCTCTCTGGAGTAAGTCAAAACAGAACACTTCTATAGTGTGAAGCAGCAGGCTAAGGAGGGGAGAGCAGCAGCTTCATGTCAAGTTCATGGCCAAGATAAGCCAAGCACAGATAGGACTCTGAGATAGGCTCACCCCAGTGTTCTGACTTCAGCTTAGAAACTAGGTGTGGTGACTGCAGGGATCTTTGTCACCCTCTGTCTACTTCTGTACACTGCCATCGTCCCAGGAGCTCCATTCACCACCATTTGTCTCTTTTCTGTTGAATCTCCTCTTTCTGAATTGCATGTCATCCTGATCTGCTGTCTCATTGTGATGGAGGTCTCTTCTCGTAACTTCTTGAGAGGGAACACATGGAAGGTAAATTGAGACTTTCTATGTGTGGAAATTCTTTTTTCTATTCTCATTCCTACTAGACTGATAGTTTGGCTGGGCATCAAATTCTAGGTTGGAAACTGCTTTCTCTTAGACTTTTGATTGTTTGTCTCCTTGCTTCTAGTATTGCCATTGAGCAGTCTAAAGCCATCTGATTCTTAATCCTTTATATGTAACTGTAATCTACTTAGGAAGTTCTTTTTGCCCCAGTTTCATGAAATTTCAAAATGATACACTCTCATGAGGATCTGTTTATATTATGCTGGGCACTTGGGCCCTTTCTGGTCTGGTAACTTCTATCTTTGAGTTCTGGGAAATCTTGAATTATTTCAGTGATGAGGGGTTTTTTTCCCACTTTCTGTTCTCTCCTTCTGTACTTCTGCTATTTGTATATTAGATTTTATTATTTTTCACTTATTTTTATCTTTTTGAGAGATTCTTGCAGTTCAATATTCTATCAACTTCATTTTGCTATCATGTTTTAGACCTGTTTTCATTTTTTGAATTTATATTTTATTGTTTTAATGTTTTCTTGTTTCATTGATTAATACCTTCTGTGAGCTCTCAGAGGATTTATTGATGTATTTTTTTTAAGTTTTCTTATCTCTGCATAGTTTCTACTTCCACCAAGCTGTGTTTTTCCCTTTATCTGGGTTTTTATCTTCCATGTTAGAGGAATTTATCAGATATCTAGTAATTCTTGGTTTTCTGTCCATGATTAAGAGTGGGGGGTAGGGACTTCCCTGGTGGCACAGTGGTCAAGAACCAGCCTGCCAGTGCAGGGGACACAGGTTCGAGCCCTGGTCCAGGAAGATCCCACATGCTGCAGAACAACTAAGCCAGTGTGCCACAACTACTGAAGCCTGCGAGCCTAGAACCCATGCTCCTCAACAAGAGAAGCCACTGCAATGAGAAGCCCGCGCACCGCAATGAAGAGTAGCCCCCACTTGCCGCAACTAGAGAAAGCCTGCACACAGCAATGAAGACCCAACACAGCCAAACGTAAAAATAAATAATTAATTTTTTTAAATATCACTTAAAAAAAAAACAGGGGGTAAAAAGCTGCTTAGAAGTACTGAGCATAGTTGGGTCTTGTCCATTTTGAGCTGGGTGAGATGGTGTGGATGAACTAGTTATTGGACACCTCTCCTAGATTCATAACTTTATGTGCTTCTTGAATTGTTTCATTTTTGTCCAAAGAGGAGTCTTCTGATCTGCCTAAATGATGAGTCTGGCCACCTTTTTTTTTTTTTTTATTAACTATAACCATTATGCTGTGTATTATATTCCCACAGCTTATTTATTTTATAACAAATTTGTACCTCTTGACCACCTTTATCCATTTTGCCCACCCCTCACCCCCCTGCCTCTGTCAAGCAACCACCAGTCTGTTCTCTGTTGTATCTATTGAGTTTTGAGGATTTTGTTTTTTTTAGATTCCACTTAACAAGAGATCATACAGTATTTGTATTTCTCTTTCTGACTTTTTTTGCTTAGCATAATGCCCTCAAGGTCCATCCATTTTGCCACAATTGGCAGGATTTCCTCTTTAATGGCTGAATCATATTCCATTTTGTGTGTGTGTGTGTGTGTGTGTGTGTATACGTGTACATACCAGTTTTCTTTATCCATTCATTCATTGCTGGACAGTCATGTCTTGGCTGTTAGATATCTTCGAGTTAATGTTTTTGTTTCCTTTAGATAAATACCCAGAAGTGGAACTGTTGGACCATATAGTAGTTCTGTATTTAATTTTTTGTGGAACCTCCATACTGTTTTCCAGAGTGGCTGCACCATTTATATTCCCACCAATGGTGTACAAAGTTTCCATTTTCTCTGCATCCTTGCCAACATGTGTTATCTCTTGTCTTTTTTATGTTATTGCCAACATGTGTTATCTCTTGTCTTTTTTATGTTAATTATCCTAATGGGTGTGAGGTGGTATCTCATTGTTGTTTTGATTTGCATTTCTCTGTTGATTAGTGGTGTTGAGCACCATTTCATGTACCTGTTGGCCATCTGTATGTCTTCTTTGGGAAAATGTCTATTCAGATCCTCTGCCCATTTTTTAATCAGTTTTTTTTTTTTTTTTTTTTTTTTTTTGCTGTTGAGTTGTATGAGTTCTGTATATATTTTGGATATTAACCCTTATCAGATATATAATTTGCAAATACTTTCTCCTATTTGATAAGTTGGCTTTTCATTTTGTTGATGGTTTCCTTCACTGTGCAGAAGTTTTTTGGTTTGATATAGTTTCACTTGTTAATTTTTGCTTTTGTTACTTTGCTTTTGGCGTCAAATCCAAAAAATCATCACCAAAACCAGTGTCAAGGAGCTTGCTGCCTGTTTTTTTCTAGGAGTTTTATGGTTTCAGGTCTTATGTTCAAGTCTTTAATCCATTTTGGGTTTATTTTTGTGTATGATATAAGATAGTGGTCGAGTTTCATTCTTCTGCATGTGGGGGTTCCGTTTTCCCAACACTATTTATCGAAAAGACTGTCTTTTCCCTATTGTATATTCTTGGCACCTTTGTCGTAAATTAATTGATCATGTATGCATATGTTTACTTCTGGGCTCTCTAGTCTGTTCCATTGATCTGTTTTTGTGCCAATACCGTATTATTTTGATTACTGTAGCTTTGTAATATAGTTTGAAATCAGGGAGCATGATGCTTCCAACTTTGTTGTTCTTAACATTGCTTTTGGTATTTGAGATATTTTGTGGTTCCATACAAATTTTAGGTTTGTTTGTTCTGTTTCTCTGAAAAATGCCATTGGAATTTTGATAGGGATTGCATTGAATCTGCAGACTGCTTTGGGTAGTAAGGATATTTTAACAATATTCTTCCAGTCCATGAGCACAGCTTATCTTTTCATTTATTTGTATCTTTTTCAGTTTCTTTCATCAGTGTCTTACAGTTTTCAGTTTACAGATGCTTTACCTCCTTGGTTAATTTTTTTCCCAGGTATTTAATTTATCTTTTTTTAATTTTTAAATTATTTGTGTCTTTATATTTAAAACGGCTTTTTTGTAAACAGGACATAGTTGGGCCTTGCTTTTTATTATCTGGAATGTTTAGTCCGTAATTACTGATACTGTTTGGTTTTTTTTTTTTGCCATTTGTTTTTGGTTTGTCTCTTCAGTTCTTTGTTCGTCAGTTCTTCTTTTCTTGCTTTTTTTGGTATTTAATATTTTTTAGAATTCCATTTCATCCATTGTCTTTTTTTTTAATATTTATTTATTATTTATTTGGCTGTGTTGTGGCATGGGGGATCTTTGTTGCCATGTGTGGGATCTTTGTTGCAGCTTGCAGGATCTTTAGTTGCTGCACATGGGATCTAGTTCCCTAACCAGGGATCAAACCCAGGCCCCCTGCATTGGGAATGTGGAGTCTTAACCACTGGACCACCAGGGAAATCCCCTCCATTGTCTCTTTTTATTTTTATTTTTATTTTTTTCGGCTGTGTTGGGTCTTCGTTGCTGCACGTGGGCTTTCTCTAGTTGTGGAGAGCAAGAGCTACTCTTCATCGCAGTGCGTGGCCTTCTCATTGCTGTGGCTTCTCTTGCTGCGGAGCATGGGCTCGAGGTGCACAGGCTTCAGTAGTTGCAGCACGCGGGCTCAGTAGTTGTGGCTCACAGGCTCTAGAGGACAGGCTCAGTAGTTGTGGCGCATGGGCTTAGTTGCTCCACAGCACGTGGGATCTTCCCTGCCCAGGGCTCAAACCCATGTCCCCTGCATTGGCAGGCAGATTTTCAGCCACTGCGCCACCAGGGAAGACCCTCCATTGTCTTTTTAAAGCAAAAACTTCTCTGCTTTTTTTTAGAGGGGCGGGGGTGTTTTGCTCTACAGATTACAATATACTTCCTTAATTTTTCATAATCTTCCTAGAGTTAATATTGTGCCACTGCATAAAATGCAGAAATCTTGAACCATATAGATTCCTTTGCTTCCCCTGTTCTTCAAACCAAGGGCCAGTAAACTATAGCCCACAGGCCAAATCCAGCCCACTGCCTGTTTTATTAATAAAGTTTTATTGAAACCCAGCCACGTTCTTACATTTGCATATTCTCTTTGGCTGCTTTTGCACTACAACTGCAGAGTTGAGTAGTCGCAACAGAAATTTGCAACTACTAAAATATTTAATGTCTGGCCCATCTCTCTGTTTTAGCCCCACAAGTACAGTGTTATACTTTAAGTAAGTTTTGCTTTAAACAATCCAATGTATTTTAAGGAAATCAAAAGGGAAAAAAGTCTTTTATATTTACCCTAATGTATACCATTTTGAGTGTTATTTTTTTCTGAATATCTAAGTTTCCATCTGGTATCATTTTCCTTCAGCCTGAAGAACCTTCTTTAGTTTGTAGTACAAATATGATGGGGACCAATGCTAGTTTTCTTTTTTTCTCTTTTTTTTGAAAATGTCTATTTTACCTTTATTCTTGAAGATTCTTGGCAGGATATAGAATTTGGGGTTGAGTTTTTTTTCTTCTTCTGGTACTTCAATAAAGACTTCATTCTCTCCTGGCCTCCATTGTTTCTTTTTCTTTTTACTTTTTAACAAAATATTTATTTTTTAAAATAAATAATGTTTTTTGGCTGTGTTGGGTCTTAATTGCAGCACTTGGGATCTTCGTTGAGGCATGCAGGATCTTTGTGGCATGGGCTCTTCATTGTGGCACACAGGCTTCTCTTTTGTTGTAGTGTGTGGGTTTTTTTCTCTCTCTAGTTGGGTCACGTGGGCTCCAGAGCGCCTGGGCTCTGTAGTTTTGTGGAATGCGGGCTCTCTCGTTGAGGCGCACAGGCTTAGTTGCCCCAGGGCATGTGGGATCTTAGTTCCCTGACCAGAGATCGAAACTGTGTCCCCTGAATTAGAAGGTGGTCTCTTTACCACTGGACCACTGAGGAAGTCCTAAGGCCTCCATTGTTTCTGATAAGAAGTTAATGGTAATTTGAATTGTTCTCCTTTATGCAATGTGTCATTTTTCTCCTGGCTGTTCTCAGGATTTTCTCTTCATCTTTGATTTTCAACCATTTATATTTCCAGGTATGGTTTCTTTGTATGAATCCTGATTGGTATTCACAAAGCTTCTTTAAACTTATGTCTCTCACCAAGTTTGGGAAATTTGGGGCATTATTTCTTCATTCTGCTATTTTTCTGCTTCATTCTTTTCTGTCTGGGAATTCAGTTACTCATGTTACTCTTTTGATATTGTCCCACAGGCCCCTAAGCCTGTATTCACTTATTTGCAATTATTTTTCTCTGTGCTCTTCTGATTGCCCAATTCCTGTGTATCTATCTCCAACTTCACTGATTTTTTCCTGTTATTTTCATCTGCTCTTAATCCTATCCAGTGAGACTTTGATTTAAGTCTTATATTTTTGGACTTCCCTGGTGGCTCTGTGGTTAAGAATCTGCCTGCGAATGCAGGGAACGTGGGTTCAATTCCTGGTCTGGGAAGATCCCACATGCCACGGAGCAACTGAGCCTGTGCACCACAACTACTGAGCCTGTGCTCTAGAGCCCGCACGCCACAACTGCTGAGCCTGTGCGCCACAACTACTGAAGCCCGTGTGCTCTAGGGCCTGTATGCCACAACTACTGAGCCCACATGATGCAACTACTGAAGCCTGCGTGCCTGGAGCCCATGCTCCACAACAAGAAAGCCACTGCAATGAGAAGCCCACGCACCAAAACGAAGAGTAGCTCCCATTTGCCATAACTAGAGAAAGCCTGCGTGCAGCAGTGAAGACCCAACACAGCCAAAAATAAATAAAATTTTTTTTTTAAGTATTACTTGTTTATATCTAAAATCGCTTTGGTTCTTTTCTGTGGTTTCTGTTTTTGTGCTGAGATTTCGTCTGTTCACTCATTTCAAGCATATTTTCCTTTATATCATTAAGAACAGTTATAATAGCTATGTTGCAATTGTCTACTATTTCCAACATCTGGGTCATGAGCAAGATGTTCTGTTACTTTTTTTTTAATTAAACTTTTTATTTGGAAATAATTGTAGATTTACATGCAGTAGTAAGAAATAATACAGAGAGATTCCATATACACTTTCTCCAGGTTACACTAGTGGGTAGCATCTTGCAAAAACAAGGATATCCTTACAACCAGGATATTGGCTTTATACAATCCAAGCTTATTCAGATTTCCCCAGTTTTACTTCTATTCATGTATATTTGTGTATTTAGACTTCTGCAGTTTTACCATGTGTAAGTTCATGTATCTGTCACCACAGTCAAGATACAGAACAGTTCTATCACTACAAGAATCCCTCTTTTTTTTTTTTTTTTGCAGCACGCAGGCCTCTCACTGTTGTGGCCTCTCCCGTTGCGGAGCACAGGCTCCAGATGCGCAGGCTCAGTGGCCATGGCTCACGGGCCCAGCCACTCTGCGGCATGTGGGATCTTCCCAGACCGGGGCACAAATCCATGTCCCCCGCATCAGCAGGTGGACTCTTAACCACTACGCCACCAGGGAAGCCCAAGAATCCCTCATTTTTTAAAACTTAAATAAATGGAATTAATAATAGTGTGTAAACTTTGGCAATTGGCTTTTTTCACTCAGTAAAATTCCTTTGAGTTTCATCCAGATTGTTGCATTCTTATGCAACAATGAATACTTTTATTACCTTTTATTGCTGAGTAGTACAGATGTACCACAGTTAATCATTAACCTATGGAAGGACATCTGGGTTGTTTCCGTTTATGTACAGTTTCATATGTGAAAATAAGATTTCATTGCACTGGGATAAATTCTCAAGAGTGTGTTTACAAAGTGGGCATATTTTACATTCTCACCATCAATGTATGAGTGATCCAGTTTCTTTGTATCCTCATCTGCATTTAGTTGTCATTTTTTATTTAGCCATTTCATTTGGTGTATGATCTCTCTTGTGATTTTAACTTGCATTTTCCTAATGGCTAATCAAAGTGACCATCTTTTTGTGTGCTTATTTGCCATGTTCATATCCTCTTCCTTGAAATGTCTCTTCATGTCTTTTGTCCACTTTGTAATTGAATTGTTTTTTTTTACGCTTGAGAGTTGTTTATAATAGATACTAGTCTTTTGTTGGATATGTATTTGCACATATTTTCTTCCAGTCTGTGGCTTATGTATTCATCCATTTACCTTTATCCTCTTTTTTTTTGGCTTAGCCACACAGCTAGCAGGATCTTAGTTCCTCAACCAGGGATTGAACCCGTGCCCCCGGTAGTGGAAGCACTGAGTCCTAACCACTGGACCACCAGGGATCCCCTACCTTTATCCTCTTAACAGGAATTTTTGCAAAACAAGTTTTAAAAAAGGTTTTATAGTTTTTACTTTTTATGTCTGATAATACGTAGAGGTGTAAGGTTTAGGTCAAAATTGTTAGGAGGTTGGTTGAGGGGTTTTCTGCCTCAGCATGTCCAGTTGCTCCAGCACCATTTGTTAAAAGAACTATACTCCATTTAGTTGCACTTGCACCTTGGTCAGTATTCAGATGTGCATTTTGTGTGGGTCTATTTCTGCATTCTCTGTTCTGTTCCATCAATCTATGTGTCTTTCCCTCTGCAAGACTCTTAATTACTGTATACATAATAAGTCCTAATATTAGGTCGTGATTCCTTCCTCTTTATTCCTCTTTTTCAAAATTGTTGTTGCTATTCTAGGGCCTGTACTTCTTTTTGACTGTGTCTTTATATGTAAATTTTTAAATAAGTCTGTTTGTCTATAAAAATACCTTTCTATGATTTTGATAGGAATTACATTAAACCTACAGATCAGTTTGAGTGTTTGACATCTTTACTATGTTAAGCCTTTTAGTCACTGAGGACAGCTTATCTCTAATTATTTAGATTGTCTGATTTCTTTCATGGGCATTTTGTAATTTTCAGTATATGTATATTTTTTTCTTAAGTTGATGCTTAAGTATTTCCATTTTGGGGGGTGATTTGTTTTTCTTGAGAATAGTTCATGTTCTGCTTCTTCACATGTATAGTAATTATGGATGTATCCTAGAAATTACAAATCAGTTGTAGAGACTAGATCCTGTCATGTTCTTCTGAAGAGGACCATTTTATTTGTTTAGCAGGCAGTTTACTTGGCTGACCCTCCGCAGTGAGTGGCAGCTCAAATCTTAGTTGGGTTCTTTGAGCCTTACCTTGAGTCTCTGCACATACATGATTTAGGGGTCAAGCAAGGATTTGGTCAGTGTTTATAACACAGAGTTTGGAGCTCCTCCCAAACTTTCTGGAATTTCCCACCTCATTTTCTAGTGCTGTGGTTGCCATTCTGTCCTCTGGTTCTTCAAAGTTTTCTGTTAAAGTTTTAGCCAGTCAACATGACACAGACAGGGGCTTCTCCTCAGACTAAAAGCCATAAAAAATGAAAAGGGGAATTCATCCCATTCCATTCAAAGATTTTCAAAAATTTACACTAAACATAATATCTCACAGTTAAATGATAGCTATTAACTGTATTTTACCATATTTTCCATATTCTGTACTTAATCCATATTTTACAGATGAAACCATTAAGATCTGAGCTAGCCCCACTCTGCCTGAGCTATAAACTCATTTTTCTGATAAAGGTGAAATTTTGTTACACAGGATCTGTCACTAATGGTGACAGGTGCTAAATAGCTACCTTGAAAGACGAATGTTTAGGTTTTTTGGTCATAAAGCAGAGTAAAGGAATCTATTACCTAATTAACAGTTTGAAATCTGAAAAAAATGAACAATGTTGGGTTTTTTACCCCCTTTTATAGGAATCTCCTCCTCAAGTAGAAAATTACTGTCTACCAGAAGCTATTTCATTTCTTCAGAATAATAAGGAACCTGGGCCTGGATTCTCACAAAAGAGGAAAGCTCCTACAGAGAAAAATAAAATCAAACGACCTAGAGTACAGTAATTGTATTTACTCAGTTACCAAACATTAAATGTGTTTTAAATTAATAGCTTGAATGTAACTGTGATGGATTTGTATAGTAATTTAAAGACAAGAACTTGAAGAATTCAGCTTCAGTGTAACAATGACCCTGCTTGAAGTTAGTTTTTAACACCTGAAATTTTAATCATTGAAATATTAACTGTTCCTGAATGGAAAGTTACCTAAAATAACAAAGTGCAACTCCTCAGCTAGCTTGTCATTAAACCATATTGACATGTGTAAAGGGCTTTTTGTTTATTTATTTTCTTGTAAATATCTGAGTCTGTAGCTTAGTAGAAGTTTTAGCAAGGTGATAGATTTTGCCTTAAAATGTCTTTTAATTCATAACAACAAGGAAATTATCAATTGGGATTTATTCTTGTTTTCCATGATTTTTAGCTTCTCACCATTTTACCTCTTTTTAACAGGAGCCTGAGCGCAAGGTTTAATGAGGAACTGAGGCTTTAAACTTAATGTGTGTGTATATATGTATATGCATGTTTATACAAATCTCCATGAGGTTTTCCAAGTTTGGACGCCAAAACTTCGAAAATAAGGACAATAAAGAATAAAAGTAGTGACTCAAAGTAGTTCAAATAAGTTTTTAAAAAGAAAAGCTTTCTGGTATCCATTTTCTTGTTGAAGCAATAAAAGATTTGTAAAACACATTAAAAAGTGAATCTAGTCATGTTTCTGATGTTGCTTATATAGAATATTGGTCTAGTGGGTTGAAAAAAAAGGAACTACAAAATTGCAGTAGCCTCTATTAAATAATCTAAACCTAAACACCAGGTACTACATGCATGACCACAATTCTCTAATTATAAAGCTACCTCATTTTGTTTGTAATTTTGATGTAAACTGTTCAATTCCTAATAATTCTTTTAAAGCCAAATTCAAATGGTGATGGATTAAAGTCCTCAACCTGGACATCAAACCCCTGAAGTTTTCATCAGGTTTTCCTCTAAATGGAGTAGGGGTTATCCTTGCCCTTCACAATACGAATTCCTACACACTTCAAACAGGTAGCACTGTTATATAAACTGTACTCCTGTCCCTCCCCCAAGCAAAAAAACACATGGGCCTGGTTTTATTAGAGCCAGTTTGTGTTAGTTGGGTCCTTTCATTGGCAGTTTGCAGTAAGTTTCTCCCTGAATTTCACTACTTAAAAATTCTTTGAAATAGTTACTCTACAAATCTTGATGAGCACACTGTTGACAAAACAACAAATGTTATTCCATTTCTCTATCCCAGGAAAAATTAACTAATGTACCATTTTCTTTTCTGCCAAGATTATGAACTATTTTTTCAGTTCAGGCCTTCAACACACAGTTTACAATTTTAAGGCTCCAGATCGGTCTACACCCTGCATAAATCATTTCAACTCAGGCTTTGGCTCTTACACTGTAAATGTCCTAATGCCAGCAAGTTCTTCTTAGCATGCAAATAATTCCAAGCATAGGTAGGTATCTCATTTAAAAAGGAAAAAAAAACAAAAATCTTTCCTTGATTATTCTTATTTTCTCCTTAGTATTACTACAGTATTTTAATCTGTGCCGCTTAAATTAGCATCTTATATTCCTCCATGAATTTTTCATGTTCATTGGTCTGATCTCATCACCATTAATTCAACAAATAAGACACCTTAGCTGTAAGGTAGTGCGTGGGCTTCAGGAGCAAACCACTTAGAGCACGTGCTCTCTGAGACAGCTTACAGAAGCAGGGCCCTCAATGCAGACACAGCACTCAGTTATACTCAGTATTTATATTATGGGCTGAATCGTGTCTTTCTTCCTCAACCCCCAAAAGAAAATTTCGTAAATTGAAACTTAACCCCATACATAACTGTACTTGGAAATTGGGCCATTGAGGGGGTAATTAAGGCTAAATGAGGTCCTATGAATGGGGCCCTACTTTGGTAGGACTGGTGGCCTTATGAGGAGAGACCAGGAGTTCATGGGCACAGAGGAAAGAGAGGAAAGACAAGACCATGTGGGGACACAGAGGCAGCTGTCTGCAAATTAGGAAGAGATGCCTTACCAGAAGCCACCCATGGCAGCACCTCAGCCTTAGAATTTTAGCCTCCAGAATTGTGAGAAGTTTGTTGTTCAAGCCACCCACTCTGTGGTATTCTCTTTTGGCAGCCCCAGCAGACTAATAACAATATTACCATGCAGAGGTTCACAAACTGCGCCATAATGCTCAGGAATGGCATAAGCACACTTTCGTAGGGTAGAGCTCAGAGTTTTAGAGTTCACATCCGTGGCTTCCCACCCAAAAAAGACAAACCACTGCTCTAGTCCAAACCTGTTAAAAGACAGGAAGGAAAGGGAAGGACAGAACAGCTAGAAAATGAAGGAGGGGCACAGCTGTTGGGATTCAATAAAAAGGAGCTGGAACTGGCTGAAACCAAGGAGCCTTCAAGAATAGTCTGGTCATTGACCTTTAGCTCATTATACCTATATTGTAATACAGTGGTCCCCAATCCTTTTGCCACCAGGGACCAGTTTCGAGGAAGACAATTTTTCCACGGATGGGGGGTGGTGGGGTGGGGGATGGTTCAGGCGGTAATGGGAACAAAGGGGAGCGGCAGATGAAGCTTTGCTGGCTCACCCGCCGCTCACCTCCTGCTGTGTGGCCTGGGCGTTGGGGACCCCTGTTGTAATACTAAAAATCACTCCCCCTTACGTGGACCAAAAAAGTGGGCAGTGGCTGAATACCTGGGAAATACCCACGTTTCACTGAAATAGCAAGAATATTCCTCCCACTCATTAGCCTATGAAATAAGCCCATAAAACCCAAAAACCCCATGCCCTGGGGTCACTCTCACTTTCTGAAGACATCAGGCCAGAAGGGAGTGGCATGATATATTTAAAGTGCTGAAAGAAAAAAATACTGTGCTGGCAAACTTGTCCTTCAGAATTGGAGGAGAGATAGAGGGTTTTCCAGACAAGGAAAAGCTAGAGAAGTTCATCAATACTAGACCAGACTTACAAGAAATGTTAAAGGAACTTCTTTAAGCTGAAAGAGGGTTGGAGGCACTAATTAGTAATGAGAAACATGGAAGTATAAATCTCACTGTTAGAGATAAATATATAGTAAAATTCAGAAAAATCTAATGTAAAATTGGTGAGTTAATCACTTATAAAGGTACTAGGAAGGTTAAGACAAGAGTAGTAAAACTACAATTTTTTAACAATAATAACAATATTAATAATATTAATAACAATAACAATTTGTTAATGGATACACAAGATTAAAAGATGTAAATTGTGACATCAATATAAAACGTGGTGTGGGGAGTAAAAATGTAGAGCTTTAGAATGAGATCAAACTTAAGTTGTTATCAACTTAAAATAAACTGTTATAAATAAAAATATAAGTTGTTTTATGTAAGCTCATGGTAACCACAAAGCACAACCCACAGTAGATACATAAAAGACAAAGAGAAAGGAATCAAAGCATACCACTACAGAAAACCATCAAATCAAAAAGTAAGAGAGCAAGAGATGAACAAGGGAACAGAGGAACTACAAAACAGCCAGAAAACAATTAACAAAATGGCAATAACTATGTACCTATCAATAATTATTATAAATGTAAATGGAGTAAATTCTCCAAACAAAAGACATAGAGTAGCTGAATGGATAAAAAAACAAAACAATACATCAACAACAAAAAACATCTATATGGGCCTCAGCAGAGGCTCACTTCAGATGTAAGGACACAAAAAGACTGAACGTGAAGGGATATAAAAAGACATTCCTTGAAACGGAACCCAGAGAAAGCTGGACTAGCTATACTTATAATGGACAAAATAGATTTTAAGTCAAAGAGACAAAGACAGTCATTATACAAATGATAAAAGGGTCAACCCTACAAGAGAATACAATATTTGTAAATATTTATGCACCCAACATAAAATCACCTAAATATATAACGCAAAAATTAACACACATAAAGGAAGAAATAGACAGCAATATAGTTGTAAGGGATTTTAATATTCTACTTTAATTCATGAATAGATCATCCACAATGAAAATCAATACAGAATCACTGGCCTTAAATGACACATTAGATCAAATGGACTTAACAGACATATATAGAACATTCCATCCAAGAGCAACAGAATACACATTCTTCTCAGGTGCACATAAAACATTCTCCAGCATAGATAATATGTTAGGCCACAAAACAAGTCAATAAATTTAAGAAGACTGAAATCATACCAAGCATCTTTTCTGACCACAACGATATGAAACTAGAAATCAATTACAAGAAGAAAACTGGAAAAATCAACAAATATGTGGAGATTAAACAACATGCTACTGAACAACAAATGGGTCAAAGAAGACATCAAAAGAGAAATAAAAAAATACTTTGAAACAAATGAAAATGGAAATACAACATACCAACACTTATGTGATGCAGCAAAAGCAGTTCTAAGAGGGAAGTTAATAGTGATAAAAGCCTTATTAAGAAACAAGAAAGATCTCAAACAACCTAACTTTAGACTTCAAGAAACTACAAAAAGAAGAAAAAATTAAGTCTAAATTTATAAATTTAGAAGGAAGGAAATAACAAAGATCAGAGCAGAAATGAAGTAGAGACTAAAAGACAATAGAAAAGATCAATGAAACTAAGAGCTGTTTTTGAAAAATGAAATATCAAATATAAACTAAAGAAACAAACCTTAGCTAGACTCAAAAGAGGACTCAAAGTCAGAAATGAAAGCAGAGACATTACGATGTCTACTATGAATAATTATACACCAACAAATTGGACAACCTATAAAAAAATGGATAAATTTCTAGAAACATACAGACTACAAAGACTAAGTCATGAGGAAATAAAAAAAATTTTTAACATCTTTATTGGAGTATAATTGCTTTACAATGATATGTTAGTTTCAGCTTCACAACAAAATGCATCAGTTATATATATACATATATTCCCATATCTCTTCCCGTTTGCGTCTCCCTCCCTCCCACCCTCCCTATCCCACCCCTCCAGGCGGTCACAAAGCACCGAGCTGATCTCCCTGTGCTATGCGGCTGCTTCCCACTAGCTATCTACCTTACGTTTGGTAGTGTATATATGGCCATGCCTCTCTCTCGCTTTGTCACAGCTCACCCTTCCCCCTCCCCATATCCTCAAGTGCATTCTCTAGTAAGTCTGTGTCATTATTCCTGTTTCACCCCTAGGTTTTTCATGACATTTTTTTTCTTAAGTTCCATATATATGTGTTAGCATACGGTATTTGTCTCTCTCTTTCTGACTAACTTCACTCTGTATGACAGACTCTAGGTCTATCCACCTCATTACAAATAGCTCAATTTCGTTTCTTTTTATGGCTGAGTAATATTCCATTGTATATATGTGCCACATCTTCTTTATCCATTCATCCGATGATGGACAGTTAGGTTGTTTCCATCTCTGGGCTATTGTAAATAGAGCTGCAATAAACATTTTGGTACATGACTCTTTTTGAATTATGGTTTTCTCAGGATATATGCCCAGTAGTGGGATTGCTGGGTCATATGGTAGTTCTATTTGTAGTTTTTTAAGGAACCTCCATACTGTTCTCCACAGTGGCTGTATCAATTTACATTCCCACCAACAGTGTAAGAGGGTTCCCTTTCCTCCACACCCTCTCCAGCAATTATTATTTCTAGATTTTTTGATGATGACCATTCTGACTGGTGTGAGATGATATCTCATTGTAGTTTTGATTTGCATTTCTCTAATGATTAGTGATGTTGAGCATTCTTTCATGTGTTTGTTCGCAGTCGGCATATCTTCTTTGGAGAAATGTCTATTTAGGTCTTCTGCCCATTTTTGGATTGGGTTGTTTGTTTTTTTGTTATTAAGCTGCATGAGCTGCTTGTAAATTTTGGAGATTAATCCTTTGTCAGTTGCTTCATTTGCAAATATTTTCTCCCATTCTGAGGGTTGTCTTTTGGTCTTGTTTATGGTTTCCTTTGCTGCGCAAAAGCTTTTAAGTTTCACTAGGTCCCATTTGTTTATTTTTGTTTTTATTTCCATTTCTCTAGGAGGTGGGTCAAAAAGGACCTTTCTGTGATTTATGTCATAGAGTGTTCTGCCTATGTTTTCCTCTAAGAGTTTGATAGTTTCTGGCCTTACATTTAGGTCTTTAATCCATTTTGAGCTATTTTTGTGTATGGTGTTAGGGAGTGATCTAATATCATATTTTTACATGTACCTGTCCAGTTTTCCCAGCACCACTTATTGAATAGGCTGTCCTTTCTCCACTGTACATTCCTGCCTCCTTTATCAAAGATAAGGTGACCATATGTGCATGGGTTTATCTCTGGGCTTTCTGTCCTGTTCCATTGATCTATATTTCTGTTTTTGTGCCAGTACCATACTGTCTTGATTACTGTAGCTTTGTAGTATAGTCTGAAGTCAGGAAGCCTGATTCCTCCAGCTCCATTTTTCGTTCTCAAGATTGCTTTGGCTATTCGGGGTCTTTTGTGTTTCCATACAAATTGTGAAATATTTTGTTCTAGTTTTGTGAAAAATGCCAATGGTAGTTTGATAGGGATTGCAATGAATCTGTAGATTGCTTTGGGTAGTAGAGTCATTTTCACAATGTTGATTCTTCCAATCCAAGAACATGCTATATCTCTCCATCTATTTGTATCATTTTTAATTTCTTTCACGAGTGTCTTATAATTTTCTGCATACAGGTCTTTTGTCTCCTTAGGTAGGTTTATTCCTAGATATTTTATTCTTTTGGTTGCAATGGTAAATGGGAGTGTTTTCTTGATTTCACTTTCAGATTTTTCATCCTTAGTGTATAGGAATGCCAGAGATTTCTGTGCATTAATTTTGTATCCTGCTACTTTACCAAATTCATTGATTAGCTCTAGTAGTTTTCTGGTAGCATCTTTAGGATTCTCTATGTATAGTATCATGTCATCTGCAAACAGTGACTTCTTCTTTTCCGATTTGGATTCCTTTTATTTCCTTTTCTTCTCTGATTGCTGTGGCTAAAACTTCCAAAACTATGTTGAATAAAAGTAGTGAGAGTGGGCAACCTTCTCTTGTTCCTGATCTTAGTGGAAATGCTTTCAGTTTTTCACCATTGAGGACGATGTTGGCTGTGGGTTTGTCATATATGGCCTTTATTATGTTGAGGAAAGTTCCCTCTATGCCTACTTTCTGCAGGGTTTTTATCATAAATGGGTGTTGAATTTTTTAAAATGCTTTCTCTGCATCTATTGAGATGATCATATGGTTTTTCTCCTTCAATTTGTTAATATGGTTTATCACGTTGATTGATTTACGTATATTGAAGAATCCTTGCATTCCTGGAATGAACCCCACTTGATCATGGTGTACGATCCTCTTAATGTGCTGTTGGATTCTGTTTGCTAGTATTTTGTTGAGGATTTTTGCATCTATGTTCATCAGTGATATTGGCCTGTAGTTTTCTTTCTTTGTGACATCCTTGTCTGGTTTTGGTATCAGGGTGATGATGGCCTCGTAGAATGAGTTTGGGAGTGTTCCTCCCTCTGCTGTATTCTGGAAGAGTTTTAGAAGGGTAAGGGATAGCTCTTCTCTAAATGTTTGATAGAATTCGCCTGTGAAGCCATCTGGTCCTGGGCTTTTGCTTGTTGGAAGATATTTAATCACAGTTTCAATTTCAGTGCTTGTCATTGGTCTGTTCATATTTTCTATTCCTTCCTGATTCAGTCTTGTCAGGTTGTGCCTTTCTAAGAATTTGTCCATTTCTTCCAGGTTGTCCATTTGATTGGCATAGAGTTGCTTGTAGTAATCTCTCAAGATCTTTTGTATTTCTGCAGTGTCAGTCGTTACTTCTCCTTTTTCATTTCTAATTCTATTGATTTCAGTCTTCTCCCTTTTTTTCTTGTTGAGTCTGGATAATGGTTTATCAATTTTGTTTATCCTTTCAAAGAACCAGCTTTTAGTTTTATTGATCTTTGCTATAGTTTCCTTCATTTATTTCTGATCTGATTTTTATGATTTCTTTCCTTCTGCTAACTTTGGGGTTTATTTGTTCTTCTTTCTCTAATTGCTTTAGGTGCAAGGTTAGGTTGTTTATTCGAGATGTTTCCTGTTTCTTAAGGTACGATTGTATTGCTATAAACTTCCCTCTTAGAACTGCTTTTGCTGCATCCCATAGATTTTGAGTCGTCGTGTCTCCATTGTCATTTGTTTCTAGGTATTTTTTGGTTTCCTCTTTGATTTCTTCAGTGATCACTTCGTTATTAAGTAGTGTACTGTTTAGCCTCCATGTGTCTGTATTTTTTACAGATCTTCTCCTGTAATTGATATCTAGTCTCATAGTGTTGTGGTCGGAAAAGATACTTGATACAATTTCAATTTTCTTAAATTTACCAAGGCTTTTTTGTGACCCAAGATATGATCTATCCTGGAGAATGTTCCATGAGCACTTGAGAAAAATGTGTATTCTGTTGTTTTTGGATGGAATGTCCTATAAATATCAATTAAGTCCATCTTGTTTAATGGATCTAAAGCTTGTGTTTCCTTATTTATTTTCTTTTTGGATGATCTGTCCGTTGGTGAAAGTGGGGTGTTAAAGTCCCCTACTATGAATGTGTTACTGTCGATTTCCCCTTTTATGGCTGTTAGTATTTGCCTTATGTATTGAAGTGCTCCTATGTTGGGTGCATAAATATTTACAATTGTTATATCTTCTTCTTGGATTGATTCCCTTGATCATTATGTAGTGTCCTTCTTTGTCTCTTCTAATAGTCTTTATTTTAAAGTCTATTTTGTCTGATATGAAAATTGCTACTCCAGCTTTCTTTTGGTTTCCATTTGCATGAAATACCTTTTTCCATCCCCTTACTTTCAGTCTGTATGTGTCTCTAGGTCTGAAGTGGGTCTCTTGTAGTCAGCAAATATATGGGTCTTGTTTTTGTATCCATTCAGCCAATCTGTGTCTTTTGGTGGGAGCATTTAGTCCATTTACATTTAAGGTAATTATCGATATGTATGTTCCCATTCCCATTTTCTTAATTATTTTGGTTTCGTTATTGTAGGTCTTTTCCTTCTTTTGTGTTTCTTGCCTAGAGAAGTTCCTTTAGCAGTTGTTGTAGAGCTGGTTTTGCGGTGCTGAACTCTCTCAGCTTTTGCTTGTCTGTAAAGGTTTTAATTTCTCCATCAAATCTGAATGAGATCCTTGCTGGGTAGAGTAATCTTGGTTGCAGGTTTTTCTCCTTCAACACTTTCAATATGTCCTGCCACTCCCTTCTGGCTTGCAGAGTTTCTGCTGAAAGATCAGCTGTTAACCTTATGGGGATTTCCTTGTGTGTTATTTGTTGTTTTTCCCTTGCTGCTTTTAATATGCTTTCTTTGTATTTAATTTTTGACAGTTTGATTAATATGTGTCTTGGCGTATTTCTCCTTGGATTAATCCTGTATGGGACTCTTTGTGCTTGGTGGACTTGATTAACTATTTCCTTTCCCATATTAGGGAAGTTTTCAACTATAATCTCTTCAAATATTTTCTCAGTCCCTTTCTTTTTCTCTTCTTCTGGAACCCCTATAATTCGAACGTTGGTGCGTTTAATGTTGTCCCAGAGGTCTCTGCGACTGTCCTCAGTTCTTTTCATTCTTTTTTCTTTATTCTGCTCTGCATTAGTTATTTCCACTATTTTATCTTCCAGGTCACTTATCCATTCTTCTGCCTCAGTTATTCTGCTATTGATCCCATCTAGAGTATTTTTCATTTCATTTATTGTGTTGTTCATCATTGTTTGCTTCATCTTTAGTTCTTCTAGGTCCTTGTTAACTGTTTCTTGCATTTTGTCTATTCTATTTCCAAGATTTTGGATCATCTTTACTATCATTATTCTGAATTCTTTTTCAGGTAGACTGCCTATTTCCTCTTCATTTGTTAGGTCTGGTGGGTTTTTATCTTGCTCCTTCATCTACTGTATGTTTTTCTGTCTTTTCATTTTGCTTATCTTACTGTGTTTGGGGTCTCCTTTTTGCAGGCTGAAGGTTCGTAGTTCCTGTTGTTTTTAGTGTCTGTCCCCAGTGGCTAAGTTTGGTTCAGTGGGTTGTGTAGACTTCCTGGTGGAGGGGACTAGTGCCTGTGTTCTGGTGGATGAGGCTGGATCTTGTCTTTCTGGTGGGCAGGTCCACGTCTGGTGGTGTGTTTTGGGGTGTCTGTAGACTTATTATGATTTTGGGCAGCCTCTCTGCTAATGGGTGGGGTTGTGTTCCTGTCTTGCTAGTTGTTTGGCATAGGATGTCCAGCACTGTAGCTTGCTGGTCATTGAGTGAAGCTGGGTGCTGGCGTTGAGATGGAGATCTGTGGGAGATATTCGCCATTTGATATTATGTGCAGCTGGGAGGCCTCTTGTGGACCTGTGTCCTGAAGTTGGCTCTCCCACCTCAGAGGCACAGCACTAACTCCTGGCTGCAGCACCAAGAGCCTTTCATCCACACGGCTCCTTAATTTGGGATGATTCATTGTCTATTCAGGTATTCCACAGATGCAGGGTACATCAAGTTGATTGTGGAGCTTTAATCCGCTGCTTCTGAGGCTGCTGGGAGAGATTTCCCTTTCTCTTCTTTGTTCTCACAGCTCCCAGGGGCTCAGCTTTGGATTTGGCCCCGCTTCTGAGTGTAGGTCGCCGGAGGGCGTCTGTTCTTCGCTCAGACAGGACGGAGTTAAAGGAGCCGCTGATTCAGAGGCTCTGGCTCACTCAGGCCAGGGGGTAGGGAGGGTCACAGAGTGCAGGGCGGGCCTGCGGCGGCAGAGGCCGGCGTGACGTTGCCAGCCTGAGGTGCGCCGTGCGGTCTCCCGGGGGAGTTGTCCCTGGATCCCGGGACCCTGGCAGTGGCGGGCTGCACAGGCTCCCCGGAAGTGGGTGTGTGGATAGTGACCTGTGTTTGCACACAGGCTTCTTGGTGGCGGCAGCAGCGGCCTTAGCATCTCATGTCTGCTCTGGGGTCCGCACTTTTAGCCGCGGCTCGCGCCCGTCTCTGGAGCTCCTTTAAGCAGCGTTCTTAATCCCCTCTCCTCGCGCACCAGGAAATAAAGAGGGAAGAAAAAGTCTCTTGCCATTTTGGCAGGTCCAGACTTTTCCCCGGACTCCCTCCCGGCTAGCCGCGGTGCACTAACGCCCTGCAGGCTGTGTTCACGCCGCCAAACCCAGTCCTCTCCCGGCGCTCCGACTGAAGCCGGAGCCTCAGCTCCCAGTCCCTCCCGCCCCGGCGGGTGAGCAGACAAGCCTCTCGGCTGGTGAGTGCCGGTCGGCCCTGATCCTCCGCGCTGGAATCTCACCGCTTTGCCCTCCGCACCCTGTTGCTGTGCTCTCCTCCGCGTCTCCGAAGCTCCCCTACCTCCACCACCCACAGTCTCCGCCCGCGAAGGGGCTTGCTAGTGTGTGGACACTTTTCCTCCTTCACAGCTCCCTCCCGCTGGTGCAGGACCCGTCCCTATCCTTTTGTCTCTGTTTATTTTTTTCTTTTGCCCTAACCAGGTACGTGGGGGGTTTCTTGCCTTTTGGGAGGTCTGAGGTCTTCTGCCAGCGTTCAGTAGGCGCTCTGTATGAGTTGTTCCACGTGTAGATGTATTTCTGGTGTATCTAGGAAATAAAAAATTTGATTACAGTGATTACTAGTAAGGAGATTGAATCAGTAATCCAAAACTTCTTAACAAACAAAAGTCCAGGACCAGATGATTCTACTGGTAAGTTCTAGCAAACATTTAAAGAATACCAATCCTTCTCAAACTCTTTCAAAAAAACAAAAGAGGAGGGAACACTTCCAAACCAATTTTATGAGGCCAGCATTACCCTGATACCAAAACCAAAGACACTAGAAGAAAAGAAAATTACAGGCCAACAATGAACATAGATGCAAAAAATCCTCAACAGAATATTTGCAAACTGAATTCAACAATACATTAAAAGGATCAGAAACCATGATTAAATGGGATTTATTCCAGGGATGCAAGGGATAGGGGTGGTTCGATATCCACAATCAGTCAATGTGATACACCATATTAAAATGAAGAATAAAAATCCTATGATCATCTCAATAGATGCTGAAAAAGCTTTTCACAAAATTCAACATCCATTTTAGAAACTCTCAGAACAGTGGTTATAGAGAGAATGCACCCCAACATAATAAAAGCCATGCATGACCAGCCAACAGCCAACATCATACTCAACAGTGAATAGCTGAAAGCTTTTCCTCTAAGATCAGGAACAAGACAAAGGCCCACTCTTGCCACTTTTATTCATCATAGTATTGGAAGCCTTAGCCAGAGCAATGAGGCAAGAAAAAGAAATAAAAGGCATCTAAATTGAAAAGGAAGAAGTGAAACTGTTACTGTTTGCAGATGACATGGTATTATAGCAAGAAAACCCTAAAGACTCCACCAAAAAACTGTTAGAATTAAATAATGAATTCAGTAATGAAGCAGGACATAAAATCAATATGCAAAAATAAATTGCATTTCTGTACACTAATAATGAACTATCAGAAAGTGAAATTAAGAAAACAATCCTAGACCTATACGCTGATAATCATAAAACATTGATAAAGGAAATTGAAGATGATTCAAAGAAATGGAAAGAGATCCCATGCTCTTGGATTGGAAAAATTAATATTGTTATAATGGTCCTACTATCCAAAGCAATCTACAGATTTAATGTAATTCCTATCAAATTACCCATGACATTTTTCACAAAGCTAGAACAAATAATCCTAAAATTATTTGGGACACAGGTTCAATCCCTGGTCCAGGAAGATTCCACATGCCATGGAGCAATTAAGCTCATGCGCCACAACTACTGAGCCTGCGCTCTAGAGCCCACCAACCACAATTACGGAGCCCATGTGCTACAACTACCGAAGCCTGTGTGCCTAGAATCCATGCTCTACAACAAAGAGAAGCCACTGCAATGAGAAGCTCACGCATCACAATGAAGAGTAGCCCCCGCTCACCGCAACTACAGAAAGCCCACGTGCAGCAATGAAGACCTAATGGAGCCAAAAATAAATAAATAAATTTATTTTTTTTTAAAAAAGAACATTCCTTCATACCATATACAAAAATAAACTCAAGAAGGTTTAAAGACTTAAATATAAGACATGACACTGGACTTCCCTGGTGGCGCAGTGGTTAAGAATCTGCCTGCCAATGCAGGGGACATGGGTTCGAGCTCTGGTCCAGGAAGATCCCACACGCCTCGGAGCAACTAAGCCCACGCACCACAACTACTGAGCCTGCGTGCCACAACTACTGAGCCTGAGTGCCACAACTGCTGAAGCCCACATGCCCATAGCCCGTGCTCTGCAACAAGAGAAGACACCACAATGAGAAGCCTGTGCACCACAACGAAGAGTAGCCCCTCCTTGCCGAAACTAGAGAAAGCCCGCATGTAGCAACAAAGACCCAACGCAGCCAAAAATAAATAAATTTATTTAAAAAAAAAGACATGACACCATAAAACTCCTAGAAAACATAGGCAAAACATCCCCCGACATAAATCATAGAAATATATTCTTAGATCAGTCTCCCCAGGCAAAAAAATAAAAGCAAAAATAAACTAATGGGACCTAATCAAACTTACAAGCTTTTGCACAACAAAAGAAACCATAAACAAAATGAAAAGACAACTTACAGAATGGGAGAAAATATTTGCAAATGATATAATGCCAAGGGGTTAATTTCCAAAATATATAAACAGCTCATACAACTTCATATAAAAAAAAAAGCCAAACAACTCAATCAAAAAAGGGCAGAAGACCTAAATAGACATTTCTCCAAAGAAGACATACAGATGGCCAACAAGCACATGAAAAGATGCCCAACATCGCTAATTATTGGAGAAATGCAAATCAAAACCACAGTGAGCTATCACCTCACATCAGTCAGAATGCCTATCATCAAAAATCTACAAATAGAATTCCCTGGTGGTCCAATGGTTAAGACTCCATGCTTCTAATGCAGGGGGTGCGGGTTTGATCCCTGGTAAGGGAACTAAGATCCCACATGCTGCGCAACATGACCAAAAAAAGAAAAAAAAAGAAGAAGTCTACAAGTAATAAATGCTGGAGAGGGTGTGGAGAAATAGGAACCCTCTTACACTGTTGGTGGGAATGTAAATTGATGCAACCACTATGAGAAACAGTATGGTGGCTCCTTAAATAACTAAAAATAGAGTTACCATATGATCCAGCAATCCCACTCCTAGGCATATATCCAGAAAAGACAAAAACTCTAATTCAAAAAGATACATGCACCCCACTTATCATAGCAGCACTATTTACAATAGCCAAGATACGGAAACCACACAAATATCCGTGAACAGATGAATGGGTAAAGAAGATGTGTGTGTGTGTGTGTGTGTGTGTGTGTGTGTGTGTGTTATATGTATACAATGGAATATTACTCAGCCATAAAAAAGAGTAAAATAATGCCATTTGCAGCAATGTGGATGGACCTAGAGATTGTCATACTAAGTGAAGTAAGCCAGACAAAGACAAATATCATATGATATTGCTTATATGTGGAATCTTTTTTTAAAAAAGATACAAATGAACTTATTTACAAAATAGAAATAGACCCACAAACATAGAAAACAAACTTATTTCCAAAGGGAAAAGGGGTGGTGGAGGGATAAATTAGGAAGTTGGGATTAATATATACACACTACTATATATAAAATAGATGACCAACAAGGACCTACTATATAGCACAGAAAAATATACTCAATATGCTGTAATAACTTATAAGGGAAAATAATCTGAAAAAGAATATATTGTCATATATCTATATATATAGCTATATGACTGAATCACTGTGCTCTACCCTTAAACTAACACAACATTGTAAATCAACTATATTTCAATAAAATATATATGTAATTATATATATAATTTGATGATTAAAGAATAATATATATTATATATATAAAATATATTTTATACATATATATAGTAGTCATAAAATTTGTATGGAATCACAAAAGACCTGAATAGCCAAAGCAACTTGAGAAAGAATAACACAGCTGGAAGCATCATGGTTCCTGATTTCAAACTATATTACAAAGATATATTCATCAAAATAGTATGGTGCGGGGCTTCCCTGGTGGCTCAGTGGTTAAGAATCTGCCTGTCAATGCAGGGAACACGGGTTCAAGCCCTGGTCTGGGAAGATCCCACATGCGGTGGAGCAGCTGAGCCCGTGGGCCACAGCTACTGAGCCCGCACACCACAACTACTGAAACCCATGTGACTAGAGCCTGTGCTCCACAGTAAAAGAAGCCACCACAATAAGAAGCCTGAGTACCTCAATGAAGAGTAGCCCCCGCTTGCCACAACTAGAGAAAGCCCGCGCACAGCAACGAAGACCCAACACAGCCAAAAATAAATAAATTTATTTTAAAAAATAGTATGGTGCGGACATTAAAAACAGACACATAGATCAATGGAACAGAATAAGCCCACACATACATAGTCAATTAACTTACAAAAAAGGTGCTAAGGATATACAATGGGGGAAAGATAATCTCTTCAATAAATGGTGATAGGAAGGGGCTTCCCTGGTGGCGCAGTTGTTGAGAGTCCGCCTGCCGATGCAGGGGACATGGGTTCGTGCCCCGGTCCGGGAAGATCCCAGGTGCCGCGGAGCGGCTAGGCCCGTGATCCATGGTCACTGAGCCTGTGCGTCCGGAGCCTGTGCTCCGCAACGGGAGAGGCCACAACAGTGAGAGGCCCGCGTACCGCAAAATAAATAAATAAATAAGTAAATAAATAAATAAATAGTGATGGGAAAACTGAGCAACCACATGCAAAACAATGAAACTGGACCACTATCTTATTCCATACACAAAAATATACTCAAAATGGATTAAAGTCCTGAACGTAAGACCTAAAACCATAAAACTCCTGGAAGAAAACATAGCAGTGATCTCCTTGACATAGGTCTTGGTGATGATACTTTGGATTTGACACCAAAAGCAAAAATAAACAAGTGGAACTAAATACTTCTGCACAGCAAAGAAAACCATCCACAAAATGAAAAGGCAACCTACTGAATGGGAGAAAATATTTGTAAACCATATAACTGATAAAAGGTTAATATCCAAATTGTATAAGAATCCATGCAACTCAATAGCAAAAAACTAATCTGATTAAAAAATGGGCAGAAGGGACTCCCCTTGTGGCACAGTGGTTAAGAATCCACCTGCCAGTGCAGGGGACACGGGTTTGATCCCTGGTCCGGGAAGATTCCACATGCCACGGAGCAACTAAACCCATGCGCCACAACTACTGAGCCTGCACTCTAGAGCCTGTCAGACACAATTACTGGCATCAAAGAAGTTCTTGAGAATGAGCATGTCTTTGCAAGGCACTCTGACCCAAGTGAAGAATCTCAGGATTTTCAAGAAAATGTTCGCCTCCTCAGCTAACACAGGAGGGCAAACTATGTCCACTGACAAGGAAGGCTCAGAGAGACTTGACTTTTTAACACTCTCAGTTTAGCCTGAGTCCAACCAGAATTTGCCATTCCAAGTTCCTCCATCTCTCCCAGTCAATATCCTAAATTTCACATGAGCAACTTAATGAGGTTGTGAATTCAACTGATGTCATAATTCTACAACCTGCACAATTAAGTCTTGTTTGATTTTCAGCAACATCAGCTCCCTGGCTCCGTGAAATGATTCTCTTAGGGCTGCCATGGATGCTCTCTGGTCCTTGGACGGTGACTTGAGCTGAGAGTTTCAGGACCTGAGCTTGTCATTTCTTCTTGTAAGCACTCCAGTGCATGGAGAACCAGCCCCACACTAGCCCTTGCAGGCATCATTACTGCCATAAAACTCAAGTGCAGCCCAAGTCCCAGGGGCTCCCAAAGCACTTGCTTCAGCAGACACTTCATCACAAACAGAGGTGGTAGCTGAACTGTAATGCATGTCGTGGATTATGAGTATCCCATTTCCCACTGGCAAGGAGCTCATCATTTTGCTTGAGTCCAAAGGTACCACCAAACCAATCCCCAAATCCAATCTTTGAAGATTTGTCTCCTGAGACCATTCCTGGTACCATTTCATCAGCCAGCATTCAGTCAGGAAACAAATTAAACCAGTAATTTAGACAGGAAAAATATAAAGAATTATTAACTAGTTAAAGTGGTTAACAATTAAAAAGGGTAAAAGAGTGTGCTTAAGGGTACAGCAGTAGCAACTACAGAAAGCAGCCACTAGTCCTAGAGCTGAGGAAGAGTGAACAAGAAAGGAACTTAGAAACTTAAAGGCAAGGGTCCCTCCCAAGGCTGAGGTTCAAACCTGTGAGGGGAGAGCATGGCTGCCACTGCAACAGCCAACCTGCCAGTGGCAGAGAAACTTGCTGGGGAATATGGGCTGAAGTAACTTCTGGAGGGTGGCTGAACCGCGAGGGCTGCTGAGGTGAACATCCCAGGCTCCACATGCCAATCCTCCCAGAGGACCTGAAGAAAGACACGGTCCTCTTGCTAACTCTGCAGTGTTCCTCTGGCGCCCTCTGTTGGCAAAGCACAGATGTGTACAGGGTCCAGAGTTCTTGAACCACAAAATAAGGCTATCAATTAATAACGGGCACACGACTCATTTATAGGAGACATAGGAAAGTAACCTGCTAAGTTCAGAATGTGGACAATTCTACAAGCCAAATGACCAGAATTGTGGTAAGAATACAGTGGGAAAATTATAGGAGCCTTAAAGACTAAATGCAATGGGTCATCCTTGTCTGGATTGTTTCATACAAACCAACTGTAAAGCACCAGGAGAAATCAGAGTAATTTTAACACCAATAGGATATTTGATATTAAGAAAATGTTAGTTGTCAAGCCTGTGCGCCACAACTACTGAGCCTGTGCTCTAGAGCCCACGAGCCACAACTACTGAGCCCACGCACCACAACTACTGAAGCCTGTGTGCCTAGAGCCCGTGCTCCACAACAAGAGAAGCCACTGCAATGAGAAGCCTACGTACCGCCATGAACAGTAGACCCCACTTGCCACATCTAGAGAAAACCCACGTGCAGCAAAGAAAACCCAATGCAGCCAAAAATAAATAAAATAAAATTAATTTTTAAAAAAGAAAGAAAATGTTAGTTGTTTATGTGTGATAATAGTGTTATGGTTAGGGATCTTTATCCCTAGGTGAAACATTTATAGATGAACTAAGTCTGGGATTAGTTTAAATTAATCCGGGAAATGGGGAGGGTGTTTGCAGGTGAAATAAGAGTGGCCCACAGATTGGTAATTGTTGAAGCTGGGCTATGGGTTTGAGGACATCTATTATACTATTCTCTGTACTAGTGTATTTGAATCATGAAACATCCTAAAAAATAAAATCCCACACCCAGAAAAAAAATTAAAGGTAGTACACCTCACCTCAGTATCAGGAACTCTATCTTCTGCTACTTTGAGAGGGAGACTGTAAGGAAACCAGCCTCTAGGACATTCATACCGACCTTGGGATGGGAATATGGCAAAAGGCATTTTCAAGCCAAATTCGAAGAAACATTAGTTTCCCACTTTCCTTCTCTAGCCTTAAATCTAGCAAGTGGAGTGGAAGTAAAGCCTCATGGTTAAGAACACGCCAGGGCCAAAACACCTGGGGTGGAATCCTGGCTCCTTTATCACCTGCTCTGTGATTCAGGCAAGTTTACCTAATTTTTCAGAACCTATTTTCCCATCTTTAAGGGACTGCCAGGAATTAAATGAGTAACATTTGTTACCTGTTTTGAAGAGTGCCTGGCCCAAGGTTAAATACTATATGAGTAATTTTTAAAAATTCTAACAAATGGGGACTTCCCTGGTGGTCCAGTAAGACTCCATGCTCCCAATGTAGGGGGCCCGGGTTCGATCCCTGGTCAGGGAAGTAGATCCCACATGCATGCCACAACTAAGAAGTCCACATGCTGCAACTAAAAATCCCACATGCCACAACGAAGATTCCATGTGCTGCAACTAAGACCTGGTGCAGCCTAAATAAATTAATTAATTAAAAAAAATAATTCTCTAAAAAAAAATTCTAACAAATGATTTGCTATTTAACACCCTTGCCAGACTAGAGCTAAGGTTAAAAAAAGAGAAGGAAGAAGGGAGTGTCAGAAAAGGACACAGGAACATAACAGAAGCTGCAACCTGCTTTCATCCCCATTACACTAACGTGGTGTTAACTGAGGTTGGGAGTCCCTGACATGCAAGTTTAATTCAGGTCCTAATTAAAGGCATACATCTGAACTCTAAAATCAGAGAAACCCAGGAAGACAACTGTATTAGTTCCAGCCATCTAAAGCCAAAGACAAGCCTAAGAGGATTCCTCTCTGTGCCCACACGCCATTCAAAAGGATGCTTCAGTGCAACCCAAAAACCCCTAGAAGGTGACTGAAGTAAACCACCGGCCAGGAGTGTGGGCAGTAAAGCGTCTGAGGTTCCAGGGCTGAGTAGGTAAGCCGTAGGATAGTGCAGTTGCTAAAGCCTGTCTCTGGTAAATTTAATCATGTTCATTTCATAGTCACCAGGGAGAACTCAGAATTACAAAGAAACCCTTAAAACCTAGAGGTGGTGTCACTGGGCAACATAATGGAAGGACAAATTAAAAGTAGTCAGTGTAAGGCAGATTAACATGTACAGTGAGTAACTTCTGGAATGGTCAGACTTATTGTCAAGACACAAGTCAAACAAATTACTGTATGAGAAGGAAAACAAAGTAGCTACGGTAATTATATTGATGGTGAGGCAGTTTTCTGGGAAATATTTAACATAGCCTTTATGCTGATAATTACTGAACTATAAAAAGGTGTATGGAAAAATCAAAAAAACTTAGTATTTCAGCTTACAGGTCTTCCCCCTTCCCATTTCAGTATCCATTTCCTCCCATTTCACAGTCTCCAATAATGCATTTAGAAATATGATAATCTTTTCTGGGCTAAGAATACAGTAGAAAGAATTTCCTACATAGTCTAATGAGCTCTGTGAATGTTTTCCCACTCAGTCACAGAGAGACCATTTGTCTCTCACTTTGACATAGCCCAGTGGTTCCCATAATTTGCCACACATTAGAATTAACTGAAGAGAAAAAATATCCCTGTGTGCAGGTCACACCCCAAACCAATTAAATCAGAATGCCTGGGAGTGGGAGTCAGACATCAGTACTTTTTTGTTTTGTTTTTTAAATTTTTTTAATTTATTTTTTTATACAACACATTCTAATTAGTCATCAATTTTATACACATCAGTGTATACATGTCAATCCCAATTACCTAATTCATCATACCACCATCCACACCCTGCCACAGCTTTCCCCCCTTGGTGTCCATATGTTTGTTCTCTACATCTGTGTCTCAACTTCTGCCCTGCAAACGGTTCATCTGTACCATTTTTCTAGGTTCCACATACATGCATTAATATACGATATTTGTTTTTCTCTTTCTGACTTACTTCACTCTGTATGAGTCTCTAGATCCAACCACGTCTCAACATGTGACCCAATTTCGTTCCTTCTTATGGATGAGTAATATTCCATTGTATATATGTACTACATCTTCTTTATCCATTCATCTGTCAATGGGCATTTAGGTTGCTTCCATGATCTGGCTATTGTAAATAGTGCTGCAATGAACATTGGGGTGCATTCGTCTTTTTGAATTATGGTTTTCTCTGGGTATATGCCCAGTGGTCAAATTGCTGGATCATATGGTAATTCTATTTTTAGTTTTTTAGGGAACCTCCATACTGTTCTCCATAGTGGCTGTACCAATTTACATTCCCACCAACAGTGCAAGAAGGTTCCCTTTTCTCCACACCCTCTCCAGCATTTGTTGTTTGTAGATTTTCTGGTGATGCCCATTCTAACTGGTGTGAGGTGATACCTCATTGTAGTTTTGATTTGCATTTCTCTAATAATTAGTGATATTAAGCAGTTTTTCATTTGCTTCTTGGCCATCTGTATGTCTTCTTTGGAGAAATGTCTATTTAGGACTTCTGCCCATTTTTGGATTGGGTTGTTTGTTTTTTTAATATTGAGCTGCATGAGCTGTTTATATATTTTGGAGATTAATCCTTTGTCCATTGATTCGTTTGCAAATATTTTCTCCCATTCTGAGCGTTGTCTTTCCATATTGTTTATGGTTTCCTTTGCTGTGCAAAAGCTTTTAAGTTTCATTAGGTTCCATTTGTTTATTTTTGTTTTTATTTCCATTACTTTAGGAGGTAAAAGATTCTGCTGTGATTTATGTGATTTATGTCAAAGAGTGTTTTTCCTATGTTTTCCTCTAAGAGTTTTATAGTGTCCGGTCTTACATTTAGGTCTTAAATCCATTTTGAGTTTACTTTTCTGTTTAGTGTTAGGGAGTGTTCTAATTTCATTCTTTTGCATGTAGCTGTCCAGTTTTCCCAGCACCACTTATTGAAGAGACGATCTTTTCTCCATTGTATATCCTTGCCTTCTTTGTCATAGATTAGTTGACCATAGGTGCGTGGGTTTATCTCTGAGCTTTCTTTCTTGTTCCATTCATCTATGTTTCTGTTTTTGTGCCAGTATCATATTGTCTTGATTACTGTAGCTTTGTAGTATAGTCTGAAGTCAGGGATTCTGATTCCTCCAGCTCTGTTTTTTCCCCTCAAGACTGTTTTGGCTATTCAGGGCCTTTTGTGTCTCCATACAAATTTTAAGATTTTTTGTTCTAGTTCCGTAAAAAATGCCATTGGTAATTTGATAGGCATTGCATTGAATCTGTAGATTGCTTTGGGTAGTATAGTCATTTTCACAATACTGATTCTTCCAATCCAAGAACATGGTATGTCTCTCCATCTGTTGGTATCATCTTTAATTTCTTTCATCAGTGTCTTATAGTTTTCTGTATACAGGTCTTTTTTCTCCCTAGGTAGGTTTATTCCTAGGTATTTTATTCTTTTTCCTGCAATGGTAAATGGGAATGTTTCCTTAATTTCTTGTTCCGATTTTTCATCATTAGTGTATAGGAAAGCAAGAGATTTCTGTGCATTAATTTTGTATCCTGCAACTTTACCAAATTCATTGATCAGCTCTACTAGTTTTCTGGTGGCATTTTTAGGATTCTCTATGTAGAGTATCATGTCATCTGTAAACAGTGAGAGTTTTACTTCTTCTTTTCCAATTTGTATTTCTTTTTCTTCTCTGATTGCCATGACTAGGACTTCCAAAACTATGTTGAATAATAGTGGTGAGAGTGGACATCCTTGTCTTGTTCCTGATCTTAGAGGAAATGCTTTCAGTTTTTCACTGTTGAGAATGATGTTTGCTGTGGGTTTGTCGCATATGGCCTTTATTATGTTGAGGTAGGTTCTCACTATGCCCACTTTCTGGAGAGTTGTTATCATAAATGGGTGTTGAATTTTGTTATAAGCTTTTTCTGCAACTATTGAGATGATCATATGGTTTTTATTCTTCAACTTCTTAATATGGTGTATCACATTGATTGATTTGCATATATTGAAGAATCCTTGCATACCTCGGATAAATCCCACTTGATCATGGTGTATGATCCTTTTAATGTGTTGTTGGATTCTGTTTGCTAGTATTGTGTTGAGGATTTTTGCATCTATATTCATCAGTGATATTGGTCTGTAATTTTCTTTTTTTGTGGTATCTTTGTCTGGTTTTGGTATCAGGGTGATGGTGGCCTCATAGAATGAGTTTGAAAGTGTTCCTTCCTCTGTAATTTTTTGGAAGAGTTTGAGAAGGATGGGTGTTAGCTGTTCTCTAAATGTTTGATAGAATTCACCTGTGAAGCCATCTGGTCCTGGACTTTTGTTTGTTGGAAGATTTTTAATGACAGCTTCAATTTCATTACTTGTGATTGGTCTGTTCATATTTTCTGTTTCTTCCTGGTTCAGTCTCGGAAGGTTATACCTTTCTAAGAATTTGTCCATTTCTTCCAGGTTGTCCATTTTATTGACATAGAGTTGCTTCTAGTAGAGTCTTAGGGTGCTTTGTATTTCTGCGGTGTCTGTTGTAATGTCTCCTTTTTCATTTCTAATTTTACTGATTTGAGTTCTCTCCCTCTTTTTCTTGTTGAGTCTGGCAAATGGTTTATCAATCTTGTTTATCTTCTCAAAGAACCAGCTTTTAGTTTTATTGATCTTTGCTAATTGTTTTCTTTGTTTCTATTTCATTTATTTTTGCTCTGATCTTTATGATTTCTTTCCTTCAGCTAACTTTAGGTTTTCTTTGTTCTTCTTTCTCTAGTTCCTTTAGGTGTAAGGTTAGATTGTTTATTTGAGATTTTTCTTGTTCTTTGAGGTAGGCATGTATAGCTATAAACTTCCCTCTTAGAACTGCTTTTGCTGCATCCCATAGGTTTTGGATCGACATGTTTTCATTGTCATTTGTCTCTAGGTATTTTTTGATGTCTTCTTTGATATCTTCAGTGATCTCTTGGTTATTTAGTAATGTATTGTTTAGCCTCCATGTGTTTGTGTTTTTTATGTTTTCTCCCCTGTAATTCATTTCTATCTCATAGCGTTGTGGTCAGAAAAGATGCTTTGATATGATTTTAATTTTCTTAAATTTACTGAGGCTTGATTTGTGACCCAAGATGTGATCTATCCTGGAGAATGTTCCATGTGCACTTGACAAGGAAGTGTAATCTGCTGTTTTTGTTTTTGTTTCTGTTTTTTGTTTTTTGTGGTACACAGGCCTCTCACAGCTGTGGCCTCTCCTGTTGCGGAGCACAGGCTCCGGACACGCAGGCTCAGCGGCCATGGCTCACAGGCCCAGCCACTCCGTGGCATGTGGGATCCTCCCAAGACTGGGGCACGAACCCATGTCCCCTGCATCGGCAGGCAGACTCTCAACCACTGCGCCACCAGGGAAGCCCTAATCTGCTGTTTTTGGATGGAATGTCCTATAAATATCAATTAAATCTATCTGGTCTATTGTGTCATTTAAAGCTTCTGTGTCCTTATTAATTTTCATTTTGGATGATGTCCATTGGAGTGAGGTGTTAAAGTCCCCCAGTATTATTGTGTTACTGTCGATTTCCTCTTTTATATCTGTTAGCAGTTGCCTTACGTATTGAGGTGCTCCTATGTTGTGTGCATATATATTTATAATTGTTATATCTTCTTCTTGGATTGATCCCTTGATCAATATGTAGTGTCCTTCCTTGTCTCTTGTAACATTCTTTATTTTAATGTCTATTTTATCTGATATGAGTATTGCTATTCCAGCTTTCTTTTGATTTCCATTTTCATGGAATATCTTTTTCCTTCCCCTCACTTTCAGTCTGTATGTGTCCCTAGGTCTGAAGTGGGTCTCCTGTAGACAGCATATATATGGGTCTTGTTTTTGTATCCATTCAGCAAGCCTGTGTCTTTTCTTTGGAGCATTTAATCCATTCACATTTAAGGTAATTATCGATATGTATGTTCCTGTTACCATTTTCTTAATTGTTTGGGTTTGTTTTTGTAGGTCCTTTTCTTCTCTTGTGTGTCCCACTTAGAGAAGTTCTGTTGGCATTTCTTGTAGAGCTGGTTGGTGGTGCAGAATTCTCTTAACTTTTGCTTGTCTGTAAAACTTTTGATTTCTCCATTGAATCTGGATGAGATCCTTGCCAGTTAGAATAATCTTGGTTGTATGTTCTTCCCTTTCATCACTTTAAGTATATTATGCCACTCCCTTCTGGCTTGTAGAGTTCTGCTGAGAAATCAGCTGTTAACCTTATGAGAGTTCCCTTGTATGTTATTTGTCATTTTTCCCTTGCTGCTTTCAATAATTTTTCTTTGTCTTTAATTTTTGCCAATTTGATTACTATGTGTCTCAGTGTGTTTCTCTTTGGGTTTATCCTGTATGGGACTCTCTGCGCTTCCTGGACTTGGGTGGCTATTTCCTTTCCCATGTTAGGGAAGTTTTCGACTATAATCTCTTCAAATATTTTCTCTAGTCCTTCCTCTGTCTCTTCTCCTTCTGGGACCCCTATAATGAGAATGTTGTTTCATTTAATGTTGTCCCAGAGGTCTCTTAGGCTGTCTTCTTTTCATTCTTTTTTCTTTATTCTGTTCCACAGCAGTGAATTCCACTATTCTGTCTTCCAGGTTACTTATCCGTTCTTCTGCCTCAGTTATTCTATTGATTCCTCCTAGTGTAATTTTCATTTCATTTATTGTATTGTTCATCTCTGTTTGTTTGTTGTTTAATTCTTCTAGGTCTTCGTTAAACATTGCATCTTCTCAATCTTTGCATCCATTATTTTTCTGAGGTCCTAGATCATCTTCACTATCATTATTCTGAATTCTTTTTCTGGAAGGTTGCCTATCTCCACTTCATTTAGTTGTTTTTCTGGGGTTTTATCTCGTTCCTTCATCTGGTACATAGCCCTCTGCCTTTTCATCTTGTCTATCTTTCTGTGAATGTGGTTTTTGTTTCACAGGTGCAGGATTGTAGTTCTTCTTGCTTCTGCTGTCTGCCCTCTGATACATTGCTTTGCTTGAACTCCTCCTCCTACAGACATCAGTATTTTTAGAAAGATCTCCTGGCTTTCCAAAATGAAGCAGTTTGAGAACCATGGATGTAACCCATAGAGCTGCCTCACTTCTTAAGAAGAAAGTCGCTACAGGATAAAAACTTCAGCTGCAGTCTTTTTAGGGATGATACACTGACTGAACTTTGGAGTTGAAAATCCAGGACACAGTCTCTGTCCCGAGGTAATGTTCTGTGTTTCCATACGCTCACATTCAAAATTATCAATAGTTTATTTTGTACATTTTGCCTCCTTACACAAAAAAGATTAAAAAAATCAAAGTTTGAGTTTTTCGGGGAAAAAAAGGTTAAGTTATACAACAGGAGTTAAGAGATGGTATAGAAAGTTATTGCCACTTTGTCATAACAAAGTAAGGAAAGGTAAATACCCTGGTTTAAGATTTAAAGCCTGAGAGCTTCGGTCAAAACTTCTCAGGTTTAAAGAAAAACAAAAACAGAAGACCATGTTTCCTAAAATGACACTGCAAATATGTAGAACATCATACTAAATATTTGCAATAATTTTTTAAAAATAAATTTATTTATTTTTATTTATTTATTATTGGCTGCGCTGGGTCCTCGTTGCTGCCGGGGGCCCGCGGTGTGCAAACCTCTCACTGTGATGGCCTCTGCTGTTATGGAGAATGGGCTCCAGGTGCATGGGCTTCAGTAGTTGTGACTGGTGGGCTCTAGAGGTAGTTGTGGTGCACGGGTCTAGTTGACCCATGGCATGCAGGATCCTCCCTGACCAGGGATCGGACCTGTGTCCCCTGTGTTGGCAGATGGATTCTCAACCACTGTGCTACCAGGGAAGTCCCTAAATATTTGTAATAAATTTTTAAAATCATCCCCTCAGTTGAATCTGCTATGCTTTTTAAGGAGAATGTGGCCACCTCCTTAGATGTTTTCACCTGATATTAAAGCTGTCTGCTCAGGCCTATTACCAATTAAGACAGACTATGGATGCCACTTCCTTCATACTTACACACTATCTTCCATCTATTTGGAGACAAAGGATCTTATTCTTACACACAAGTTTCTTGCTGCCTGCTCTGACTGGATTCCTGTGGAGTGCAGTTGCAGGAGGGTGTTCAGTGGGGAGGATATTCGCAGGTGAAATAATAGTTGACAACTTAAGTTCAACGCATCTTCTGTTACTATATCCAGTTATTGTCTAAAATGCTAGTTCTCACTTGGGTTATAATTTCAAAAGGCTTAAAATACCTTAATGATTTTATATATATATATATATATATATATATATATATTCTAAATCCTTGATGTGGATATAATCCCTTCTCATTGATTTTTAGATAATAAAAACACTTATTTAGATCAGTTATCTATGTCTTTTGATTAATTTATTCTTCATAATATTCTTTACCTTTATATCAAGCTCTAGAAACAATTCATCGGAATTCCCTGGTGGTCCAATGGTTAGGACTTGGAGCTTTCAGTGCCAGGGCTTGGTTCAGTCCCTGGTTGGGGAACTAAGACCCCACAACTGCACAGCATGGCCAAAAAACAAACAAACAAAAGAAGCAATTCATAACTTGCCTGCCTTCTGCAGGCCTCATTATGCCTTGTCAAAGTAGCTGGGTGATAAAACTATTATACGCCTGCAGTTTCAAGACACTGGTTATTAGAGCATCTGTGTATATGATTCTCTACTTCCTTGATTCTCCTTCCTAGCTCTGATTATCCCATTAAATTCTGTCTCCACTGTGTAATACTGATTCTTTTCTTTAATTTTTAAAATTTTTTATTAAAAACATTTTTGGGGGTCTGCGTTGGGTCTTCATTGCTTTGTGCGGGCTTTCTCTAGTTGCGGCGAGTGGGGACTATTCTTTGTTATGGTGTGTGGGATTCTCATTGCAGTGGCTTCTCTTGTTGCAGAGCACAGGCTCTAGGCATGTGGGCTTCAGTAATTGTGGCTCACGGGCTCTAGAGCACAGGCTCAGTAGTTGTGGCCCTCGGGCTCAGCTGCTCCACGGCTTGCGGGATCTTCCCAGACCAGAGCTTGAACCCGTGTCCCCTGCATTTGCAGGCAGATTCTTAACCACTGTGCCACCAGGGAAGTCCCTGTAATACAGATTCTGATCACAATCCTTTCATGTCTACCACCCTCCACCTGACCTCTCTCCCCAAATCCTATGCCACACTCCGAACCTGACATCACTTCCCATATGTTTCTACTCCAATTTCACATTCTAGTGGAGGGAGATAAACAAGATGTTTAATGTGCAAAATAATGGAGGAGTCTTAATGATGGAGGAGTCTTTTTAACAAATGGTGCTGGACAACTGAATATCCACGTGTAAAAGAATGAAGTTAGACTCCTACCTCACACCATATTCAAAAGTAACTCAAAATGGATCAAAGTTCTAAATGAAAGAGCTAAATTGCAAAACTCTTAGAACAAGTATCTTTGTGATTTTGGTAGGTAATTTCTTAGATACACCCAAAACATAAGCAATTAAAAAAAAAAGATAAATTGGGCTTCATCAAAATTAAAAACTTTTGTGCTTCAAAAGACACTATTAAGAAAGTGAAGATGGGAGAAAATGTTTGCAAATCATGTATCTGATGAGGGAGTAGTATCCAGAATATACATATATATATATATATATATAACTCTTATAACAATAATAAAAAGCCAAAAAGTCAATTTAAAAATTAGCAAAGGATTTGCATAGACGAATTTTTCCAAAGTTATATCAATGGCCAACAAGCACATGAGCAGATATTCAACATCATTAATCATTACAGAAATGCAATCAAAACCATGAGATATCACTTCATGCCAACTAGGATGACTAGAATTAAAAGTCAGGTAACAAGTAATTATGAGGCTATGAGGAAATCAAAATCCTCAGACACTGCACAGACATTTTGGAAAAGAGTTTGGTAGTTACTCAAAAAAAGTTACCATGTGACCCAACAATTTCATTCCTAGATATATACCCAAGAGAATTGAAAAACATGTTGACATAAAAACTTGTAAGTTCATAGCAGCATTATTCATAACAAGGACAAAGTGGAAACAATCCAAATGTTCATCAAATGATGAACGGGTAAATGAAATATGGTATATCCACACAAGTCTGGCAATCAAAAGGAATGAAGTACTGGGACTACCCTGGTGGTCCAATGGTAAAGAATCTGCCTTCCAATGCAGGGGATGCGGGTTCGATCCCTGGATGGGGAACTAAGATCCCACATGCTGTGGGGCAACTAAGCCCTTGTGCCACAACTACTGAGCTCACGCGTCTCAATGAGAGAGCCCACCTGCCGCAAACTACAGAGCCCATGCACTCTGGAGCCCACACACCACAACTACAGAGCCTATGCACCCTGGAGCCCGCAAGCCACAAATATAGAGAGAAAAAAACCCGCATGCCACAACTGGAGAGAAGCCCGTGTGCCGCAACTAGAGAGACGCACATGTGCTGCAATGAAGACCCGACACAGCCAAAAATAAATAAACAAAAAAACAAACATGCCAAATGAAAGAAGCCAGTCAAAAAAGACCACATATTATAAAGCCCAGTTTATATGAAATGTCCAGAATAGAGAAATCTATAGAGAAAAAATAATAGTCGGTACCTAGCGTTGGGGATTTGAAGGGAAGTAGGAAAGGACTGCTCATGAGTATGGGGTTTCTTTGGGGATAATGAAAACATTCCAGAATTAAAAGTAGTGATAGTTCCATAACTTTGAGAATATATTGAAAACTACTTAATTGTACAATTTAAAATGGTGACTTTTATCTCAGAAAAAAAAGTTGGTTAAAAAATCCATGGAGGAACTTAGAGGAGGGAAGAGTGATAGGAAGTGTGTTTTTGTGTGTGTTCTATTTTAAATAGGGCTTTGAGAATAATCTCAATCAAATACAAAGAATGACCAAATAGTAAATCGTTAACATTAATGGCTGGCAGCAGCCATTCTGGGGACCTCATTCTATCACAAGGACACTGGTGCTGGCAAGTGCCATTTTGGAATCCTCCTTCTAGATTATTAGCACCGGGACCCCACCCCACACACCAGTTTGTCGGCACCAGTCCTTGGGCCCCCCCAAGCCAAGCAGCTATCTGCATGGGGACACAGCTTTACCCATCAGGAGACCAAGAGCAGATGTGGGCCTGCCTGAGGCCCCCAAGGTCCCTGACCTGGCCCCTCATAACATAGAACCCAAGAGCTGGCCCCACCCACTCGTGGGGCCCCCAAAGCCCGTAAGCCAGCCATGTCAGGACCTGGCCCTGACCACCAGTGGGCTGATACCAGCTCCAGAACCCTGGGCCCCTACCAGAGACCCCAGGACCCAGCTCCACCCTTTAGTGGGGGTTTAGTGAGACCAGCACTAGCCCTGGACCTGGTCTCACTCACCAGTGTTGGACACCAGCTCCGAGACACCTTGGGCCCCTCAGCCAGCAGCCTGGGGTCTGGCCTCACATACCAGTGGGCCAGCACTAGCCCTAGGCCCTGGCCCCAACCACTGGCAGTCTAACACCAGCTCTGGGACACCTGGGCCTGCAAGCAACCATCCCAGGACTCAGCTTTCTCACCAGCAAGCTGGCACCAGGCCTAGAACCGCCCCCCCGCCTCCTGAAGCCAGCTGCCCATGAATCAGCCCTGCCCACCAGTGGCTGGTGGCCTGTGCACTAAGCAGGTCCTTGTGACCAACTGGACCAGGGGCCAGTCATGACTACAAGCATGCCCACGGCAGTCTGCTCCACCACAACAGAAAATCCCAGAAGTTCACAGAGCGGGCACCCCTAGAGAATATAGGTCTGCTGACCGGAGGGCAGTGTGCTGCTGGGACACACAGGACATCTCCTACATAAGGTCACTTCTCCAAGATCGGGAAACATAACAGACCTACCTAATACATAGAAATAAAAACAGCAAATCAGGCAAAGAGGAAATAGAGGAATATGTTTCAAACAAGGAAAAAGATAAAACCTCAGAGGAAGAGATAAATGAAGTGGAGATAATCTACCCAGTAAAGAGTTCAAGGTAGTAATAATAAAGATGCTCAATGAACTCAGAAGAATGGATGAACACAGTGAGAAGTTTAACAAAGAGAAAATATAAAGACGACTCAAAAAGATCTGAAGAATACAGTAACTGAAAAAAAATACACTAGATGGAATCAACAGGAGACGAGATGATACAAAGGAACAGACCAGCAAACTGGAAGTCAGAGTAGTGGAAATCACCCAAGCTGAACAGAAAAAAGAAAAAAAAAAGTGAAGACAGTTTAAGAGACCTCTGGGACAACATCAAGTGTATTAACGGTCTCATGATAGAGGTCCCAGGAGAATAAAGAGGCAAGGAACATATTTGAAGATAAGAGTTCAGCACCACTAAACTGGTTCTACAAGAAATGTTAAAGGTACTTCTCTAAGTGGAAAAGAAAAGACCACAACTAGAAATGTGAAAATTACTAAAGAAAAATCTCATTGGTAAAGGCAAATATAGTCAAGGTAGTAGATCAATCACTTACGAAGCTACTAGGAATGTTATATGGAAAAGTAGTAAAATCACCTATATCCACAAGTAGTTAAGGGATACATAAAACAAGAAAATGTAAAATATGGTGTCAAAAACATTAAACATGGGGGAGTGAAAATGCAGGGCTGTTAAAATGTGTTCAAACTTGAGATAATCAACTTAATCATATATATATATATATATATAGTTATGTATAAACCTCACGGCAACCACAAACCAAAAATCTATAATAGATACACAAGAGAGGAAGCCAAATATAACACAAAAGCCAAATATAACACGCCAATCAAATCACAAGGGAAGAGAACAAAAAAAGGAACCAAAAAGAACTACAAAAACAACCAGAAAACAAGACCCAAATTTATGTGCTGCCTATAAGAGATTCACTTTAGATCTAAAGACACACAGAGTCTGAAAGTGAGGGGATGGGAAAAGGTATTCCATATAAATGGAAATGAATAGAAAGCCAGGGCAGAAATACTTATATCAGACGAAACAGACTTTAAAACAAAGACTGTAACAAGAATCAAAGAAAGACATTACATAATGATCAAGGGATCAATCCAAGAAGGTATAATAATTGTAAATATAACAACTGTAAATCCAAGAAGATATAACAATTGTAAATGTATAACAATTGTAAGTATACATGCACCCAACATAGGAGCACCTCAATATATATGGCACATTTTAACAGACATAAAGGGAGAAACTGACAGTAACACAATAGTAGGGGACTTTAAATTAAACACCCCTCTCTCCTTACATCAACGGACAGATCATCCAGACAGAAAATCAACAAACACTGGCCTTAAATGACACATTAGATCAGATGGACTTAACAGATGCATTTTTTCCAACCATAATGCCATGAGACTAGAAATTAATTACAAGAAAAAAAACAACTGCAAAAAGTACAAACACATGGAGGCTAAACAATATGCTACTGAACAACCAATAGGTCACTGAAAAAAAATCAGAGGAAATAAAAAGAAACCTGGTGACAAATGAAAACACAATGATCCAAAATCCATGGGACACAGCAAAAGCCATTCTAAGAGGAAAGTTTATAGTAATACAAACCTCAGAAAACAAGAAAAATCTTATACCTATACCTATAGGTATACCTATACCTATAGGTAAACCTCAGAAAACAAGAAAAATCTTATACCTATACCCAAACAACCTTATACCTAAAGGAAGTAGAAAAAGAACAAACAAAACCCAAAGTTAAGTAGAAGGAAAGAAATAATAAAGATCAGAGCAGAAATAAATGAAACAGAGACTAAAAATACAATAGAAAAAAAAGGAATGAAACAGCTGATTCTTTGAAAAGATAAATAAAATTGATAAACTTTTAGCCAGATACATCAAGGAAAAGAGAGAAGGCCCAAGTAAGTAAAAATCAGCAATGAAAACAGAGAAGTTGCAACCAATGCCACAGAAATATAAGATCATGAGAATACTATGAACACTTATATGCCAATAAACTGGAAAACTTAGAAGAAATGGATACATTCCTAGGAATGTACAATCTCCCAAGACTGATTCAGGAAGGAGAAAACATGAACAGACTAACAGTAATGGAAATTGAATCAGTAATAAAAACAAAAAAACAAAACAAAGAAAAAACCCCAAAAACTTCCAACAAAAGTCCAATACCAGACAGCTTTACAGCTGATTCTACGAAACATTGAGTTAACATCTACCCTTCTCAAATTCCAAAAATTGCAGAGGAAGAAACACTTCCAAATTCATTCTACAAGGCCACGATCACCCTGATACCCAAACCAAAGATATTAAGAAAATAAGAAAATTACAGGCCAATATCATTGATAAACACAGATGCAAAAATCCTCAAGAAAACATTAGCAAATCAAATTCAACAATACATTAAAAGGATCATACAACATGATAAAAGTGGGATTTAACCCAGGGATGCAAGGATGATTTATCCCCAAATCGATCAATGTGATACACCATATTAACTGAATAAAAATCATGATCATCTCAATAGATGCAGAAAAGCTTTTGACAAAATTCAAAATCCATTTATGATAAAAATTCTCAACAAAGGGACTTCCCTTGTGGTCCAGTGGGTAAGACTCTGTGCTCCCAATGCAGGGGGCCCGGGTTTGATCCTTGGTCAGGGAACTAGATCCCACATGCATGCCACAACTAAGACCTGGAGACACCAAAATAAATACAAAAATATTTAAAAAAAATTATCGACAAAGTGGGTACAGAAGAGAACATACCTCAGTATAATAAAAGCCATGTGTGACAAGCCTACAGGTAAAAAGCTGAAAGCATTTCCTCTAAGATCAGGAACAAAACAAGGATGTCCACTCTCACCACTTTTATTCAACATAGTATTGTAGGTCCTAGCCACAACAATCAGACAAGAAAAAAAATAAGAGGAATTCAAATTTCAAAGGATGAAGTAATGCTCTCACTGTCTGCAGATGACATGATACTGTATACAGATAATCCTAAAGATGCCACCAAAAAACTATTAGAACTTATCAATGAATTCAGTAAAGTTGCAGGTTACAAAATTAATATACAGAAATCTGTTGCATTGCTATACACTAACAACTATCAGAAAGAGAAATTCCACTTACAGTTGCATCAAAAAGAATACCAGGAATAAATCTGACTAGGAAGGTAAAAGACCTGTATTCACTGATGAAAGAAATTGATGACACTAACAAATGTGAAGATGTACTGTGCTCATGGATTGAAGAATATTGTTAAAGTGACCATACCCCCCAAGGCAATCTATAGATTCAATGCAATCCCTATCAAAATACCAATGCTGTTTTTCACAGAACTAGAATAATTCTAAAATTTGTATGGAAACACCAAAGACCCCAAAAGGCCAAAACAATCTTGAGAAAGAACGAAGCTAGAGGTAACATGATCCCTGATTTCAAAGTATACTACAAAGGTATAGTAATCAAAACAGAATGGTACTGGCATAAAAACACACACAGATCAATGGAACAGAATAGAGAGCCCAGAAACAAACTCACACTTTTATCATCAATTAATTTATGATAAAGGATATACAACAGAAAAGACAGCGTCTTCAATAAATGATTTGGGAAACTGGACAGCTACATGCAAAATAAACTGGACTACTTTCTCACACCATATATAAACTCAAAATGTAAGACCTGAAACCATAAAGTTTCTAGAAGAAAAAACATAGGGAGGATGCTCTTTACCATTGGTCTCAGTTTTGTGTGTGTGTGTGTGTGTGTATATATATATATCTTCTGTCTTCTCAGGTAAAAGAAACAAAAAAAAAAATAAACAAATGGGACTACATAAACCTAAAAAGCTTTTGTGCTTTTGCACAGTGAAGGAAACTACCAACAAAATAAAAAGGCCAACTACTAAATGGGAGAAGATATTTGCAAAGGATGTATCAGGTAAGTGGTTAATATCCAAATATAAAAAGAACTCATACAGGGACGTCACTGGTAGTCCAGTGGTTAAGACTCCACGCTTCCACTGCAGGGGGCATGGGTTCGATCCTTGGTCAGGGAACTAAGATCCTGCATGCCACATGGCATAGCCAAAAATAAAAATAAAAATAAAAATAAAAATAAAAATGGACAGAGGACCTGAAGGACCTGAGAAGACATTTTCCCACAAAAGTCATGCAGATAGATGTTCAACATCACTATCACCAGGGAAATGCAAACCAAAACCACAGTTATCACCTCACACCTGTCAGAATGGCTATTATCAAAAAGACAACAAATAACAAGAGTTCTCAAGCATGTGGAGAAAGGGGAACCCTCATGCACTATTTGTGGGAATGTAAATTGGTGCAGCCACTATGGAAAACAGTATGGAGGCTCCTCAAAAAATTAAAAATAGATCTACCATACGACCCAGCAATACCACTCCTGGGTATTTATCCGAGCAAAGTAAAATCATTATTTTGAAAAGACATGTACATCCCTATGTTCAATGCAGCATTATTTACAACAGCCAATATATGGAAGCAACCTAATGAAGAAAATGTGTTACATAGATACAATGAAATAACAGCCATAAAAGAGAATGAAAATTTGCCATTAGCAACATGGATGGACCTGGAGGGTATTATGCTTAGTGAAATAGTTCAGACAAATAGTGATTTCACTTATATGTAGAATTTATAAAACAAAAACAAAGAAACAGTCATAGATACTGAGAACAACACATGCCAGAGGGGAGGGGTGTGTGTGGGGATGGGTGAAATAGATGAGGAACATTAACAGGTACATACTTCCAGTTACAAAATAAATGAGTTGTAGGTATGAAAAAAATACATATACTTACATTCCAAAATGAACAGTTCAGTTAAAAAAGCACTTGTATTTGATTTTTGATATTTCAAAAATTTCACACTCCAACCAAAAATGACTGAAAATATACTTCCTCTAGTTTAGAAATTTAGGGACTATAATCCAGACTAAATCCTGAAATTTAAAATGGCTCTCATTTGAGAAATTTGTAAGCTTCTCAGAGGACAAGCCCTGAAATCTTTAGTTTACATAGTAAAGACTGTAGATTTCCCTACTATGGTCTAAGATAACACAATTTAATACAGCAATGAAGACAAGAATACATTTCAATGTTTATCTTTGGAAAATAATATTCATCACAGGTTCACAGCCAGTTTCATTCCAGGTCTGGTTTTAACATTAAGAGTACTCTACAAACATTTCTCAAATGGAAAGGTCACTCGAGATGACATTATCAGCCTCCTAGAGCAAAGGAGGAATGTCATCAATTCTCCATTTTCAAAGATAATCAGTTACCAGTTAAGAGTAAAAACCACCAGACTCCAAAATCTACATATTTACTTTTTATTGAATTTGTTAATGTTACAGAGTTTTTGCACTGCCAAACCATGCCTGAGAATTCAAAGAAAGAAATGGGAAAGAAATGGTACAATGGACAGCCTCATCCACCCATCATACAGCATATTAAAACTTGATTCATGTGCATTTTGATAATTTCACAATCTTTTAAAAAGTTATAAGAAGGGTTGGAATTTTAAATCTCCTGCAGGTCTTCAGATTTCTATGCCATTAAGTAACATTTCCACATATTCGTCTCAGTTCATTCCTCAATAACATAACCCCCAACGAAATTTTGCTGGAAAAAAATGCATATTTTAGGGGAAATATGTGGCTCAAGGTCCAAGAGGTTATTTGTTAAAAGATTTTTGGTTCTCAAATGAAGTCTTCAGATTAACCAAGAACCTTTGTTTCTCACTCATCCAACCTCTCCTTGGCTGGCTCAGCTACTCACCCAAGTACACCAGAACGTAGGCATCCTGCCTGCCACTTCAAATAATGCCAACATTATTGCCCAGATATGGTTCGCATCTGACAGCAGATGACTCTGTAACACTCCTAGGAGTGCGATTCCTGCACTGACACTTATCAAGACTGAACTCCTAGAGGAAAATGCTCCCACATCAGGATAGTTTTACTCACCCATTTGCTTCACTCTTGCCAGTAGCAAGTCTGCAACTCCTACATTTGGCAAAGGGATTTTATTACAGAGAAATCCAGACTCTGCATCAAGTGGTCACATGCCACTTTGAAATATTTCTATTGAACCGAAGATACAAAACTAGGAAATTACCAGACTATCTCATTAGATGGAAAGACTTTTCAGTAATCCTGGGTAGCGTCCTGATGTCCTTTTCCAGGACTAAAAATTACTGGATAGTTTAAGCTGTAATCATTAAAAACAGAAGTGCTACATCACCTGTCTTTCGCCCCTGACTCTCCAAATGAACAACGTAAAAAGACACACCAGGAGGTTGATGACAGAGCTAGGCTGAGACAATCACTGCGTCTTAATACCTTAAACGTTTGGGCACAAGTGCATCTGGAATTCTTGTCAGAGATCATGCAAGATCCATGAAACTTCAGTGGGTTTTAGGTTGAGGTTCTGCTCTCACTGCTTTGAATTTATAAGGACACATCTGTGACTCCCTTGGCCTGAGCAGAAAATATACTCTTTCCACAAGTTTACTATACAACTTAGACCTGATTAGAGGAAGCTTTAGCAGCACCTGAAGTAGAGCCCCCTGCATCTACTGCCCTTTGTATCAAAGGCCATCTGGTTCTGCTCTAGGGATTGGCAAATTCATGAGACGTTTCACAATTCCAATGCATATTTCAGGTTACTTAGCCAAGCAATATGCTCTGTCAAAGAACTATTCCAAGTCAAAGCAAAAAAAAAAAGAAAGAAAGAAAGAAAAAAAAAGCCTTAATATGGAACACAGAAAAAGTACTACCCAAATAAAAAATTACTAAAAAAATAAGATTATTCCCCCCCCCACACCCCTTTTCCCACTTGGTGACCCGAGTTTGGTTGAATTTAATTTGTGGTTACCTCAGAATACAACTCAAAGTTTAAATTATAAATCACAGCCCTACACAGATTATCTGAACACATCAGTTCTTTAGAGAGCGGCATGTTCCAGGAAGTCTAATACCCACTACAGAGTGTTCCTTATGAATGGGGCACAGGACAGGTTAATTAAGGTCACTTAAATCTTCATCTTTTACAGCAGATCAGAACCCAGAAGATGGCTGACTTTCTGCAGGATTTCTGATAGGAATCCAGTAGAGCTGGTTTCAAGTTTCACATCGACACTTAAAAGCTGTAACCTTCTTATCCAGAAGTTGTGATCCACATGAAGTCCACAATGAGTGCAGCAAATCTGAGGTAGTCAACCCTTACGAAGGCTCAGTATCTGAACATAAAAAGATTTTGAAATGACCACTGGCTGCAGTTTTCGATTATTTTGTATTTGCAGAGTAACTCTGAAAGAACACTGCTGAATCTAGTTGACACATTTATATAACAATGAAAATCCCCCTAAATCCAATACACATAAAGAGCAGTTGTGATACTTTAAACTTCCATAGTGCAATAGGGCCGGTCCCGTATACCGAGTGGTCTGCATCAGTTGTAGATCCAGCAGAGATCAGATGATGATGGCTGTCCGTGGTGGTTAGCTGTGGTCTAGTTACCTTAGAAGGGTTAGCAAACACCATTCCTTAATTGTACTGTGTGTGGCTGCTTTTCTGATTCTCAAGCACAGCATACTGGTTGTCTAGCTGAAGTTTAAGGGCCTGGTTTTTTGAAACCTCATCCCTACCTCTAGTTTTGTGTCTTACTACTTCAAAGCTCTTCTCCATTTCTTTATCCCTAAGGGAAAAGAAATGTAATCAGTAAATATTTCTTCTTCACTAGGTTGTTTTGAAAATATCCTTCCTTGAATTTAAAAAAAAGCCACCCCTTAGAAAAATCCTGAGGAAGGGACAGGAGGGGGAAACTGGTATATAAATCCTTACCAAAACCACTTTTAAGGTTTCAAATGAACAGAAAATATAGAATACTGTACTGAAGCTCTAGGGTCCTATTTTCTGTGGTAGCAAATCTACTGAATACTATTAACTGAAGACCTATTTTGGGACCAACTTCAAGACAACTGGAAAGTTAAAAAGCTGTCTAATGACATGGTGATTCCTTCTAAGACTCATTGTTACTCTTAGCAAATAATAGACAATACACATCTCTTTCTTTATGCATAAAGTAAGAACAACAATTTCCTCATTCAAGTAAAGTTCTACTCATTATTCAAAGAACTCTCCACGCATCTACTTTATGGGAGTGGGTCAGATAAAGATGAGTGTGGTGAATCACTGCCTCTCGTGGAGGACAGAGCAGAGGAACAAGTCAAGTGGAGGCTTAAATTCAAGCCAGCTATGCTCTCAAAGAGGCAAAAACGCTGGGATTTAATTTAAAAGCCACCCCGAAAAATTTCCATCTGATGTCATTTACATTTCTTCCCATTTTATTTACTTTGTAAAAAATTCATGTCCCTAAATAAGATGTGGATGTGCCATATGTGGTCATTTAACTCCAGGTAGCATTCATTTTAAGTACCTGCTGAAATAAGATTATTTTTAATATTAGATTTATAAATGCCAACATCTGTCATCTACTCATATTAACTGGGAATATAATGAAGTATTGCTGACTTTTCTAGTTTCTATATTACAAGGAACACAGAAGCAGCAATAATGTACTTAATATTTATTAAGAATTCTTACTAGATGAGACTTGTCATGGCTACAGAATGACATAAACTAGGGATAAGGGAAACTTGCAGACGAAGTTTGTCTTTGGTGCTCTTTCCCCTCGCCCCCCCGCCCCGGGTCCTTCCCCCCTTCTCCCCCCAGTCCTGGGCATATAAGTCCCACCTTAATTCTCAGTTGCCTCTCAGCTGCAGCTTGGGCTTTACTGCAACACCCCAGGTGGGTTTTCAAATCCCAAAAACCCCACTCCCTGGCCAAAGGATAGGGCTCCAAAACACAATATTGAGAATACTTACTTCCGGCTTTCTACATGCTTGGCAGTGGACTGCAGGGATGGGAACTGTGTATCACTGTAGATTTCTGGTGGTCCTTGGGGTGCTTTCCTTGTTGTGGTCAACCTGGCCCCAGGAGGCCTATACACGCCACTAGTCATTGTCGGTTCTGGGGTTTCTGTAACTAACATTTCAAAACAGTTTAGAGAAACTATTCAAGTGCTTGGCGTTTTAATAAGCTACTCCTGAATTCCTGATCATTTTAACAGTATGGAAAAAAACAATACTTACATTAAGGGTCTCTGAACAACAGAAGGAAAGTTATCTGAGGAAATGTCCAAAAGCAAAGGCCTATTTTTCTAGGGTAAAAGTAGTCTTCCAATTTCTCTTCCATGTACAATTTTAATTATCTATGTAAGTGAGTTCTATTAAGTCAACTTATTGGAAGTGGGAAAGGCATCTGCTGTTCCTGGGAGACAGGTCTCATCAGGGACTACCTTTCAAAGTATGACCACTTTTACATCATCAATGAATTTTTTATTTTCTAGTAAAACAGGAGAAAAAATTAAGCAGCCCAAAGTCTTGTACCATGACCAAGATTTTGAGGACACAGCCTTTCAGCTTTTCTTACACACCATTCACCGCCCCCCATCCTAAACATGAATTCAGTGTTTTACACACGTTTTCTAGTTATCCAAAGCTTCCTTTCAAATGAACATCTCTACATCATTCATTAGCTCAAGTGTAATGCAGCTAGAAGGAAAAACTATGCATGGTAGTAATCTGTGATCTTTGGACAGTAACATTTGGGGGTGATTTGTTATCCTTTATATTATTCTGTATAAAATGGGTATACATCAGAGCATTATTTCTCAACATTTTTTCTTTATTGCCTTCCTAAAAGAGCCTTTTTAGACAACTTTCTTCTAAACAGTACTGTCCCCACGCCCCAAGCAAAAAATGTTAATACCATAGATACACTGTACATATGTTTACATACTCTGGCCCTCTGATGGGCCACAAACCACTGTAAGATCCCTTTAAGATTTCTTTACCATTCCCACTCTCCCCCGAGCCAAGAAGCACTTTTCATCCTCTTGGGAGTGATAAAATCCACCTGTCTGAGAATTCATTCTTCAGAGAGAGTAAAATAGGGAATGGAAAAAAAAAGACACAGGTACCCAATATTCCTTAGTCAGCCGTCAAACATTGAAAAAAAATGCTTAAACATGTAAATCTGGCAAGCTATAGGGCTGCAGTAAGATTTAAGCAGCCTACAGCCTTAACTTCCAAATTTCTTTATTGAGGATATGAAAGTCTTTAGATCAGACACAAGTCTCTCTCCTAGGAATGGAAAGAAGACCCTACTCACCCAGTGCAAGCATGCATTTAGTTGAAAGCTGACTGCATATAAAATTATACACAAATAGACATCTTTATGAAAATGAAATATGAAGGTTACCAACTACTGGAGCAGGAGGTGCTTGTACCGGAGCTGTTTTATTCCAGGGACCTGAAGATTTTTCTACACCACCACCACCTCCTCCGCCTTCTTCCCAGTTATCACCTGGATCTTCTCTTTTTTCATTTTCATCTTCTTCCTTTTCACTATTGGAAAATAAACAAGTGAATTCAATTACAGAAACACCAGGAAAACTGTCAGTCCAAATCCTTAATTCTATCAATAATGATCTGTGATTCTGGAGAAGGTACTTATTAACCTCTTCAAGCCCAAATGCCTCACTTGCTTTTAAAAAAAAAAAAAGAGAGGAAGAATTAGGGGATTTAATCTATTTTATGCATTAGGACTTCATGTAAAAGGATTCATCGCTGGAAAAAGGTTGAGAAAACCTCTCTGTCTGACAGTCTCCATTTCCCTTTTTGCAAACTCCATACACTCAAGAATATCTAGAAATATTTAACGCACTGACATGCCAGGCTTTTAACAATCTGTGTTGATTATTTATAGCAGCCCCTACTGAGGGAGGGAAGAGAGGTCAATCTAACCTGAAATGTAGAGAAAAGGGCAACTTGAAAGATTAAAAGTACAATTACTTGATTTTTTTCCAGGACCAAAGTGTACAAACAGGCACTTACGGTAAGCATATTTTTAGTGATCAAATGTATGGGTTTTAAAAGTTGTATAATTTCATTTGCTAATCCTTTAGTACATGTAAAAAAATACTCTCAAAATTAATTCACATTCCAACAGAGGAAAACAAGTTAGCATTCAGTATTTACATCAGTGCTTCATACTTTATTAGTGTCAGTCTCTACTGTCTAGACATAGGAAATACATAGAACTGGTCCCTAACATCAGAGATGTGTCACGCATTTAAAGAAGAGTCTTTGGCTTACTAGTGATTATAAATGCAAAATATATCCTCAGTGGTGACATACCATTCTAAGACTGACTGAACTGTTCTATTTAATGCCTATTTTTAATTTTTTTTTTAAGATTTGATGTGGACCATTTTTAATGTCTTTACTGAATTACAATATTGCTTCTGTTTTATGTTTTCTTGGTTTTTTGGCCATAAGGCATGTGGTATCTTAGCTGCCCGACCAGGGACTGAACCCACATCCCCTGCACTGGAAGGCGAATTCTTAACCCCTGGGCTGCCAGGCAAGTCCCTATTTTTTTATTCTTGAATCGACTTGAGTCAGAAGTCTGTGATCTCTGCAAGGTATCTTTATTTCTCCTTGTGTTGGATTACTTATTACTATTTTATGTAAGCCTGAATTTGCTAAATTATCAAGTACATATATCTTGCCTCTATACCGCTGGCTTGACAGCACAAAGATAACTGCCAAATCAAACTTCCTTTTTGCAACTCTTTGCCCTTGCAGATGATGCACCTGGCACAGACCACCAACCTTCTCCCTGGATTACTTTCCATGACAGTGGTGGTGTTTCCTAGGTCTTCAGCTTATCAATCTCTGTCATCAATCTAACTGTCCTTTCCTCTATTAAAAAAAACAGGTTGCGGGACTTCCCTGGCAGAGCAGTGGTTAAGAATCTGCCTGCCAATGCAGGGGACATGGGTTCGATCCCTGGTCCAGGAAGATCCCACATGCCGCGGAGGAACTAAGCCCATGTGCCACAACTACTGAGTCTGTGCTCTAGAGCCCGTGTGCCATAACTACTGAAGCCCACGCACTGCAACTACTGAGCCTATGTGCCTCAACTACTGAAGCCCCCATGCTCTAGGGCTCATGTGCTGCAATTACTGAGACTGCATGCTGCAACTACTGAAGCCTGTGTGCCTAGAGCCCATGCTCCTCAACGAGAAGCCAATGCAATGAGAAGCCTGTGCACCGCAACAAAGAGAAATCCCGTGCGCGGCTGTGAAGACCCAACGCAACAAAAAGAAAAAAGAAAATGCTACATGCTGCTGCCTAAAGCTCTGTCCCTGGCCTTCCACTCTTTCAGACATTTTCTCCTTTTGATATCTGATCCATGACAATGGCCATAACAACGTATATATGACTCCTACCTTGACTGTGACCTTGGGAACATCAGGGTATATCCTGGTTTCTGCAAAATGACATCTAAGGGTGCTTTCTTTCCATGTCTATTAAAATAAGTTCTGGCTATATGACAAATTTCTTGAATAGCTAATGGTCTTCTTTAAAGACACTCAGATAATAGTATCATCACTTATTGTCCACCAACCAGAGATGATTCCAGAATTTAGAGGCCTAGGGTGGCAACAGAAAGCGAGAAAGGGAACAAACTTACCTTCAATCTGCATTTAGAGCCCGATTTTACTAAAGACTATAGTTTGAGAGGAAAAAAGCGTGGGGAGTATGGCTAAGCCAGCCTTCAGTCTTCCTTTTTGCTAACACATAATAGAATCCTATGGAGCCATTTAAAATGTTAGGCCTACACTAACATGGAAGTAATAATCATGTCACATAAACCAACAACGTATCAATACTAAAAATCTATGCACCTAATATAGATAGAAAGACAATTAGAATGATTTCTTGGGTAAATGTTAAAAAGTGGGTGCTAGAATGCATGACTTTATTTTCTTCATGGAGCAAGCAGTTATGAGCAGATTTTAAAGCCAAACTGGCTGGTTCAATACACCCAGGCTCTGCCATTTACTAGCCAGGAAGACTAGGTACGGCATCTAACTTCTGTATGCCTCAGTCTTCTCGTGTAAAAAGGGGGTAACAGCCCCATTATGAAGATTAACAGACACAAAGCACTGATAACAGTGCTTGGCACATGGTAAGTGCCGTAAGCATTTGGTATTACATGCTTTTTATTTATTATTTTTTAACATCTTTATTGGAGTATAATTGCTTTACAATGGTGTTAGTTTCTGCTTTATAACAAAGTGAATCAGCTATATGTATACATATATCCCCCCTCCCTCTTGCGTCTCCCTCCCACCCTCCCTATCCCACCCCTCTAGGTGGTCACAAAGCACCGAGCTGATCTCCCTGTGCTATGCGGCTGCTTCCCACTAGCTATCTATTTTACATTTGGTAGTGTATATATGGCCACGCCACTCTCTCACTTCGTCCCAGCTTACCCTTCCCCCTCCCCGTGTTCTCAAGTCCATTCTCTACATCTGTGTCTTTATTCTTGTCCTGCCCCTAGGGTCTTCAGAACCATTTTTTTTTTTTTTTTTTTAGATTCCATATATATGTGTTAGCATACAGTATTTATTTTTCTCTTTCTGACTTACTTCACTCTGTGTGACAGTCTCTACGGCCATCCACCTAACTACAAATAATTCAATTTCGTTTCTTTTTATGGCTGAGTAATATTCCATTGTATATATGTGCCACATCTTCTTTATCCATTCACCTGTTGATGCACACTTAGGTTGCTTCCATGTCCTGGCTACTGTAAATAGAGCTGCAGTGAACATTGTGGTACATGCCTCTTTTTGAATTATGGTTTTCTCAGGGTATATGCCCAGTAGTGGGATTGCTGGGTCATACAGTAGTTCTATTTTTAATTTTTTAAGGAAACTCCATACTGTTCTCCATAGTGGCTGTATTAATTCCCACCAACAGTGCAAGAGGTTTCCCTTTTCTCCACACCCTCTCCAGCATTTTCATATTTAGGTTTTCATATAAGCACCACATATACCACCTTTATAATAAGAAAAAACATAGTTTTCATTAAAAAAAAAAAGCAACATGAAAACATGTTCTTTTAAAATGGACACTAAGCAGTATGATCTTGCTTCCTAAAGCTTTTAAGTAGAATGATCAGGTAAGAGTATGAAAGTCATAATTTATCCAGGAGTCTAACAGTGGTATCCAAATGTCAAAATTGTCCCAAAAGAAGTTTTTTTAAAAAGTTACCCACCTCTGAAGCCACACCTATGTAATTACACTAAAATGTAATTTGCTTGGTCCATGAGTAAAAGCACAGGTATAACTGACTAGCTATAATTGACTATGTAGTTAGCAATGTCGCAGCAACCCAATCCATGCCAGACTGGGTGATAAGATCCCCACAAAGATTTAAGTGACTTCATGGCACTTTTACATTCTTATATCCCCAAACTGTGATAGCTTTCATTTGATCAGTTACATTTAGAAATGGTTAATTTCAACAATGCACTGAATTAAAATAGCTTTTCCCTTAAATTATTTTAATATTTAAACTCCAGAATTATCAGCTTGCAATAAACTGAAAATCAAAAAAATTTTAACACTGATTATCCCTAAGCAGAAGGGATTATGAATAATTCTTGCATATTTCTTTATGCTGTTATACTCTTCAAATGTTCTAAAGAACAAAAACATTGTTTTCCTAATCTGCAAAAAAATAAACTTTGAAGAAAAACTCCAATTTGGTCTGATAGAATGCTGAGAGTCTCAAAGAAAAGAAGATTCCTTTACTGTCTAGTGTTCATCACCTTTTCACCCTCAGAGACAAGTGAAGAAATGAATTTAAAAAATCACAAATCTAAAATACCTCTAGATTACAAACTATTACTAGAAAATAAGAGTGATCTGTTTTAATTAGAGGGATTGTATATTGATAATAGGCACAAGACAACTTAGTATTTTGCTTCATAAGATTCTGAAATATCAGCTAAACTAAACATTGGAAATTGTCTAGTCAAGACACTTCACCCAACAGAGGGAAATAAGGCCCAGAGATGCTAAGAGCCTTGCCCAAGTGCTATAGTAACAATGGCAGGATAGAAATAATTTAAATAGCCTACTACTCTTTCATATTTACATATTCCAGAAAATGTCAAACCTCCAAATGCCAAAGAACAAAAATCATGTTGCAGAGAATTATTTCCACAGAAGACAACTAGGCTAAAATTTGGCGTCTGATCCAAATATAATATACAACGTCTCATCAGCTAAATTTGATGTTTTAAAAACTACAATGCTTAAAAAATAAGTAAATAAAATAAAAATAAAAACTACAATGTTACTGTAAATTCATTATCACAATCCAAAGTATACTGTCTTGAATATGCATTAGTCTGTAAGGCACTATTTTGGGGTACTGGGAATGATAATGCTACAAAAAGGAATATTTACTGAGCATCTACTATACCAGGCAGTGTTGTACCCGTTTTACAAAGTTAAAAATCGAAAGAACACTAAGGCGGGGAGAAGACCCATTGTACATATGAGGAGACTGATATTCAGATACTTAAGTACCTTCACCAGGGCTACAATGTAGCAGAGCCAAGTCAGTGGGACTCCAGAGCCCATATTCTTTCAGGTTGCCTATTACTTCATTTCACTCTCTTTATAGCTCTAAAATATGAAACAAAAATTTTCCCTATTTTGAGATTTGAGAAATTCACTTTTTTTTAGTAAGACTGATCAGGATCACACATTCTACAGCGGTGTATCTATAAAGAACTGAACATTCTTACCTCCTTATCTCAAGGGACATTACAGGAGAATTTATGTATCCTAACTCCCCCTTCCCCAAAAGCAGCTAAAACAAAATCCAGACTTGACTGCACGTTTGCCAGAATGCTGGGCAGCACCACTGATTTGACCCTATTATCCAATCACTGTTACAACAGTAAACTGGGGGGATAGAAATGGCCTGATGAGCCATGGCTGGCAGCTTAAAATGTCACTGTATTTCATCCAAGGACTCTTTCTTGACCTGTTCATGGTAGACCTAAGCGTCTCTCCTGGACTCCACGGCCCCTGCACATCACTGAAATGATCTACTAGTGTTCAGTAGAGCATGAGTTTTTTTTTTACAACTCCAAGACCCAGCAGTTGATGCCCAATATCCAGGACAAAGCAGTGCCACAAATATTTGCTACTACGAATCCAGCTTGGATGCTGGAATAATTTCTTCTCTTCAAAGGACAAATTAACCAGCTCTACCTAATGGGTTTAAAAGTCTAGATTTCTTAAGATTCCTAGAAAACCACTGGGATCCAAGGACTCAATTTTTTATTGAAACATGACACATGCTCACCATTTAGTAATAAGTAGTAAATGAAATCTTTCTTCCTCAAATCCATTTTAAAGATGGGAAAGGCCTATAGGTCCTACTATCAACCAATAATCTAAGCTCAAGCGCTAGGCCCCTTCTTTTATCACCATCTCAATGGCTTCCCTCTCAGAACTTGTCTGTAAACAATGTGATCTTGAATAAGATTAACCTAGACACAAAACTTGACACATGACCTCATAATACTCTTGGTCCTTAAATCTTGAGCTAATGGGTAAATGTGAGCTAGGACGTTAATACAGTATGCTTGCTGCTGCTGAAAACTCTCCCCCTTTCAATTGCACACTCACCTTCAACAAACGTCCAGCATGCTAACTTACTACGAGGACTAGTGTCAAAAACTTTTAAGACTGTATGCAGCTAACTAAAGAGAAAGTAAGTGTGGCAAAAATGATTTGTACATCTCCAGCAAGAGTATAAGGGTACTTATTCTACTATTCTTGCAACTTTTCTGAGGTTTGTAATTTTTCAACACAATAAGTTGGGAGAAAAACAATTAAGACTATAGATGGAGAATTTCAAGATATTTTTAAGTCAACTTCAAAGTGTCATTTTCCCTTGTTTCATATTGAAATAGCAAGGCTGTCTCTCTCATGGATAGAAAAGGTAACAAACTAAAGGCATAACCACCCCCCTCCAATTCCACAGAAGAGAGAGATCTCATTTCTCTCCCCTTCTGAGGGCTTCTGCACAAAAGGTAAGACCAAGTCATAAAAGACAATCATTCAAGATCTCCAGCAACTCTGAGAAGGATTTTTCTTTATATGGTTATACTAATGCCAACCTGAACATGTCATGTTCTCCTATTAAGTCCATAGTGAACTGACTCACCAGAGTAGGACTTTAGTCATGATAATATTATGTGCCTCCATTACCCCTTCTCCTCAAATATTGGTATTATAAAGCAGGTGCCTCATGGTTAAATAGCAGAGAAATTCCCAAGAGTAAGACATTCTAATTTACCCACTAAACAGAGGTTGATTAACATTAACCAAGTGGATATATTATGAACATCCTGTTCAAAATCCTCACAAAAATCCTGAGTAGTCATCTCAATTTTGCAGATAACATTCACAAGTAAAGTAACTCGCCCAAGGTCACACATATGCAGCAGGGCTAAAATGCAAGCCCAGGTCTGTCTTTCCCTAAAGTCCATGTTTTTGCCACATTATCAACTATATCCTATTTGTGTGAGTAACCTACTTCCCATTCTATTGAACCAATGTGTCTTTCCTTGTAGACTCCCACTCCTACTGAGTCAATGTCAAGAACATTTAATACAAAGTTTATAAAGATATTCAGTACATGGTTGACCCTTGAACAACAGGGGTGTTAACATGCCTCATCTGCAGTTCTTCCGTATCGGTAGATTCAACCAACCGCAGGTCGTGTAATACAGCATTTACTATTGAAAAATATCTGCATATAAGTGGACCCATGCAGTACAAACCCATGTTGTTCAAGCGTCAGCTGTATAAAGTGAAAGTTTTTGTCATTATTATTAACCCTCTGATGGCTTCTCACTCTCAAACCTTTCCTGGAAGCCCTCTGTTGATTAGATTCCCCTGTTGATTTATGAAGGCAACGGAGACAGACCCCAGACTCCACAGTGACTGAGAATCCACAAAAGCAGCTTCCTGAAGAAGGTATGTTTCTCAATGTTAGCAGGTAAGAGAAAGATCTCTGGATGGCCACTGAGGGGCAATGACTAGATGCTAAATAATGAAAAAAGCAGTACAAAAAAGCTGGTCTGGGCTTCCCTGGTGGCGCAGTGGTTGAGAGTCCGCCTGCTGATGCAGGGGACATGGGTTCGTGCCCCAGTCCGGGAAGATGCCACATGCCACGGAGCAGCTGGGCCCGTGAGCCATGGCCGCTGAGCCTGCGTGTCCGGAGTCTATGCTCCACAACGGGAGAGGCCACAACAGTGAGAGGCCCACGTACCGCAAAAAAAAAAAAAAAAAAAAAAAAAAAAGAATCCTCCTGCCAATTCAGGGGACATGGGTTTGATCCCTGGTCCGGGAAGATCCCACATGCCACGGAGCAACCAAGCCAGTGCACCGCAACTACTGAAGCCCACGCACTCTAGGGCCCGCTTACCACAACTACTGAGCCTGTGTGCTGCAACTACTGAAGCCTGTGTGCCGCAACTACTGAAGCCTGTGTGCCTAGAGCCCATGCCCTGCAACAAAAGAAGCCACGGCAATGAGAAGCCCGCACACCACAATGAAGAGTAGCCCTCGCTCGCGGCAACTAGAGAAAGCCCGTGCGCAGCAACAAAGACCCAACACAACCAAAAAAAGAAAAAACAAAAAACATCTAACACACGAAGGAAGCCAGGAAGTGGCTGGGAATAAACCTCCAGTCTAATCACCTCTACTTCACACCACCACGGAAGGTATTTCAAATGTGGGGAAGCTGCATTTCCTAAAAGTTTCCCACTATCAATCAGGTTTCACTTTGCTTAAGCTCACACAGCGACGTGAAAGAACCTAGGACATAAATGCCTAGTTGTGGTAAGTATCCAACAAATGTCATAAAAGTTAGCCCTGGTTTTTTAATAAGTTATTTAACACCATAAATGTTACCATCTAGAGAGGTCAAAAGACAGTATTTTGTTAAGGAAAAGTATTTCCTCCACTGTGCCAGGCAGTCACGGGCATATATAAATCACAGACTTCAAACTGGAAGGCAGTGCATCGGGTTCACTTCTTTTTTTGGCTGTGCTGTGTGGCGTGCGGGACTTTAGCTCCTTGACCAGGGATGGACCCCAGGCCCCTGGTAGTGAGAGTGCTGAGTCCTAACCACTGGACTGCCAGGGAATTTCCAGGGATCACTTATTTCTTGAAACTGAGAATAAAGGGTTTTTAATCTAAACCAATGGATTTTCTACTTCATGAGACCCTCAAAAACATGACATTTATTTACATGAATCTAAAGTCCATGTGACTACCATAGACTGGACTTGATAAAATACGTTAATTTCAAATTCTCTAAGCCAACCAATCCAATTTTCAGAAATTACTGTTTTCTTGAACTTTAAAAATATACTTAGAGTATGATTCCATTTCTATAAGTTTCTAGGAAAATTAATCTAGTGTTAGGTTAGTGGTCATTTGAGGGGTGAAAACAGTGACTATGAGGGGGCTTTCTCCTCTACCAGTAATGTTCAGTTTCTTGACCTCAGTGCTAATTACACAAGTTGGTTTCACTGTGTGAATACATAAAATCTGTTATTTCCCTCTAACTATGCTTCAATTACGAATACATATATAACTTGTTTGTAAAATCTGCTATTTCCCTCTAACTATGCTTCAATTACAAATACATATATAACTTGTCTGTCACAGAGGATCTGAAAACCACCCCTGTTATTTTTTGAAACAAAAAGAAAAACTAACTTCGACCCACCAATATTAAAAGTAAAAATTTTGAAACCACAAAATCCATTTTAGCTGTCTCAAAAAGGCCTAACCAAGATTTGAAGCAGGCAAGCTCTCACAGGATTTTAGAGCTGGCAGCTAATTTGATCAGCATATAGAAGGGCCGCCATCAGAGGAATAGGCACAATCCATTAGAGTCCTAATAAGCATATCTAAAGCACAAGAGTACTGTGATGCTGTTTTGGGGCTAAAAACCCCCAAACATACAGTATCTATCCCTTGAGTTATCTAAGCACGTCTGTAACCAGACCATACCTTATTTGCATTGCTTGAACTCTTAGGCCGCTGTAATCAACCTCTTTTTGCTCAAATTCTTTCCACTCATCTTCATCCTGTAAAACAGGTACCACTTAGTCAATTAAAGCTACTTGTAAAAACACAACTAAGACAACTATCAGACTATGAAAAAGGGATGAAGCGGCTGGAACCTAAAGTGTGGACTCGTTTTCTGGCCAAAGCCCTTGCTCAATCCCAAGGCCAACTAGGCTGGAGGACAAACGTGAGTAAACTTTACTTCCACCGCGTTCCTTCATGAGACCTGTTACTTTAAAAGCAACCAGGAAACGCCAGATGAAATCAACAGGAAGCCCACAACTAAACGTCTAGCTCAATCTTGCCATGAGACTTTTCTTTTACGGACTTCGGGACCAAGTCGTGCCAGTTAGCGCTGCCACAAATGTGATTGTTAGAAAATTCAGCTCAGACTACTGGTCTGAAATCAGAACGCTAAATTACTCAGAGTAGACGTCATTCGATAGATGCACTTCCGACCCGGGCCGATTCCCCGGGAGGGTGCCGCCGCCAGCTTGCGTCCTCGCCCGAGCCAAGCGACGCGGGTCGGGAGCGGGGTGCCGGGGGTCCAGCGGGGAGCGCGAGGCGGCCCGCCGTGGGAAGCCCGCGTCACGTGGCAGCCTCCGCGCCCATCAGCCCGCCAGCCGGGCCCCGGCCGCCCCTCCCGGCCGTTTCCCCGGGCAGGCAAGCAGGCAGGCGGGCGGGGGCGGGCACATGGGCGCAAGCGCGCGGCCCGGGCCCCGACTCCCAGTCTCCCTGGCCCCTCACCTTTGTCACAACCTTGGTGGCGGCCCCGGGGCCCGTGGCCCCCGCGCCCGCGGTCCCGCCGTCGCCCGGCCGGGTCCCCACGCCCGCCCCACCGCCCGCCGCGCCCGCGGCTCCGCTGCTCCCGCCGGCGACGCCCGCCGAACCCGCGGCGCTTGCCGCCCGGTTGCTCCGCTCCTTCTTCTTCTTCTTGTCTCTCTTGGCGAAGAAGTTGTCCAGGCTCCGCTCCTCCATCTCAGCCATGGTCGCGGCCTCCTCGGCCCGGATGGGTGGGGCCGGCGGCGGGCGCAGCCCGCGGGGCTCCGAGCTCGGGGTCGAGGCCGGCTCGGCGCTCAAGCTCCCGGGCGCGGCGACGCCTCAGCCCCGCGGGGTCGCCGAGGCGTTTGCGGCGGGGCGAGCGGCTCCCCCCGCGTGCTGGCGAATGGTGGTACGGCCCTCCTCCGGGCTCGCGTGCCGCTGCCGCCGCCCCGCCCGCCCGGGCTGCAGCGACAGCGGTGCAGGATCCCGCCTGCTCCGCAGCCGGAGGGCAAAGGGAACGTTCGGGCCAGAGGTTCCAGCGAGAGTGCTAGGCTAGCGGCGGCGCGTGAAGGGGGAGGACGCGCGCACGCAGGCCCAGATAGGAGGGGAAGGGGGTTGGGGAGGGAGGGAGGGGGAGGGGGAGGAGGGCGGGCGGGCCCCCAGAAGAGAGAGGCAACACCCACGCCTGCGTACTTAGCTCCACCCGCCAGTGTGGGAGAGTGGAGGGGAGGGCGGCGGGAGGAGACGGAGGCGGGGCTGGAAAAGGAGCTAATCATATGCCAGAACGAAGTGCTTTGGCGACCATCCCTGTCTCGGACGGGGCGGGGCCATGGCTTGGGGGCGGGGAGAGGGTATATGCTAAATGTGACGTGCCTGATGACTCTTGCCTCCCGATTGGTCGAAGGTTTAGCCTTGGGGGCGGGCATTTAGAGGGCTGGTTGGTGACTTGGCTAAAGAGGTCCGGTCGAAGGGGCGGGTAGGTCCCGTCTGGGCGCATGCGTACGATACACGTGTGTCTGCTCGTCAGGGGCCAGCTGGGGCCTTTTAGTCGTTTGAACTTTAGCGAGACGGAAAGGCCCTGTGTTAAGCTAGCTATGTTAAAGATGGTACCACCCGCTCTGCTGGCCTCTGTACTTTCACCCTCTCTGGTCTGGCAACTATTCATTTTCATCATAGGGGATGATTGTTATGAAAGTGAGGAGCAGTGGCCTTGAAGTTTAGTTCTCATTTACTAAAAGATCTTAGTAAGCCAGTAGGTAGTTAAAAGGAGATTGGTTTTATCTATTGGTTTTATCTATACTCTACTAGATATTGATTTATCTACCAAGGTCAAGCTAAATCTGACCCTCAAGCTCCTGATCTGTAAAATGGAGATGTTAGCTCTTGCAAGATACTTGGGGAAAGAGTACCTCTTAGTTGCAGTGCTTAATACACATTGGATGCGATAAATGATTTTACATTTAAATAGTATCCCCTGCCCTGACGAGATGACTGTAATCTATCTTTTTTTTTATCCCTGATAAGAGGAGGGGAATGGCATACCATAGTAATGGGGACCAAATGTGCCCATGCTATACGTGGTTGTGCCATTTAAGTACCTTTTTGGCCTTGAGAATGAAATGAATCCTTGCATATGAAAAAGGGCCTCTAATGTAAGGTATTAAACTTTCCACTTCCTCCTTCTAAAGACAGAGAACTGTCACAACCACTGAGGAAATGACTCAGACTTATGTTAGTAGCCTTGTGGGGTAGATAGAGCACAGCCAATAAATGGAGCTACTTCTTGGTCTTTTCCTTTACAGTTTTTCCGTTAAAGTTTGTCTCCCCCATGCCCCCTCCACCTACACTATTAACGTACTAAGCCTAGAATATGTCAAAGAAGCAAATCAAGGGCCTGGCCTTGGCCAACAGCAAGCTTACGTATAATTCCGCAAACATAAACTGCCCTCAACCATCTGGGATGGGTCTCTAGGTAACTTCCTTCTGTGACACCAGGTATCTTCTTGTGATGCAGGCCAAGTTCAGTATTGCCCTTCCCCCACCTTCCTTAACATCTCTGATCCAATTTCTTTTTCTTCCTTTCTCTCCCTCCCTTGCTTTCCTCCTTCCTCGTTCCCTTCCTTCCTTTTGTTCTTTCTTTCATCATCTGTGAAGGACCTATTTAGCTATATTTAAGGCAATGTCCTTTGTTCCAGGCAGAGTAATTTGTCATTCCTGCCTTCAACTCCGTTATAATCTAGAAGAAAAGATCTAGATATGAATAACTGAAATTCAGTCCTCCTTTTCTTAGGTCCCCATCAATGTATCCGTGTCTTGAAAGAAGTAATGATGGGAAAAAAGCAGAGAAGGTACAGCAGTTGAGGGTTAATGCAGTAAAATTCTCTACTACATCTTTCAGTGTGATTGATGGCATGCTCCCCAAACTTGATCATATGTAGAAAACTCAGGTCAGGCCAGTAGAGAGACAAGGGTCTTTGTGGTTGTGTCATTATCTGTAGTTAATAGTCTCCCGCATGGAGCTGGTCTCCTCCACTTTGAATCCCCTGACCTGAAACTGACAGCATATATTCCTACCAGGTTTTCCTCTTAAATCTCCCTTGCTACCCTCCTCCAGATGGGTTACACAGAGCCCTGAATCCTCATCTTCACCCCGTCCTCATCATGAAGCATCATCCAGCTCTCTCGATATTTGGACCTTCCCCATCTTTAAAGCAAAACAGACCTTCATTTGTACTCAGTAGATGGAAAGTTGAATAGTGGCGAGCACTCGGAACATTACCAGGTATTTCAGCACATCTTCTAACTATCCTAATGCTGTCTGAATGTGGAAATTTCTCTCTGAGTCCTCTGAAGTGGTATAATCCAAAGGACATCATTTATCTCCCTCGACAAGGCCCACTGAGCTCCAATATTCCATGAGCTCAAGAGCTGGCACAGGGCAGCTGGGCCCAGCCCCATTATCCCTGGGTTCTTTTTTGCTGAGCTATTCATTCCAAGTTCCATTCTGCTACCTAGGCTGGAAATTCTACACACGCTCAGCTCAAAGGAATGCAGCTCATGCTGGCCAAAGACTTGCCAGGAAATGAGGAGTAACTTTTCATTTGTGGCTTCCTCTCTCAGATCTGTGAGCTACTGCCTGGCCTGTTCCACTGATGACCTTTTCCAGTTGGGGAGCAGCTACTTTCAGGTCACTTCCTCTGGTGAAACCTCTACTGACTTCTACAGGCAGCCTGGTTCCTGACCTTTAAAGGCCCAGAGACCTTTTGTTTGGCATGGGTATTTGATGCTTTCCTGGTATTTGTATGATTTGTTGTTTAACTATTCATCCACTCATTAACTCATTCATTTATGTAAAACATTTATTTAATGAGTACCTACTGTATGCCAGGTCTGATGTTAGGAGTTAAGTATAAGTCAGATATAGGCCCTTCCCTCACAGAGCTTACTGTATGGTAAACTGGTAGCCAGAAGCACACAGGTATACATACAATTATAGCACATTGAAAATGTAATAGGGGCCGGGTGGGTGCGCAGCCCTTAGAGCCTGGGTTAGAGGTCCACTCCACCAACATCCTTGCAGTGGTCCTTGCAGCAGAGAGTGCGGTGAGAGGGGGATCACGGCTTTCTCCCTGGGACCCTCCAGGCCCTCCGGCCTCGGGGCCAGCAGGTGAGCTGGGGGGCCTGGGGACAGGGCTGTGTCCTGCGGGGCTCCAGAGTCCTCGCCACAGGCACCCATTGGCCAGGCCCAGGCCTTGAAACAGCCGAGAACCTCTCCCTCATCCCCACTTCTGTGATCTAATGGCAGCGGCTGTCTTCTGCAGGACCTGGCCCCCGTTTGGGTGGCTTGAGGAACATGAGGGCCTGTGGGGTCCTGTGCACCTTGCCCCCTCAGTGATGAAGGCTGGGCGGGTCTGGGGACCTGGCCCTGAGGGCGCCACCAGCTGAGATCTGCCTCTTCAGCCCGGCCTGGGCACTGGAGGGAGGACCCAGACTGGGTGCCGGACAAATGCTCCTGGGCAGGGTAACCGGCCTATGCAAGGACCCCCTCCCCTTAGCCAGGGCCTGGACCTTGGAGGGCGAAAGTTGAGCCTTGGAACCTTGCCCCTTTTAGGTGGAACAGAGGATAACATTTGTTTTGGTGGCGGTTTACAGGAACATGGTGACCTGACCTCAAGAACAAAGGATCTGACACCAAGAAGTTTGCAGCAACTAACCATGCCTCTGTCTTACCTTTCCTAGAAAAGGGCTTTGCTGAAAGCTTTTGGGGAGTTTGGGGTTTTTAAGGCATGAGCCACCCCTCTCCTTGCGTGGCCCCACAATAAACCTTTCTCTGCTCCAAACTCTGATGTTTTGGTATTGTTTCGCCTCACTATGCATTGGACACACGGCCTTGTGTTCAGTAACAAAAACACTTGAAGGTAAGAATGGTGTTGGGCATACAGCCTATGTCACAGAGGCATTTGACCGAAGTTTGTAAAATGTCTCCACTAGTCCCCAGTTTTCCACATTAACAGGGGATTGCACAAACCATGGACTATCTAAGTGTTCCTTAACATCTTTCCTTGTTGGCTTTAGAATACATAGCCAGTCGTGTGTAGCCAAAAATTTGACCTTCTTCCTCAACCTCAAGTCCCTCGTTAGCTCGTCCTTGACATTAAGGTTCTAGTTGGAGGATAAATGGTTAACAAGAGGAATGAGGTCCCAGACACCAGTGGCTACCCAGAAGAGCCTGTTTCCAGAAAGAGGTAAAGGGTTGCCATGCATGACCCTGCACCCCCCCCCCACCATATATAAACCTACCACCAAGGCTTGCAAAAGGGAGTTGGACTCATTAAGCCCACCCCTAGTGGATCAGGTCTGCTGTTTGTTGAACCACACGAAATTGCAGCTCTCTGTTTTTTAACCTACCAAAATAGCAGTTCCATATGGTTCAACCTAATATATCTGAGAATAAACAAAAAAATTATGTAAATGAATGAAGAGCTTGGGAACAACCAACCCACCCATTAAGGTGATGTCCTTGATGTAATCTTAGGGTGGAAGGGCTGGAATGTGATGGCAGTTGAATAATCAGCAATCTAATCAATTGTATTCTATGGAGAATGCATGAAACAAAGAGAAAGAATGAGGCTGGCATATAGAAAGAGGAAGGAAAAAGAAGTAGGGTAAAGCCAAGAGGCTAGAAGTTGGCACTTATTACCTACCACTGTCCAGGAAAGAGCAACATGAAATTGGAGCTCACACGGTACCCTGCTGTGAGGTGGAGATGACTCTCCAAACCCCACCCTGACTTGGATTATTACATCTGCCTCCCTTAACTCACCAACCAGCCTGCTGATGACTGATTTGGCTCCCAGGGATTGCTTATATTGGGAAAAGGGTGCTCTGGTTGAGGGAGGAGACAGCCAGTTACTGGAGGACTAACACCAACTGTTAATGAATACATGGGCATCTGGTTATATACTTCAGCCTCCTATGCGTTGGATTGTTGGGAGTCAGTCTTCTCTAGGCAGACAAACCTCAGAACACTGACTTGGCTGTGAAACAGTTTCAGCTCTGTGGTAAATTGATCAAGGTAAAACTACCCTGGGTGGCCTCTTTGGGAGCCAGTCAGATGACTCTGGCACAATGCAAAACCTTCTGACTCAATCGTTTTGATCATAGAGTGCAAGGATATAATTATGTTGGCAAGGTACCATTATCCTATCCCTGACCTTAACTCCGGTCCTAATCCTATTTCATGACCCAACAAGTAAATGTGAAATTGTCTGACATTTTCTGCTTCTGAATCAGAGCCAGCCCAGTCTTGGTTACCAAGTCAGTAGGTCAATAGTACTGTCATCCTCCTTGGACTAAAAAAGCAGGAAAAGGGTGAGGGTGTAGGGAGCCTAGAGAGAGCTTCCCATACTAAAGGCAAGTCCTTTACATTCTCACAAGCACCTTGCTCTTTACTTCATGATCAAGCACCTGTTTTTTTGCAGTACACGGGCCTCTCACTGTTGTGGCCTCTCCCGTTGCGGAGCACAGGCTCCGGACGTGCAGGCCCAGTGGCCATGGCTCACGGGCCCAGCCGCTCCGCGGCATGTGGGATCCTCCTGGACTGGGGCACGAACCATGTCCCCTGCATCGGCAGGTGGACTCTCAACCACTGCACCACCAGGAAAGCCCCAAGCACCTGTTTTCTAAAGTCAGACCTGGACTCAAATCACAGCTCTGCCTCTTCCTTGCAAGTCACTTAGCTTCTCTGCATCTCAGGTTTTTTCACCTGTAAATTAAGGATGATAAACACACCTGCCTTGTGGAGCTGTGAGGACTCAATGAGAGGATGGAATTGAAGCCCACCCAGCTCAGTGTCTGACACAGAGTCATCCCAGTTACTGTTAGTTATTATTATTAATAGTATTCTTGTTATTACTAAGGCATGTAACATGATTTATAGTTGCATAGGGGTTTTTGGTGACTGTTCCTTTATCTGTCCTCTCTGACCCTGCGGCTCATTACTGGGTCTTCATTTCCTGCTGAGTGGGTGCCAGCCCCATAGTAAACAATAACTAAACATTTGCTGACAATTAAAAAAATAATTAAAAAGACAATTTAAGAGGATGGCAGAGTAGAGGGACGTGCGCTCACTCTCTCTTGCGAGGACAATGGAATCACGACTAACTGCTGAACAATCATCGACAAGAAGACACTGGAACTCACCAGAAAGATATCCTACATCCAAAGACAAAGGAGAAGCCATAATGACATGGTAGGAGGGGCGCAATCACAATAAAATCAAATCCCATAATGGCTGGGTGGGTGATGCACAAATCGGAGAACACTTATACCACAGAAGTCCACCCACTGGAGTGAAGGTTCTGAGCCCCACATCAGGCTTCCCAACCTGGGGGTGTGGCAATGGGAGGAGGAATTCCTAGAGGATCAGACTTTGAAGGCTAGCAGGATCTGATTGGAGGACTTTGACAGGACGGGGGGAAACAGAGACTGTACTCTTGGAGGGCACACACAGAGTAGTGTGCACATTGGGACCCAGGGGAAGGAGCAGTAACCCCACAGGAGACTGAACTAGACCTACCTGCTGGTGTTGGAGAGTCTCCTGCAGAGGTGGGGGGTGGCTGTGCCTCACCATGAGGACAAGGACACTGGTAGCAGAGGTTCTGGGAAGTCCTCCTTGACATGAGTCCTCCCGGAGTCCGCCATTAGCCCCACAAAAGAGCCAGGTAGGCTTCAGTGCTGGGTCACCTCAGGCCAAACAACCAACAGGGAGAGAACCCAGCCCCACCCATCAGCAAGCAAGCAGATTAAAGTTTTACTGAGCTCTGCCCACCAGAACAATACCCAGTCTACCCACCACCAGTCCCTCCCATCAGGAAGCTTGCAGAAGCCTCTTAGATAGCCTCATCCACCAGAGGGCAGACAGCAGAAGCAAGAAGAACTACAATTCTGCAGCCTGTGGAAGGAAAACCACATTGACAGAAAGACAGACAAAATGAAAAGGCAGAGCACTTTGTACCAGATGAAGGAATGAGATAAAACCCCCCCAAAAAACTAAATAAAGTGGATATGGGCAACCTTGCAGAGAAAGAATTCAGAATAATGATAGTGAAGATGATCTAGGAACTCAGAAAATGAACGGGGGCAAAGATTGAGAAGATTCAAGAAATGTTTAACAAAGACCTAAAAGAATTAAAGGACAAACAAACATAGATGAACAATACAATAACTGAAATGAAAAATACACTAGAAGGAACCAATAGCAGAATAACTGAGGCAGAAGAACAGATAAGTCACATGGAAGACAGAATGGTGGAATTCACTGCCCCGGAACAGAGTAAAGAAGAAAGAATGAAAAGAAATGAAGACAGCCTAAGAGACCTCTGGGACAACATTAAATACAACAACATTCGCATTATAGGGGTCCCAGAAGGAGAAGAGAGAGAGAAAGGACCGAGAAAATATTTGAAGAGATTATAGTTGAAAACTTCCCTAACATGGGAAAGGAAATAGCCACCCAAGTCCAGGAAGCACAGAGAGTCCAAGGCAGGATAAACCCAAGGAGAAACATGCCAAGACACATAGTAATCAAATTGACAAAAATTAAAGACAAAGAAAAATTACTGAAAGCAGCAAGGGAAAAGTGACAAATAACATACAAGGGAACTCCCATAAGGTTAACAGCTGATTTCTCAGTAGAAACTCTACAAGCCAGAAGAGAGTGGAATGATATATTTAAAGTGATGAAAGGAAAGAACCTACAACCAAGATTACTCTACCCAGCAAGGATCTCATTCAGATTCCATGGAGAAATCAAAAGCTTTACAGACAAGCAAAAGCTAAGAGAATTCAGCACCAACAAACCAGCTCTAAAACAAATGCTAATGGAACTTCTCTAAGTGGGAACACAAGAAAAGGACCTACAAAAACAAACCCATAACAATTAAGAAAATGGAATAGGAACATACATATGGATAGTTACCTTAAACGTGAATGGATTAAATTGTCCAACCAAAAGACACAACCTTGCTGAATGGATACAAAAACAAGACCCATAAATATGCAGTCTACAAGAGACCCACTTCAGACCTATGGACACATACAGACTGAAACTGAGGGGATGGAAAAAGATATTCCATGCAAATGGAAATCAAAAGAAAGCTGGAGTAGCAATACTCATATCAGATAAAATAGACTTTAAAATAAAGAAAGTTACAGAGACAAGGAAGGACACTACATAATGATCAAAGGATCAATCTGAGAAGAAGATATAACAATTATAAATATATATGCACCCAACATAGGAGTACCTCAATACATAAGGCAACTGCTAACAGCCATAAAAGAGGAAATTGACAGTAACACAATAATAGTGGGGGACTTTAGCACCACACTTACACCAATGGACAGATCATCCAAACAGAAAATTAATAAGGAAAGAGAAGCTTTAAATGACACAATAGACCAGATAGATTTAATTGATATTTGTAGGACATTCCATCCAAAAACAGCATATTACACTTCCTTCTCAAGTGCACATGGAATATTCTCCAGGATTGATCACATCTTGGGTCACAAATCAAACCTCAGTAAATTTAAGAATATTGAAATCATATCAAACATCTTTTCCAACCAAAACGTTATGAGATTAGAAATCAATTACAGGGGGAAAAAAAATAAAAAACACAAACACATGGAGGCTAAACAATACGTTACTAAATAACCAAGAGATCACTGAAGAAATCAAAGAAGAAATCAAAAAATACCTAGAAACAAATTACAATGAAAACAGGACAATCCAAAACCTATGGGATGCAGCAAAAGCAGTTCTAAGAGGGAAGTTTATAGCAATACAAGCCTAGCTCAAGAAATAAGAAAAATCTCAAATAAACAATCTAGTCTTACACCTAAAAGGAACTAGAGAAAGAAGAACAAGCAAAACCCAAAGTTAGCTGAAGGAAAGAAATCATAAAGATCAGAGCAGAAATAAATGAAATACGGGCTTCCCTGGTGGCACAGTGGTTAAGAATCTGCCTGCCAATGCAGGGGACATGGGTTCAAGCCCTGGTCCAGGAAGATCCCACATGCCACGGAGCAACTAAGCCCGTGCGCCACAACTACTGAGCCTGCGCTCTAGGGCCTGTGAGCCACAACTACTGGCCCACATGCCACAACTACTGAAGCCCTCACGCCTAGAGCCCGGCTCCACAACAAGAGAAGCCACTGCAATGCAAAGCCTGTGCACCGCAACAAAGAGTAGCCCTTGCTCGCCGCAACTAGAGAAAAGCCCACATACAGTAACGAAGACCCAACACAGCCAAAAATAAAATAAATAAATTTATAAAAACAAACAAACAAAAAGAAATAAATGAAATAGAAACAAAAAAACAGTAGCAAAAATCAATAAAACGAAAAACTGGTTCTTTGAGAAGATAAACAAAATTGATAAACCTTTAGCCAGACTCATCAAGAAAAAGAGGGAAGGGACTCAAATCAATAAAATTAGAAACGAAAAAGGAGAAGTTACAACAGACACCACAGATATACAAAGCACCCTAAGAGACTACTATAAGCGACTCTATGCCAAAAAAATGGACAACCTGGAAGAAATGGACAAATTCTTAGAAAGGTATAACCTTCCAAGACTGAACCAGGAAGAAATAGAAAATGTGAACAGACCAATCACAAGTAACGAAATTGAAACTTATTTAAAATCTTCCAACAAACAAAAGTCCAGGACCGGATGGCTTCACATGTGAATTCTATCAAACATTTAGAGAAGAGCTAACACCCATTCTTCTCAAACTCTTCCAAAAAATTGCAGAGGAATGAACACTCCCAAACTCATTCTATGAGGCCACCATGATCCTGATACCAAAATCAGACAATGATACTACAAAAAAAGAAAATTACAGACCAATATCACTGATGAATATAGATGCAAAAATCCTCAACGCAATACTAGCAAACAGAATCCAACAACACATTAAAAGGATCATACACCATGATCAAGTGGGATTTATCTGAGGTATGCAAGGATTCTTCAATATACGTAAGTCAATTAATGTGATACACCATATTAACGAATTGAAGAATAAAAACCATATGATCATCTCAATAGATGCAAAAAAACTTTTGAAAAAATTCAACACACATTTATGATAAAAATTCTCCAGAAAGTGGGCATAGAGGGAACCTACCTCAATATAATAAAGGCCATATATGACAAACCCACAGCAAACATCATTCTCAATGGTGAAAACCTGAAAGCATTTCCTCTAAGATCAGGAACAAGACAAGGATGTCCACTCTCACCACTATTATTCAACATAGTTTTGGAAGTCCAGCCAAGGCAATCAGAGTAGAAAAAGAAATAAAATGAATACAAATTGGAAAAGAAGAAGTAAAACTGTCACTGTGTGCAGATGACATGATACTATACATAGAGAATCCTAAAGATGCCACCAGAAAGCTACTAGAGCTAATCAATGAATTTGGTAATGTTGCACGTTACAAAATTAATGCACATAAATCTCTTGCATTCCTATACACTAACAATGAAAGATCAGAAAGAGAAATTAAGGAAACAATCCCATTTACCATTGCAACAAAAAGAATAAAATACTTAGGAATAAACCTACCTATGGAGGTAAAAGACCTGTACTCAGAAAACTATAAGATATTGATGAAAGCAATCAAAGATGACACAAACAGATGGAGAGATATACCATGTTCTTGGATTCGAAGAATCAGTATTGTGAAAATGACTATGCTACCCAAAGCAATCTACAGATTCAATGCAATCCCTGTCAAATTACCAGTGGCATTTTTTTTCAGAACTAGAAGAAAAAAAATCCTAAAATTTGTATGGAGACATAAAAGACCCCAAATAGCCAAAGCAGTCTTGAGGGAAAAAAACGGAACTGGAGGAATCAGACTCCCTGACTTCAGACTATACTACAAAGTTACAGTAATCAAGACAATATGGTACTGGCACAAAAACAGAAATATAGATCAACAGAACAGGATAGAAAGCCCAGAGATAAACCCCGCGCACCTATGGTCAACTAATCTATGACAAAGGAGGCAAGGATATACAATGGAGAAAAGACCGTCTCTTCAAAAAGTGGTGCTGGGAAAACTGGACAGCTACATGTAAAAGAATAAAATTAGGACACTCCCTAACACCATACACAAAAATAAACTCAAAATGGATTAGAGACTAAATGTAAGACCAGACACTATAAAATTCTTAGAGGAAAACATAGGAAGAACACTCTTTGACATAAATCACAGCAAGATCTTTTTTGATCCACCTCCTGGAGTAATGGAAATAAAAAAAAAACAAAAAACAAATGGGACCTAATGAAACAAAAGCTTTTGCAAAGCAAAGGAAACTACAAACAAGACAAAAAACCCTCAGAAGGGGTGAAAATATTTGCGAACGAATCAACAGACAAAGGATTAAGCTCCAAAATATATAAACAGCTCATGCAGCTCAATATTAAAAAAACAAACAACCCAATCAATAAATGGGCAGAAGACCTAAATAGACATTTCTCCAAATAAGACATACAGATGGCCAAGAAGCACATGAAAAGTTGCTCAACATCACTAATTATTAGAGAAATGCAAATCAAAACTACAATGAGGTATCACCTCACACCAGTTAAAATGGGCATCATCAGAAAATCTACAAACAACAAATGCTGAAGAGGGTGTGGAGAAAAGGGTACCCTCCTGCACTGTTGGTGGGAATGTAAATTGATACAGCCACTGTGGAGAACAGTATGGAGATTCCTTAAAAAACTAAAAATAAAATTACCATATGATCCAGTAATCCCACTACTGGGCATATACCCAGAGAAAACCATAATTCAAAAAGACACATGCATCCCAATGTTCATTGCGGCAATATGTACAATAGCCAGGTCATGGAAGCCACCCAAATGCCCATCGACAGACGAATGGATAAAGAAGAAGTGGTACATATATACAATGGAATATTACTCAGCCATAAAAAGGAATGAAATTGGGTCATTTGTAGAGACGTGGTTGGATCTAGAGACTGTCACACAGAGTGAAGTAAGTCAGAAAGAGAAAAACAAATATCATATATTAATGCATATATGTGGAACCTAGAAAAATGGTACAGATGAACCAGTTTGCAGGGCATTAACTGAGACACAGATGTAGAGAACAAACGTATGGACACCAAGGGGGGAAAGTGGCAGGGGCGTGGGGGTGGTGGTGTGATGAATTGGTCGATTGAGATTGACATGTATACACTGATGTGTATAAAATGGATAACTAATAAGAACCTGCTGTATAAAAAAATAAATAAAATTTTTAAAAAGACAATTAAAAAAATTAAAGCTTCATGCTGCGTAATTGTAGTTACTAAATATGAAATCACTTGGTATATTGGCCTCTTCTCTCAAATCTCAAAATTACCTGTGACCTCAAAATGGCTGGACGCAAATAGCCACCACAAAGTACCCATCTGCCTAGAGCTCCCGTGGCTTCATCTGAGGACCTCAGTGCTACCTGACGTCTGCTCAGTCTTCTGAGATGAGGAGGCACCCTCCCTCTCAGCCCAACAGAATTTGACTTGCTGGCCTACTCCCCAGTCTGGGGTTTGAGGGAGGTGCCTGGCGTAGCCTCAAGGAATCATTGATTAGCCCCTAGTCAAATGGTTACACAGAGGAAGAAAGTATTTTGATGAGTTGGACCAACCTCCTGTGTGGAGTTCCTCCAAGATTGTATGATTCTGGGGTCTGCACCCCACCCCCGTCCACCGCCCGGGCCCATCCTCAGGCAGACATCTCCATGTAGTGGGATGCCCAGCCTGAGAAGTGCCAGAGGGTAGAAACTGGAAACTTTTTGTGAGGCTGCTGGGAGCTTTCACCCTTGTTGTTGGCAAACCTCCTCCTTATGGGCCTCTGTGGGTCTTGTCCCTGGAGGAACAAAAAGCATGTCACGTAACCAATTGTAAAATAATATAAATCAATAAGATAAAATCAAAGCTTATATATTAAAGCTGCTGCCAAACGCAGCTCAATGAAGAATACCGCTGCTTGTAAGTTCTCAGTAAAATGGCAAAGTTAATTAAAGGTTCTTAGTGATGCTGTGCCCTTCCGTCTCCCCTAGCCCCATATCCATGACAAAGAAGCTCTGATACCAGCTTACTTTGTCCTGCTCCGCCAAACTGCAACAAATCTGCAATGGCTCCGAGAATGCTTATCACCATATTCCAACTCAATTCCCAGGTCCCTGGGTCCTCACATTCCCCAGGATGGCCTACACAAAAGGGAACCTCGTTTCCTGGGTGTGGAAAATGTGCAGACTGAAAATCTCCTCCCTTTACCCTTGAGTGTGACATTTGGATGAAAACGACCTGGCATTTGGTCTTACCTGACCAGCCTCGGTGGAAGCTGACTCCAGGTGCATGTCGACTTTGATAACCTTCCAAGGTTCCTGAGGACTTCCTGTGTTCAGTTCCAGTTCACTCAAAGCACTGTCCCCAGAGTCCCCTTCCTAAGCCTGCTCCTTCCTGCACTTCATTTAGGGTCCTCTCCTGGACCCTTGCTCTGTCTGGATCCACCCATGAGACTCATGGCCCCTTTGAGATTTGGTGGACATTGGAATGGTTTTGAAAGATATGATTTAGTGTTTTATAGGTTTATTTTTACATACCTTATTTCCTCATCTAAAGGCTTAAATAGAAAGAAGGTAAAAGGAAAACTACAGGTAGGAAAGTAAGGCAGGGAGAGATGAAGCTAGTACAACAAATGCACATCCAAATGCTCTGGAAAGTTGCTTTTGGAGGTGGGGACAGGGCAAGCTCAGAACGAGCTGCCTAGCATTTTTCCCAGATGATGTCACAGGAAATTTTGATTTTAGCCACTGATGACGAAGATGATTTGGGGGCCAAGTTTGGATTGTTGCCCCAGACCCTCACAGTCTTGTGAGTCTGAGCTGTATGAACAGCTGTGCCTCCTTGCATCTGGAAAGAATCATGCCACTGCAAAGTTTCTCTGTCTCCCGCAAGTCCTGTATTTCCCCTCTTTGGACTTTTTCATTGACCATTGCCTCTTAGACTGTTCTGCCTTCTCCTGTCTCCCTGTGGAAGTCAACCTGTTTTTTAGGGCCGCCATCACTTCTTCACCTTTCCAGGTGTCCAGATGGAATTAAACTCTGCCTTTCCCAGGTTTGCATCTCTCTTAAAGCACTGATCCCAGCCTGTGCTAGTCACCTTGGTATTTGTCACTGGCTGGCTGTAGATCTTTGGGAGGGCAGGGACCCAGGGGATTTTCTTCCTGGGGCTACATCTGAGCTGGTGCTTTCCCTTAGGTATAGAATCAGAATCTTCAAACTGAAAAGCTCCAGGGACTTGATGACGTCTAGCACAAACAGTCCCTGAAGATGGGGTAGTCCTGGTCCCTTGGTAGAAAGGAGGGGATTAACAGTCTCTGGGTTACTAAGGCCTCATGGACTCAGGGCCTTCCCCAGTGTCCTCAGTTCTTCTGCTGGGCCAGCTGTGCCTTCCTAGAACCCTCTGATTCCATGAGCTGGCCTGGCCTATGGGTCCCTCCTTCTGGGCTTCAGTCCCTGTGACCAAGTAGCCAGCCAGCCAGCGCCCTGGGGCATAAGCATCTGAAGTCAGCCTGCTTGCCTGCCCCCATCACAGCCTGCCCCAGGCCCTGCCCTCAGGCACGCCTAGCTCACCTGGTCCAAGAAAGAGCTACTTATCGTTCCCTTCCTTTTCTGCTTCTCATCCTACCCACCCAGCTGCCCTGGGCAGAGCCCTAGGGTCATGCTAGAGTACTCCTTGTTCCTCACCTCCATCCCATTAATCACTAAACCCTGCCCTCCAAACCAGGGTGTTTTTTTTTGGATCAAAAAATCAGATCAGGTTATCACTCCCCTGTTTAAAACCATTCAAAGGTTACTCATTGCTCTCAGGATACCAGCTAAAATTCTTAACAGGATTTAAAAATCTTTCACCTGGCCCTTTTGAAATAAGAGGATTTATAATCTTTTCAAAACCAACAAGAATCCTGACACAACCTTAATTTTCCAGCTGTCAAAACTATTTAAGATCTATGAGGTCTGCATTAAATTGTTAAAAGGTGATTAACTCATCTGGCTTGAATGGGTATGAATTCCAAGGGAATTGTTTTTCCCGCCCCCTTCTCTGCTCTGCCTGTGACACTCTCCTCAGGTGACTGCTGGTGATAAGGTTCATTAAGGCAGTCAGGGTGGAGAGGACTGTGGAGGGGGCTGGAGGTGGAGTCTTGTAAATGAGATTCCTAGTAATACCAAAGAATGGCCCACCCCTCCCTCTAAAATTCCTACTCTATATCAACACTATGCAACTGTCAGAATTCCTTTTAATGGCAAAAAGATTTGGAAGGAATGTAAATACTCAACAATAGGGGAATGGTATGTAAACTATGATTGGAATAATATGCTGCCATTTAAAAGGAAGGTTTTGGGCCATTTCCCTAGTGGCACAGTGGTTAAGAATCCACCTGCCAGTGCAAGGGACATGGGTTCAAGCCCTGGTCCGAGAAGATCTCACATGCTGCGGAGCAACTAAGCCCATGCGCCACAACTACTGAGCCCGCACTCTAGAGCCCGTGAGCCACAGCTACTGAGCCCACGTGCCACAACTACTGAAGCCCTCATGCCGAGAGCCCATGCTCCGCAACTAGAGAAGCCACCTCAATGAGAAGCCCGCGCACCACAATGAAGAGTAGCCCCCGCTCACCGCAACTAGAGAAAGACCGCATGCAGCAACGAAGACCCAACACAGCCAAAAGTAAATAAATAAATAAAATTAAAAAAAATAAAAACAAGGTTTTGAAGACTCTGCAACATGAAGAAGCGCATATTATGTCACATTAAGTGGAATGTAGGTCACAGTCTGAGACAAGAGAGGTGGTGTAGGGATGTGAGATGGTGACAAAAACATGGATTTTTTAGCTGGATATAAAGACTGGCCATTCAATCGCCCCTACTCTCCCCACTCACAAGCTGTGTGATCATCTGCAAGTTAACTTCTCTGGGCTTTGGTTTCTTCTTTTTTAGAAATGTAGATAGTAACACAAGCTAGATTGTCTTGAGTGTTAGATAAGATAATGCATATAAAATTGCCAGGCAGAAATCAAAACAGGAGTTCAGTAAATATTAGTTCCCTTCCCCTTCTCTAAGTTGTGTGTGTGTATATTTTTAATTTTGTAAAAAGACTTGAAAATAATTAACAAAATTAAAGACTTTTATTTTCTGAACCATTTCAGTTATCTGTTGCTGTGTGACAAAGCAGCCTACAACCTAGTGGCTTAAAACAACAACCTTATTGAAACCGTGCACCTCAGATTGAGACTTGAACCCACATGCCGGGACTCGAACCCGGCCAAAACCCACAGTCTTCCAACTGCGATCACACACCTGGTTTCAGGACTTAATGAAGCTCAGGTTCTTGATGTCTCTTCACAGAAGTAATTCAGTGAGAGACAAAGTGATAGGTAAGAAGTGGATTTATTTAGAGAGAAACACTCCACAGAGTGTGGGCCATCTCAGAAGGTGAGAAAGGCACCAGGGTATGGGGTTGTCAGTTTTTATAGGGGTGGGTAATTTCATAGACTAATGAGTGGGAGGAGTATTCCAGCTATTTCAGGAAGGGGCAGGGATTTCTAGGAATTGGGCCACCGCCCACTTTTTGACCCTTATGGTCGGTCTTGGAACTGTCATGGCGCCTGTGGGTATGTCATTTAGCTTGCTGATGTGTTACAGTGAACATATACGGAAGCTCAAGGTCTAGTGGAAGTCGACTTGTCCACCATCTTGGACCCATTTGGTTCTAATCAGTTTATGTCATGTCCTCAGGCTATGTCATTCTTTCAAAGGTTGTGCCCTGTCCCCTACCCTCCTGTTTCACTATTATCATATCACACAATTGTCACAAAAGTCAGGAATTCCTGCAAATCTCACCCAGGCAGTTCTTCTGCTTCACATGGCATTAACTGAGGCCACTCCATGGTATTTATCTGGTGACTGGGCTGGTCAGGAGGGTTAAGACAGCTTCCTCATTCACCGGTTAACACCTTGGTGAAGATGACTGGCAGGCTGGGCTCAGCCGGACTATTGGCCAGGACAGAAGTGAATCACAGGAGGAAAACTTATAATATGCAAATGTGTGAAGTTGTGAAAGTCCAGAGCAAGTACAGGCAGACCTGGGAGATATTGTGGGTTCAATCCAGACCACTGCAAATACTGCAATCAAGTGAGTCACATGAATTTTTTTGGTTTTCCAGTGCATATAAAATTTACGTTTACACTATACTGTAATCTATTAAGTGTGCAATGGCTTTATGTCTTTACTGTTAAAAAGTGCTAACCATCATCTGACAAAGCATGGTTGCCACAAACCTTTGATTTGTAAAAATCACAATACTTGTAAAGCACAATAAATGAGGTATGTGCATACTTCAAAATAACATGGTACTTTGGAGCCTCAAATGAAAGAAAGCTTATATCTGTGTGAGAGATTCTGAAAAGGCCCTCACATGGACCTTTGAGGGTGTGGGAGAGTCCCCAGGTCCAGTTGGGATGGAAGACATCTTAGAGGAAATAAAAAAGCACCAGCAAATGTGTGAATGTGGGAAGGTAAGGGACCTGTTTGGGCATGAAGGAGTAGATAGATTCGGAATGAGGTATAGTCACAGGGGTAAGTCTCAGTAAGCTGTGCTGTGAAGGGTGTTTGACTGCCAGGGTGAGATTAGATCTGTTTCACTTGATAGGCAGAGGGAAAGTCTCACCTGGCCTGAGTGAAAAAGATTTCAACAGGGGTCAGGCAGGGATGATAAGTGAGTCAAATTGTCTGGGTATAAAAATAATCAAATTGGAGGCAGCCACTACTCAACTTTGTCATAGTTACCATTCAGGGATATGAAGCCGCTTGGCCAGAACCTTTGATTTTTCAAAAGAAGTTAAAAAAAAATCCAGATTCTTAGGGAAAACTTCTCACTTAAAAAAAAAAAAAATATATATATATATATATATATATATATATATATATATTTATATATATTTAGGCTGTGCCAGGTCTTAGTTGCAGCATATGGGATCTTCATTGCAGCATGCAGAATCTTTATTTGAGGCATACAGGATCTTTAGTTGCAGCATGCGGGATCTTTTAGTTGTGGCATATGGGCTTCTTAGTTGTGGCATGCGGTCTTAGTTGCGGCATGCAAACTCTTTAGTTGTGGCATGCATGTGGGATCTAGTTCCCCAACCAGGGATCGAACCCAGGTCCCCTGCATTGGGATCACGGAGTCTTACCCACTGGACCATGAGAGAAGTCCCAAAACTTCTCACTTTTAAAATGTTGACCACTACAATACGTAAAAACTATGGGCCAGATGAGGCCTGTGGGTGTCGGCTCTCCTTGGATATTTGTAGGGCTGAATTGTGTTTGGAAGGGTGGCTGGGGCAGAGGGGGTGGAGGGAAGACCAGGGGATGACACAGCCAGAGAACTTAGCTACTTTTGTTCTCTTTCTATCCTGCCGAAGAAAGCCGAGGGAATTCATCTCCAGAGTTTTTGCATATGTTTTTGGTTTTGTGTTTTGGAATCGTCTCTACCCTAGGGCTGGTTTGCCAGGGAATTTTGGATTGGGCCTGGCAGCTGGTTCTCACTTTTCAGGCCTTCTCACTAAAAAGTCTTATTTATTCCATCCTCTTTCAGTGGTTTGTTTCTATGTCCTGGGGTGAGGCCTCACATAAGCATTTGTGTGTGTGTGTATGTGTGTGTGTGTGTGTGTGTGTGTGTGTGTGTAAGAGTTCTTGCTTCTGAAGAATTCAGAATTAACAGCAGATCTTCTGTGCTGGGCTTTCTGGACCTGGCAGGAGCTGACCTTTATGGAAACAGAACCCTTTGCCTGCCGTAGACTTGAGGGAGGCCACTGACCGAACTCATAATCTTGGCTGATTACCTTGCATCCTGAGGTTATCAGCAAACCTTCGTAGAGGAAAATGTTCTACTCTATTATGTCTATACGTTGGGATGACAGATAACATAGTGGAAGAAATATTAGAAGCAGCAGAGCTAGATGAGAATGTTTTATTTGCTGGGTGACCTTGGTCCAGTCACCTCCCCTCTCTGTGTCTCAGTTCCCTCATCTATAATGTTATAACCACAAGTGTTCACCTCCTCGTGTATTGTGAGGATTCAGTGAGACCATGGATGCAGAAGTACCTGACACCCAGCTATGCTGAATCAGAGGAATAAATGAAGGTATCGAGCTAAGGAGATGTGGATTTAAATATTGACTCCACTACTTTTCTTATGATAAGACATCTGTGTTCACTACAAAGCAATCATCACCAAAAGTCTGGTTACCATCCACCACCATACGATTGACGCCCCCTCGCCTATTTCACCCACCCCCCAAACACCTTCCCCTCTGGTAACCACTAATTTGTTCTCTGAGTCTGTGAGTCTGTTTTTGTTTTGTTTTGTTTCTTTGTTTAGATTCCACATATGAGTGATATCACATGGTTTTTGTTTTTCCCCTTCTGTCTTATTTCACTTGACTCTACAACTAGGATAACAGCTACCATGAGTTCAGTAATTACTATGTACCAGGCTCTGTACATCTTTTAAAATCCTTACAACAACTCTATATGGATGGAGGTATGATTGTTGTTATCCTCATTTTACAAATGAGGAAACTGAGGCACAGAAGGATTAAGTAACTTACCCAAGACCTCCCAGCTAAGTGGTGAAACCAGGCTATCTGATTCCAGAGCCTATACTTTCTTTCCAGCTGTGTGAGTTAGGACAAGCCCTGTAATCTTTCTGCTCCTCAGTTCCTGGCGTATAAAATTGGGAACTCTTTTGGAGGATTAGAAATAATGTAGATAAAATTACTATCATGGCAAGTGCCTGGCATTTCATGGATATTAACTTTTTACTAACTGCTCAGTGTTATGGGTTGAAGTGTATTCTTCCAGGAGATGTTGAAGTCCTATGGTGCCTATGAATATGACCTTATTTGGAAATAGGGTTTTTGCAGATGATGAAGTTAAGGTGAGGTAATTAGGGTGAGAAATTTGGACACAGAGACAGACACAAAGGGAGAGTGCCATCTGAACTTGAAGGAAGAGATCGGGGTGATGCATCAACAAGCCAAGCAATGCCAACGATTGCCAGCAAACCACCAGAAGCTAGGGTAGAAGGTTGGAACAGATTTACCCTCACAGCTCTCAGAAGGAACTAGCCCTGCTGACACCTTAATTTGGACATCTAGCCTCCAGGGCTATGAGAGAATACCTTTCTGTTGTTTTCAGCCACCCAGCTTGTGGCACTTTGCTACGGTGGCCCCGGGGATCTAATAGGTCAGTGAATGGTACATGTACCTTCATTTACTCTGCAAGGTGTCTCTGGTTCTCTGGGTGCACACGGTAGCCTGCCAGTGAGCACGCTGGGTGCTCTGCACACGTGCAGCCCTGCAACCTAACTGTACATAGAGTCAGTCTAACATATTGGGAAGTGGACCAAGGTCAGCTTTTCAAGATCCCACCTGCCTTTTGTGATTCCCTGGATTAAGTTCCAACTACTGTACTCTTATGCTATCCTGGGCAGGGCAGAATGTCTTCAGTAAACTCATTCAGAAGAAGGTGCTAGTGGATAATTTGTGCCTCCCAAATGAATTAATCACACTTGAAAGGTGAAATCTCAGATACCTTGGTGCCTGGTTAGAAGAGATTTTAGTCTAAGACCCCTCAGGCCCCCACAGGATATCTGCATATCTGACAGACCATGTACCCCGTGCATTGCTCTCTGCACACAGATATCCATGTTGCCAGAGATCAAGGGATACTTTCTAGCAGAGAAGGTGATTTAAGCAGCCCAGGTAAGCACCTCAGGCCTTCAGGGAAATCAGGACCGCCTCACAGAGCATTCAGAAATGGAGAGGCAGGAGGACTTTGTGAGCCCAAGAGATTCATTGTTAAAGCTTGGAAAACAATTAAGAGTTGGAATGAGCTCAAGCAGCAGCAACCAGGGGCCCTGCCAGGCACTGTTCTTCAGGAACTCTAGAAGCAGAATTCCCTCAGGTTGATTTTCAGGAAAGGAAAAGAAATCCCCAAACAGAAAGACCATCACAACTGTTTAAAACAGGAGGAGATCAATATCTGTTAGCCACCCCTGTTCCTGTTAACTATTAGGGGGTATCAGACCACCTGCATAAGTTACCTATTGCTGTTTAAAAAACTACCCCACATTGAGCAGCTTAAAATAATCAATATTTATTGTCTCACAGTCTCTGGGGGTCACCTTACCTGGGTGGCTCTGGATCAGGGTCTTTCACGAGGTTGCAGTTGAGCTGTTGGCTGGGGCTGCAGTTGGCCCAAGGCTTGACTGGGGCTGGTAGATTTGCTTCTGAGATGCCTCCCTCATGTGGCTGTTGGTAGGAGGCCTTGGTTTCTTGCTCCCTGTTGTCCAGAAGCCTCACTTCCTCACCACATAGGCGTAGGGTGACCAATCATCCTGGTTTGCCCAGGACTAAGGGCGTTCTCAGGATGTGAGAATTTCAGTCTAAAACTTCAGTCCTGGGCAACCTGGGGACAAGTTGGTCATCCTGTGTGGACCTGTCTCCCAGGGGCTGCTCAGAACATGAAGAGTGACCTGAGAGAGTGGCCAAGACAGGAGCCATGAGGTCTTTCATCATCTAATCTTGGAAGTAACCTACTGTGTACATCACTTCTGGTCTATTCTATTGGTCACACAGACGAGCTCTGGTACAGTGTGCAAAGTGACTATACAAGGTGTAAATATCAAGAGGTGGGGATCAGTGAAGCCATCTTGGAGGCCCCCAAACTCATTGGTTTAAAGCAACCACCATGTTAATATCTCTCATGAGTCTGTGGGTTAACAGGGCTCAGCTGGGTGTTTCTTCTGTCCCACATGATGTCTGTTGGACCTGCAGTCTTCAGGGCTCAACTGGGCTGGAATCCCAAATGACTTATTCCCATGGCTGGCAGTTGGTGCTGGCTGTTGGCTAGGAGCTCACCTAAGGCTCCAATGGGAACATCTTGGTTCTGCTTCATGCGACCTTTGCACATGGCTTGGGCTAGGTTCTGAGAGGGAACATCCCAAGAACAAGTGTGTAAGAGCAAGGAAACAGAAGCTGCCAAATCTCCTAAGACTTGAGATCAGAAGTCCTCCAACAGCTTATGCTGCATTCCACTGGCAAAGCAGTCACAGGGAGAGCCCAGATTCAAGGAAAGGGGAAATAAACCATACTTCTTGATGTGAGGAACAGCATATGTTTATAGGAATGGGAGAAATTATTAGGGGCTACTACACTGCCTAATGGGGCTACCACTCCCCAAAGATTGTGCTGCAAGGCCTCTCATTGGCAAATGTGCAAAATCCCCAGGGGTGGAGAAGTATTCCAGGCATTCTTAAATTTCTGTATCTATAACCCTGGCTTTATTTTTTTTTAATATTCTTAGTTTAAAAATTACACATGTAACTGTAATGAGCTTCATTATAAATAGAAAATACAGGTAAGCATAAGAAAAAAACCTATAATTCCTATACCTAAAGACAATACTGTATAATTTTGGTACATAGCATCTTAGAATTTATTCTATGCAAAAATAACAATTTTGGGACTTCCCTGGTGGTGCAGTGGTTGAGAATCCACCTGCCAATTCAGGGGATCTTCCTGGTCCAGGAAGATCCCACATGCCGCGGAGCAACTAAGCCCGTGCGCCACAACTACTCAGCCTGCGCTCTAGAGCCTGCAAGCCACAACTACTGCAGCCCACATGCCTAGAGCCCATGCTCCGCAACAAGAGAAGCCACCACAATGAGAAGCACGTGCACCGCAACAAAGAGTAACCCCTGCTCACCGCAACTAGAGAAAGCCCGCACACAGCAGCGAAGACCCAATGCAGCCAAAAATAAATAAATAAATTTATGAAAAATAATTTTGTTTTACAGAACTGTAACCACTCTGTACCTACTATTTTTGAATCTGCCATTTTCTCTTAAAACTACATTGCAAACATCTTTCTGTGACAGTTAATATAGAGCTAACTCAGCTTAAGGGTTACATAGTGTTTCATTGTATATTTACCAACTGAGACTGTTGATGGCAACAACAGAAACAAACCGTGGTTAACTTAATTAGCAAAAAAGGAAATTTTTTGAAGGGTATTGGATAGCCCATAGAATCTATGATATGTCAGTTTAGAGTTCCATTAGCTATTGTTGTGTAACAACCCATGAGACTTAGTGGAATAAAAGAATCAACATTTTAATATATTTATAAATTCCGTGGGTCAGGAATTCCAACAGGGAACAGCAGGGATGATGCCACAGTGTCTGGGACCTCAGCTGGGAAAACTCAAACTAGGAGTGAAATGAAAGGCTGGGGTGGGGTGGGTGTGGAATCATCTGGAGGCTTCTTCATGCACATGTTGGAGATTGGGATGGCATGAGTTGGACTATGAGCTGAGTGGGACTCTTGATCAGAGTGCCTATATGAGGTCTCTCTACATGGCTTGGGCTTCCTCCAGTGTGGCGGCCTCTGGGTAGTCTGACTTCTTACAAAATGGCTCAGTGCTCCAGGAGCTGGTGTCCCAGCAAGCAGCGAGGAAGCTGCATGGCCTTTCATGACCTAGCCCTGGAAATCACTTCCACCAAGGTCCATTGATTGAAGTGGTCACAAGCCTGCCCAGATTCAAAAGGGGGGGGACATACTCTCTACTTCTCAATGGGAGGAGTATCAGAGAATTTGTGGCCATATTCTAAAATCACCATAATTAGGATAAACTAAGATACCATAACAAAGAAAGCTCAACTAAGAGTGAGTTAATGAATATAGAAGTTTATTTCTCTCACACATAACAGTTCCAAGGTGAGTAGTCTAGCTCATTGAGGCAGCTCTGCCCCATCAGACACTTACCTCTATGCTGCTGGAATCTAGGCTCCACTGCCAACGTGGCAATCTTGAAAAGCACTAACTGTCCCTGTGTCTTTGTGGGCAAAACCTTAGGCAGGAGCATCACACTGGCCACTCAGCTCACACGCTTGTATCTTGCCTTCCAGGGAGCAGGGAGTAGGCATATTCGCCTTCTTCCTGCTTCTGTAGTGGAAAGCAGGGGTGCTTCTTTCTTATTTTAGAATTTTCCCTTAAAAGGAAGGATGATCAGATGCTAGATACTCTAAAAGCAACAAATACCCAGTAGAATATGGATGTATCATATTCCATCCCTTATTGATAGATATTTAGGTTGGTAAGCTTCTATTGATAAGATGTTATGCACATTGCTGCAACGAACATTCAAATATCTTTGAATACTTGTAAGATATTTTTTTTCCCTTTAAGATACATTCCAGGACTTCCCTGGTGGCACAGTGGTTAAGAATCTGCCTGCCATCGCAAGGGACACCAGTTCAAGCCCTTTTCGGGGAAGATCCCACAGGCCACAGAGCAACTAAGCCAGTGTGCCACAACTACTGAGCCTGCACTCTAGAGCCTGTGAGCCACAACTACTGAGCCTTCGTGCCATAACTACTGAAGCCCGTGAGCCTAGAGCCTGTGCTCCACAAGAGAAGCCACTGCAATGAGAAGCCCGCGCACCACAATGAGGAGCAGCCCCCGCTTGCAGCAACTAGAGAAAGCCTGCTTACAGCAACGAAGACCCAACATGGTCAAAAATAAATGAATAAATTTATTTAAAAAAGGTACATTCCAAGGAGTCATGTCATAGTTTCTGATTTCTGCATCTAGTCCTACAGGACCCCACTAAAGAAGGCAACCTCCTTTTCTTCAAGTAAGGAGTGACAGCTCAGCAATTTGTATGAACCAGGGAGAAAGAATGGAGACCCTCAGCATGTACTATCAAGGATGCTCCAGGATTAAGTGTTGGTGTGGCCATGATCATAAACCACTCTTGTTTAGGGGCACTGTGTGAAGGACTTTACATATATTGTCTCATTTAGTCTTCACAGTAATCAGATGGGGAAGGTATTATCTTCATTTGGAAGATGGAGAAGCTTAGACTCCAAGAGATTAAGTAATTTATCCAAGACCTTAGAGCCAAATCAGTGCTTGGAACACTTGTTCTTAGAATACTCCCTCTCCTAGCCCAGCTGCCATATTGTGGGAATCCCAAGACACATGAAGAGGCTATGTGTCGACATTTCAGCCAACAGCCCCAGCTGAGCTCCCAGCTGCCAGCCAGCATCAGCTCTCAGCCATGTGAGTGAGCCAGCTTGGACCCTGCAGCCCAAATCTTTAGCCCAGTCGAGCCCCCAATTGGCTGCAGCCTCAACCAACATCACAAGTAGCAGAACTGCTAAGCTGAGCTCAGCCAATCCAAAGACTGGTGAGAACTAATAATAAAATAGTTTTTGTGTCAAGTCACTGACTTTTGGCAAGATTTGTTACGTAGCAATGGGTAACCAAAGCAGGTGAGGAGCTACTCATTCTTGGATGAATCCCAGTAGAGCCTGAAGAGGGGGTTCCTCCTCTGGGGGTGCAACTGGGGTAGGGGGCCTTTGATGATCCTTACAAACTCAGTGCACTAAGCTGCGTCTATATATGACAGTTTTCCTTGTTCCCTGCCCCAGATGGGGAAAACTTCATTGAGTCACAAGTCTGGGAGGAGAAACTGTGTGTAAATGAGTTGACAGAAAGATTCCCAAAGTAAATAATGTTGATTCTCAGCACAAAGAAGGCATGGATTAATGCTACAAAAACTCACATAAACAGTCATTGCTTTATTACTGATGTGTTATATTTTTAAATTTCAAAAAGTAACCATAATAACCATCATTAAAAAAAAATAGTACTTGGAAATGGTTGAACACTCTGCACAGTTCCTGAGGTCATAAGAGTGTCCTTATCTTTTGAAACTTCCCGGTCCTGTGGGCTAGAGGTGGTGCCAATATGACCTTTGGGTAGCCCCAGTTGGCACTTGGATCCCAAAGTAAAATCCAACTTCTCTCTCCCACTCAAAGAGCAGAGGAGGAAGCTCACAACAGTTCAGTAAGACGGTGGCCTTATCAATCTTAGGTGTTTACTCTCCTAACCCTCACCTCTCAGTCCCTTCCAGTTCAGTGGTTCTCAGATTTGGGGGCATCAAAATCATCTAGGAAGTATGTAAGAAAATGCAAAAATCTCGGGTTCTTCCCCAAAGATTCCCATTCTCTAAGTGTGGGGTGGGATCCCAGAATTTTTATTTTAACAAGAACCAGCTGGGACTTCCCTGGCGGTCCAGTGGTCACGACTCCAAGCTGCCAATGCAGGGGGCGTGGGTTCAATCCCTGGTCAGGGAACTAAGATCTGAAATGCCGCGGAGCGCGGCCAAAAAATAAAAGGAACCAGCTGATTCCTTCATTGGTGGCTGGCCCTATACCACACATTGAAGAGCACTGTAATCTCAGGCCTTTCCTAAAAGTACAGAATAGAGATGGGGAGAGTCCTCTCTAAGCCAAACCTCCAGAGACAAGAATGGACCTTGGAAGGGGATCAAGATGGGATATTCAGATACTAAGCCAGGAAGGATATAACAAACCCACCCGGAGCAAATGGTTTTCAAACTGTGTTTCTTCAAACTGTGTTTCTTCAAACCCTAGGGGGTTCCTTAGATGTGCTATTACCTCCACCCCAGCAGTTTCTCTTTGATCTGTTTTACTATAGTAGCTTTCCAAGAAAGATTTCATTAGAAGAAAAGGTTTTACTACTAAATTCCCTTCCTGCTTAAAGATATTATCAGTTTGGTGAGGATGAGGAGGAAATAGAACTCTCAAACCTTGGTGGTGTGAATGAAAAATGATGCAGCCACTGTGGAAAATAGTGTGGTGGTTCTGTAATAAGTTAAGCATAGATTACCATATGTCTTAGTCTGCTCAGGCTGCTGTAACAAAATACCGTACCATACTTAAACAACAGACATTTATTTCTCACAGTTCTGGAGGCTGGGAGTATAAGATCAGGGTTAGGTTCTTGGTGAGGACACCCATCCTGACTTACAGATCACTGTGTCCTCACATGGGTGGGCAGGAGTAGGGGGTTGGGAGGGAGATCGCTGGTCTCTTTCTCTTCTCATAAGGACACTAATCCCACCATGGGGACCCCACCCTCATGACCTCATCTAAACTTAAATTACCTCTCACAGGCCCCACGTCCACATAACATCACATTGGAGGTTAGGACTTCAACACATGAATCTGGGAGGATGCAGACATTCAGTCCATAACACCCTATATCCCAGCCATTCTACTCCTGGATATATACCCCCAAAGAATTGGAAACAGATACTCAAATAGATTGTTGTACACATATGTTCATTGAATGTTTGGCTCTTTACAACAGCCCAAAGGTGGAAACAACTCAAATGTCCATAATTGGTAACTGATGAATGGATAAAAGTGGTATATCTCTACAATGAAATTATCTAGCCAGAAAAAAGAATGAAGTATTGATACATGGATGAACCTTGAAAACATTATGCTAAGTGAAAGAAGCCAGTCACAAAAGACCACATAGTTGTATGATTCCATTTATATGAAATATTAAGAATAGGCAAATCCACAGAGACAGAGACAGATAGCAGATTAGTGGTTGCCAGGGGTTAGGGGGAGGGGATAATGGGGAGTGACTGCTTAATGGGTGCAGGACTTCTTTTTGAGATGATGAAAGTGTCCTGGAACTAGATAGTGGTGATGGTCACACAACATTGTGAATGTACTAAATGTCAGTAATGACAAGTTTTATGTTATATGAATTTTACAAAATACAACAATTAAAAAAGATCCCAATCAACAGATCTAGAACAACCATCTCATTTTTTTTACTGATAAGGAAGCTGAGGTCAGAAAGAGGAAATGACTTGGTGAGGTCACCCAGCCTGTCAGGGGTAAAGCCAAGGCTGGTGACCCCCAGCCTGCCATAGCAGGCTGCCTCTCTTCCTCAACATCCTTGCTCCCCTACACCCAGGCCCTACCAAAAAAGCTAAGATCCAGGGACGTGCAAAGTTCTGAGCTACCTGCCACGCCACAGTTTTTGCAGCCAGGCCCCCTGCTTCCCCGGCAGCGGTCCACCTTACCCACCCATAGAGCTGGGTCAGCCTTTCTTCTGCTGTCTCCAGTGCCTACTGCCTTCAAGTGTGTTGATGAAAGACGAACCCACTTCTAACTTCATACTTAAGTAAGTAGTCCTAAGGGCCTCGCTGCAGCTGCAGTCTTCAGACGGGGTTGATAGGGCTGGGTGCGTCAGATTCCTTACACAGACATTGCTGAGTTTCCCAAACTCCAGCTGAGCAGACAGTCTGGAGGAGCTTGTGGTGGTCCCAGGGCTGGGTTGGATTTATCCCAGCCATATGCATTTGTGCAGTTGGCTCTTCTCTCCAGCTGTTGGACTATATGCATCCATCCCATAGTAGGTGCTTAATAAAGATTCATTGGCACCAGTTGTTCCTGTATCGTGGTCATCCTGGGACTGTTTTCTTCATTCTAGTTAAAAGAGTTCAGGAAAAATCTTCAGTTTCCTCAGTGCCCTTGAGAATAAAGGACTCAGGGTAAGCTTGCACATGAAGTGAGAGTCATTTATCTGATCACCATCTGAGATGGAATTATTTGCCATTCTGGGAGGTGGCAGCAACAGAAGGTATAACTTATTTGCATTTGCTTTACTGTGAACTTTAGAGGTCAGGTCTTCTGGAACAATCCCTTCAGCCCCTTCCCCAGGGCCTCAAAAAATTGCTAAGGCTTTTGTTCTGTCCCAGATCCTGACCTTTTCTTACATCTCTTAGTTACAGCCTCCAAACAGATCATGGCTTTTTAAAAAACTGCATAAACATACAAAAGGGCAATTGCAGGACCCAAGAAAGCTGGCTTTCTGGAAATTTACTGAACTCAGATGAGAAACCTGGTTGAGAAGGGATACCTAATTCTGCCCACTTGTGTTCAAGACCTGCTTCAGCGTGGGAGTGGGGAGGGCGAACTCTCTCAATCCTGAGAAGGTGACTCTCTTCATTCAGCCTCAGAAGATTATCTAACACCTTGAACTTAAACCTGGATATTGGCTTCATGCAGCAGGGATGAATGGTGCCATTAAGGAAGATGGCAGAGTAGCAGTGGCTGCAGTTTCTAAGTTGCCATTTGGGATAAAGCAGGAAAGGCGAGAATTGCTACAATGCAGAGGTTTGGGAGTGAATATTTAGAACTCGCAGCTGAGGCTGACCTTGGTGGTTGTATGTGGTTTCCCTGCTGTGTGGACGATGCCTTATGTTTGGATGCAGATTTTCCTTTCCCAGGACAGAGAGGTTTAGGAAACGCTGTTGACTCCATGCCTCACTGGGGATTTCAAAGTGCATGACTCTGCTCAATGCTCTGAGGAGTCCTGCAGAAGAGAAACCTGCTTCAATGTTATTTAACCCAGTGTTTCCCAGTTATTTGACCTCAGAATTCCTCCCTGCTACCCCCACCTTATAGCACTCCTTTATGCCCTGTGAAAGCCAGGTTTCCAAGAAATGCTGGGAAATGCCTCCCTATGTGCTGTGGAGCTGGTTCCCCTGATGCCCTACGGTGAGCAAGAATGGGGATATTTGGGTAGGACACAGGACAGGGGGCCCTGCTATGATAACCCAGGAAGCAGAATTGTGTGCTGTACCTATCAGGCTCCCTCCCACACTGAGGTGTTGTGATTCTCTCCACACTGACCAGGTAACCCCTGACATTTGCTGAGCACCATGTGCTAGGAGCTTTTTGTATGTCACCTATGTAATCTTCCCTCAAGCCTGTTGTCCCCATTTTACAATGAGGAAATTGAGACTCTAAGAGGTTACATAACAAGGTCACCCAGTTGAGTCTGTGGCAGAGCTAAGATTCGGGCTGGGGACTCTGGGACTCCACACTGGTACTCCCTCCTCAGACACCAATTATGGGAATAGAAAACGGTGCAGCCACGTGGAAAATAGTTCCACCATTTCTCCATCATTTAGAGAGAATTGCCAACTGTCTTAGTCTGCTCTTGGGCTGCTCTAACAAAATATCATGGACTGGGTGGCTTAAACAGCAGGCATTTAGTTCTCACAGTTCTGGAGGCTGACAAGTCCCAGAACAGCGTTAGTGTTTGGTGAGGGCTGGCGGGTGGCTGCCTCTCTCTATGGCTCCTCTGTGCTGTGCCACTTCACTAGCAAGGTGCATTTTCATGTCACTCTTTCCAGAGTGTCTGGTTCCCATGAGGAGCTGTTAGTGGACAAGTGACCTTGGGCCTCTGGGCCTCAGTTTCCTCATCTGTAAAATAGGATAATACTCTCATTTTCTTCCTTCTGAACTTTTCCTCTTTTTCCTCTAACTTCCCTCCTTTCCTCTTTGCTTCTCCCTTAATTTCTTTCTCCCTCAATTCATTTTTCCACATTGTGATAGTCCTCAACCTCCTGTATTAATTTTCCCCTGGAAGATCCTTGAAACTGCCCTGTGGGCTCCTCCCTAAAGTGGCTTGAGAAACACTGACGGTTTCTCTGTAACAGAGACCAGAAGAGAAGGCGGCTGCTGATTAATTCCACGTCAGCCGGGCGTTCTGTGCTCTGCATCTAGAATAGGGCAGTTTCCAAGGTGACTGAGCCTGGTGTGTGAGGCTAAGGTGAGGGCCTGTAGTTATGAGCTGCCAAACTCGTAAACCACGTGGGCTTCCTCTGAGCCACTCGCCAAGCAGTTTAACAACCGACTTGCGGCAAAGTGTTCCAACACTATTTAATGATCAGTGCATCTATAAATAGGGTCGTAAGAACAATCTGGATGGATGTTAATGTATGGGTTCAGTCCTGGAGTGACTAAACCTTGAGTTGTTTTGACCTCAGAAAGCCATCAAAAGTCTGCTGCAAGGAACAATTCTGCAGTTGTCTTGTGACAGATGTTTTGTTCCTGTTCAACATGTCCTTGTGTGTATAATTTACTAACATGATAATAATGTGCTGCTTGGCACTTGCGTTTTATTAAGTGCCTTCACACACATGTTTTCATTTGATCCTGGCATGACAGGAGTTATTACTGTGGCTCAGGGAACCAAGTGACTTGCCCAGGGACGTCCAGATTGTGGGGTGAATGGGGCTGGGGTGGGGGAGTAGGGATGGTGGTGGTGGTAGTAGAGTCCAGATTTCAGATAAGGACAATGTGGCTTCCAAATTGATCTTCCTTTCTTATTCCATCAAATCCTATTTCCTGGTTTAAAAGACTTGAAACAATCAATGACTCTCCTGTCCTCCAAGGGGCCAGCACATCAGGGTCTAACACCCTGATTTCTCCTTTGATTGCTTTGCATTGAAAGTAGGCTTGCCAGATTTAGTAAATAAAACTACAAAACACCCCATTAAGTTTAAATTTCAGATTAAACAATGAATAATTTTTTGGTATAAGTATATCCCATGATATTTGGCAACTGTAATTTAAAGTACTTGTCATTAAAATTTTTTCTTTTAAAAAATAATACGAATTACTTATAGAAATTTTTGAAAAATGATAAGCAAAATGAAAAAAATATAAATTACTCCTAATTTTACCATCAGGTAATATTAATATTTTAATATTAACTGTTAATACTTTCGTATATTTACTGAGACCTCTTTTTCCATGCATACGTTTATATGTATAAATTCCTTTTTTAAAAATAGAAAAAGAGAATTACGGAATACATTACTTTGATCTGTCTTTTGTTTTTTTTTGTTTTTGTTTTTGTTTTGTTTGCGGTACGCGGGCCTCTCATTGTTGTGGCCTCTCCCGTTGCAGAGTACAGGCTCCGGACGCGCAGGCTCAGCAGCCATGGCTCACGGGCCCAGCCGCTCCGCGGCATGTGGCATCTTCCTGGACTAGGGCACGAACCCGCGTCCCCTGCATCGGCAGGCGGACTCTCAACCACTAGGCCACCAGGGAAGCCCTAGACCTGTCTTTTTTCACTCAGTAATATATCATGAACATCTTTCTGTGCCTTTATGTATTCTGTAACATTCAAATGACTGCAAGGCCATTGATGGGATAGCACACAGCCTTCAGCGAATCCCCTATAGATGAACATTTAAGTTGTGTCCAATGTTACTTATTGTTTTTTTTAAAGGCTAGATTTCTTTTTTTCAATATTTATTTATTTATTTGGTTGCACCAGGTCTTAGTTTCGGCTTGCGGGCTCCTTAGTTGCGGCACGTGGGCTCCTTAGTTGTGGAATGCGAACTCTTAGTTGCAGCATGCGAACTCTTAGTTGCAGCATGCATGTGGGATCTAGTTCCCTGACCAGGGATCGAACCCAGGCCCCCTGCATTGGGAGTGTGGAGCTTTTTCCAACTGCGCCACCAGGGAAGTCCCTGTGTCCAATGTTTTATTACTACAGACTTGTCATGAACAACCTTCACTGAGTCTTTTTGCACATCCCTGGGATAAATTTCTGGCAGTAGAATTTCTAGGTTAAAGGATATGCAAATTTTAAGGCTTTTTAACATATTGTCAAATTGTCCTCCGGAAAAATTGTACCAATTTACATTCTCACAAATAGTATCTGAAAGTGCCATTTCCTTGCTTATTGTCAACATTGAAAATTATCATTAAAAATGAAAAGAAAAATAACCACTTTAATTCTGAGCCTACCCTGACTCCATAATCACATTCAACACTCTGTCCTTAAGAATTAATGATCTTACTTCTTTCTACTGAGACTTCATTTCTTAAGGAGGGGAGTAAATTGGATTAGGAGTAGAAATCACTACCACTGTCCCCTCACATGCCCACATCAGACATCAGTAATCAACCCTGCCATTCTTTCTACTGAATTTCAACAGGGCTTCAGAATCTTATTCATCCCAGTCTTGCTGGTGGCCATTACTAATGTAAAGAACTTGCTCGTTAGGGGAAATTTCCCTTTATACAAGAATTCAGTTAATAAATGGAGAAAGAATGATAGAATTACAATGGCATTGATCATCAGTGGCTGTTTACTTCAGGTGCAGATAAAATGTTAAACTACACTATGAACATATAATCAGTGAAATCCAGACTGTGGGAAACTCTATAGTTCAAATGACCTCTTTTCTTTAAAAAAAAAAAAAAAAAGAATGGAGGGGAATCATACAGAGTAAAAGATACCTGAAACACATATCCATCAATCACAATGAATGTATGGACCTTATTTGAATACTTACTTTTTTAAAAAAAAACCTTCGGAAACAGTCCACTTATACCATTTATGAGACAATTAGAAATTTTAACCCTGGATTTTTTTTTTTTTTTTTTTTTTTGCGGTACGCGGGCTTCTCACTGTTGTGGTCTCTCCCGTTGCGGAGTACAGGCTCCGGATGCGCAGGCTCAGCGGCCATGGCTCACGGGCCCAGCCCCTCCGCGGCATGTGGGATCTTCCCCAACCGGGGCACGAACCCGCGTCCCCCTGCTTTGGCAGGCGGACTCTCAACCACTGTGCCACCAGGGAAGCCCCAACACTGGATATTTGATTACATTAAGAAATAATTATTAATTTAAAAATATATGATAGTATTATCATATCTATGTTTTAAAAAAGTGCCCTCATCTTTTACAGCAGTGGTTCTGTTTTGAGATTTTGCTGCTCAGGATATTTGGCAATCTCAAGACATTTTTGGTTGTTAAAACTGGGGGGAAGGTGTTATAGCCTCTAGTGGGTAGAACCCTGGGATAGTGCTAAACATCCTACAATGCACTGGAAAGCTCCTCGCAACAAAGAATTATTTGACTTACAATGTTAATAGCGCTGAGGTTAAGAGGCTCTGTTTTAGAGATACATACTGAAATATTTATGGGTAAAAGGATCCTATGGGTGGGATTTGCTTCAAAATAATACAGTAGCCGCCCCCCCCCCCACCCCCATCGCGGTTTTGCTTTCTGCCCTGTTTCAGTTACCTGTGGTCAGCTCTGGTTCAAAATTATTAAATGGAAAATTCTAGAAATAATTCATAAATTTTAAATTGCACAGCATTCTGAGTAGCGTGATGAAATCTCACACCATCCCACTCCATCCTGCCTGGGATGTAAATCATCCCTTTGTCCAGCGTATCTGCCCATTAGCCACTTAGTAGCCGTCTAGGTTATCAGGTCGACTGCCATGGTAGTGCAGTTCTCATATTCAAGTAACCCTCATTTTACAGGGACCACATTTACATAACTTTTATTCCAGTATACTGTTATAATTGTTTTATTTTATTGTTGGTTATTGTTGTTAATCTCTTGCAGTGCCTAATTTATAAATTAAACTGTGTCTTAGGTATATATGTATAGGAAAGAACATCATATATATAGGGTTCAGTACTGTCCACAGTTTCAGGCATCCACGGGGGGTCTTGTATCCCCCGCAGACAAGGGGGGACTACTGTATGTGGTGGAGGAAATGGATGGAGGTCTGGACGCACAGACTGGTTGATGGTTGTTGGTTGGGGCTGGGTAAGTGGTATGGTACTTCATTATATTCTAACTCCTTTAGATAAGTTTGAAATTCTCTATAATAAAAAGTTTAGGAAATTCCCTGGCGGCCCAGTGGTTAGGACTCTGTGCTCTTCCACAGCAGGGGGCCTGGGTTTGATTCCTGATCCGGGAACGAAGGTCCTGTAAGCTGCGTGGCGCAGCCAGAAAAAAAAAAAAAAAAAAAAATACTTCCCATGAAGTGAACTGCCATCTCCGGAGTCCTTCTCTAAGGACCATCTTTTCTGTTCTCTAGTGACTTCAAACTTTTTCTGACCTCATCCACAAGGAAATTGTGAAATAGCTTATTTTGGGTGTTCTCCTATCTCTACCTACCACCAGAGGGGAGATGTGTAGGTCAAAGTTTCCCCAACCTATTTCCTTATCTGCAAAGCAGGGACACAAATGAAATTGCTTACTTCCTGGAGCTTTTATGAGACTGAGGATTCCATTTTGTCTGCTATTACCAAAATTGTGAAATTTTTTTTCTCCCCTTAATATTAAGTGCAGTATTTGGTCTTGAAGTAAAGTCTTTGAATTTCAGTGTAATTTTAACTTCATAGTTAGCTGGGAAATAATCCCTCCTCTTAAATTTTCTAAAATAATTCGTACAGAATTCATATTATTTCTTCCTTACATATCTGGTAGAATTTACCTGTAAAGCCATCTGGACCTGGAGTTTTCTTTGTGGAAGAGTTTTAAACTATAAATTCAATTTCTTTAATAGGTATGATATGCAGGTTATCTGTTCGTTCTTCAGTGAGCTTTGGTAGTTTGTGTCTTTAAAGGAATTTGTCCGTTTCATCTAAGTTGTCAAATTTATTGACATAAAGTTAAGTTGGTCATAAACGTCTCTAATCCTTTTTTTAAAAATAAATTTATTTATTTTTGGCTGCATTGGGCCTTCGTTGCTGCACGCAGGCTTTCTCTAGTTGCGGTGAGCGGGGGCTACTCTTCGTTGCAGTGCGGGTGCTTCTCATTGCGGTGGCTTCTCTTGTTGCAGAGCATGGGCTCTAGGCATGTAGGCTTCAGTAGTTGTGGCTCACAGGCTCTAGAGCGCAGGCTCAGCAGTTGTGACTCATGGGCTTAGTTGCTTTGCGGCATGTGGGGTCTTCCAGACCCAGGGTTCAAACTCGTGTTCCCTGCATTGGCAGGATGATTCTTAACCACTGCACCACCAGGGAAGTCCCAAATGTCTCTTACCCTTTTAATCTTTGTAGAATCTATTAGTGATGTCTTCTCTCTCATTCTTAAATTGGTAATTTGTGTCTGAATTAAAGTCTTTTTTTTTTTTTGACTGCACCACGCAGCATGCGGGATCTCAGTTCCCCGACCCGGGGTCGAACCCGTGCCCCCTGCATTGGAAGCGCAGAGTGTTAACCACTGGACTGCCAGGGAAGTCCCTGAATTAAAGTATTTTAGAAGACAAAAATTCGACAGGAAGACAGAATTTCTTTGTTCACATGAGAGAATCTACTTATGTTAGAGGTTTTTGCTTTTACACGTTTTATAGATTTATTCCTTATGCTGAATTAATGCAGCAGGAGGCTTATGGGAAGCAGAAGGGAGACAGTCAGATGAAAATCTGATTTGTAACCAAGCGCTGTCTTTATGAAAGGAGGAAGCAGGGGTGATGGATCACGTTGGTTTTTTGCATTTTGAGTTGCTTCAAAGAAGCAGGTAGTTTGTTTTGTTTTGTTTTTAGAAGTAGGTAGTTTTGTTCAAGGTCATTGACTACTACATTCTGGATCCTTTCCAAACCATTCAGTTTACTACCCTAGCATGTGATCCTAAATGATGTCACTGTGCCTGTTTATTCTCAAACACTGGAGGTTCTGACAACATTGACCAGCTCAGATAATATTCTAGGTCTGCTTTTCCAGGAAGAGTCTGGGGGAAGTTTGAAATAGTGGGAAAACCATGGGTTTTAGAGTAAGACAGACCTAAATTCAAAGTTTGCCTTTACCACTCACTAGCTATGGACCCAGGGCAAATTGTGGAACTTCTCTGAGCTCCACTTTCCTCATGGACAAAATGGGGACAATGAGACCTACTTCATAGTGCTCTTGGGACGTTTAAATGAGATAATATATGGGTCTAGCACATATTATCAACTCTGAGTGGATCTCAAAGTGTGGTCCCTGGACCAGCAGCATCAATAGCACTTGGAAACTTGTTAGAAATGTAAATTCTTGAACTCAACTCCAGACCTACTGAATCAGAAATTCTGGGGTGGGGCCCAGCAATCTATGTTTTCAATAGTCTCCTAGGGGATTCTGAGGACCTGCCATGTTCAGAACCACCGGATTAACACATTCTTTGGCAGATGGTAGAAGCTCAAGATAAGCTAGTTTTCTCCCCTCATTTATACTTTCTTGATAACTATTCTTTCAGCTTATTCTTGGCTCTCATATTAAGTAAATTCTCCAAGAGTTAAGAGAGTCTTTCTCTGTCTCCTCTTCATTTTTCTTTCTTTTTACAAAGTTCCTGGTGCATGTTAGCATTCAGTAGGAACTCAGAAAGTTAACCGTATTTCCGTGTGCCACATAAGGACAGAACTGCCCTTGGCTTTACAGCTCTTTACTTATTTATTTGACTTATATAGCACCTTGGCTCAATCGTGTGTCTGGAAGATGAAGTGTTCCGTGTGCATCCAGAGTGAATACCAATCCAGCTCTGACACCAGGGATGTAGAGAGTGTAATGTCTTCCTCTCGGTGTCGGCCAATAAACATAAAGGCCTGAGCAATGTCACAGACCATTTGGTCCTGATTAAAGAAGAGATGTCATAAAACCACAACAGTTCATAGCAAGTGGAGTGAGAGAGAGAGAGGAGGGCAGGCCAATAAATAAATGAAAAACCTAAGTTTTATAGAAAATTCTTTTGTTTAAAAAAATGCAACTTTATTTGCATGGCACTTTATGGTTTAAGAGGCACCTTAAGCCGAGACCGGTCACAGCTACCCTACAGGACTGTTGTGAGAAATGAATGTGATAATCCAGCAACATTCAAGGCATGGTGATCTTAATATTTATTAAGCACTCAATAAAGAATATTACTAAATTATTACCGGTAGTAATAGTAGGTGACAGGTGAATGTTTACTGGATAAATGGCTTACTGAAAGAGAGCTTGGTTGAATGATATAATGAACTATCAACTTGTTTGATCACAGATATTTTTTCTTAGTGCAAAAGCAAGCTTCAGGGAAAATTATTCATTCCGTAGCTAGTGAGTCCCATAGCAGCTATTGAATAAGTACAGTTGAAACTCAAAAAAGGAAAGAAAAGAAAAGTTTTACTTATAATAGCCCCAAACTAGAAACCACCCAAATGTCTATCAAAAGGTGAATGAATAAAGAAATTGTGGTTCATCCATACAATGGAATACTCTTTTTTTTGAATTTTATTTTATTTATCTTTTTATACAGCAGGTTCTTATTAGTCAGCCATTTTATACATATTAGTGTATATATGTCAATCCCAGTCTCCCAATTCATCACACCACCACCCACATCCCCCACTGCTTTCCCCCCTTGATGTCCATACGTTTGTTCTCTACATCTGTGTCTCAATTTCTGCCCTGCAAACCAGTTCATCTGCACCATTTTCTAGGTTCCACATATATGCATTAATATACTATTTTTGTTTTTCTCTTTCTGACTTACTTCACTCTGTATGACAGTCTCTAGATCCATCCATGTCTCTACAAATGACTCAATTTCATTCCTTTTTACAATGGAATACTCTTAAGCAACAAAAAGAAAAGAACATACACATTGGCATACACAACTTGGATGAATCTCATAAACATTATACTGAGCAAAAGAAGCCAGACACAAAAGGGTGCATGCTGTATGATTTCATTTCTGTCACATTTTAGAAGAGACAAACCTAACGCATCAGTGCTTGCCTGAGGCTGGGAATGGGGGTTGGGATTGACTACAAAGGGACCTGCAGGAACCTGAAAAGGTGATGGTGAAGTTCTGTATCTTGATTACAAGATTATATATATATTACAAGTTCTATATCTTGGTTACAAGAGTGTGTACATTTATCAAAACTCATTGAACTGTACATTTTAAATGGATGGATTTTATTGGCTCTAAATTATATTTCAACAAAGCTGATTAAAAAAAAAGATCAGAAAAAAATACCAGCAGTCTCTCCTACCAAGGCCTGGAAGCCACTGTGGTGCCAGTGTGGATTCTGAATCCAGAGTGAGATGGAGCCAAGGCTGCACAGTTTGTCCTGCTCTGGCTGGAAAGGCCGTGCCCCGTACACCCCGGTGCCACCTACCAGGGCTGATCACCCTGGGAAGGCCAAGGCAGTGGTGTGGGACAGTGTGCCCTAAAATGAAGTAATTGTTGCAAGCAGAGCAGATATTTCAACTTGTTCCTCAGGCCGTCTCTTGTTTTGTTCTTAAACTAAAAGCTAACCTCTAATTTCACCCTGACCTGGCCTGTGTCCAAATGCATTTAAACATGATGTTCCAAGCCCTGCAGGATTCTTTCAGAGGGCCTTGAAGAATCTTAACAAGTTGTCTTGAAAGGCTATCTTACAAATCATTTTTCAGACTCCTACAATCACAGACATTCTGTGCAGCCCCACTGCAGTGTGTGTTTGGTTACCACAGAAGAATCCAGACCAAAGTCTGGGATGAGAGAACAGGCACCAGGGAGGGACTGCTTCCATCTACCCAGCTACCATTCGTCTCTCCATCAGCTTAGATATCTTCTCAAGTAATGTTTCACACTCTAAACAGAAAATCTAAATGTGGTCATTTAGCTTGCTTAAAGCATAGAAAAAAACACATACAAAATAAAAATTACCACCCATCAGTGATAACCACTGAATAACATTTTGGTTTATATTTTTTCAGGGACACAAACACATACACAAATTTATTTAAAATACAAAATAAGGGCTTCCCTGGTGGCGCAGTGGTTGAGAGTCTGCCTGCCGATGCAGGGGACACGGGTTCGTGCCCCGGTCTGGGAAGATCCCACATGCCGCGGAGTGGCTGGGCCCATGAGCCATGGCCACTGAGCCTGCACGTCCAGAGCCTGTGCTCCGCAATGGGAGAGGCTACAACAGTGAGAGGCCCACATACCGCAAAAAAAAAAAAAAAAAAAAAAAAAAACCAAAAAAACAAAATAAGATCTTACTGTATGAATTATTTTGTAATCTTCTTTTGCCATTATGTAATTTATTGGGAACATTTCCTCATGTCATGTAATAATCTCAGTCAACCTCCTGTTAGTCAGTTACTGCTGGGTAACAAGTAATCTCAAATTCTCAGTACACACACAGTTAACATTAGTTCTCATTTAAGTGTTTTCAGGTCATTTGGGGTGACTCTCGTCCGTATGTCTCCATCCTGCCCCTGGCATCAGCAAGCTAGTTCCAGCATGTTCTCACGATGATGAGAGAAACACAGGGGACTCACCCCACTGGCACACTTCAAATCTCTACTAATTTCACATCTGCTAACATCCCATTGGCCAGAACAAGTCACATGGGCCAGCCCAAAGTGAAGGGGCAAAGAAACAGACTCCACTATTTGTGGAGGAATTGCAGAGTTACATGGCAAAGGGCCTGGATACAAGGAGGAAGGTAAAATTGGGGCCAATAATGCAATCTACCACAGACCCCATTTTCAATGCCAGACTCATGTGGATTTTCACCAATTTACTTATTTATCACTCATAGTGCTATGTGCTAGCTACTATTCTAAGTACTTTATAAATATTTAATTCTCAAAACAGACCTGTGAGGTAAGTGCTATTATTTTACAGATGAGGAAACTGAGGTACAGGAGGTCAAACAGCTTGCCCAGTCATCCAGCTAGTAAGTGGGGGAGCAAGGAAGTCTACATCCAGAGTCTGTGCACATGAGTACCATACTTTGCTGCCTCTCTTATGATTTGTCTATCAACCCCCTGCTCCCACTCAACTGTGGACAGGCATTCAGCACCCAGTGCAGTACCTGGCCCTGCAAGCTCTCAGTATATATTTGCTGAATGAGTTTAACCATTATCCTATCATTAGATAGGTCAGTTGGTTCTAATGTGTTTAGCTACTATATACAGTTATGGGGTGAACTGTGTCCCCCCAAAATTCATATGTTGAAGCTCTAACCCCCAGTACCTCAGAATGTGATTGTATTTGGAGATAGGCATTTAGAGAAGTGATCAAGTTAAACATAGCCTGTTAGACCAGCCCCTAATACAATCTGACTGGTGTCCTTAAAAGAAGGGGAAATTTGGACGCACAAAGAGATACCAGGGAAGCTTGTGCACAGAGAGGAAAGACCATGTGCGGTATGGTGGCCTTTTGCAAGCCAAGGAGAGAGGTCTCAGAAGAAACCAAATCCGCTGACAGTTTGATATTGGAGTTCTTGCTTCCAGAACTGTGAGAAAATAAACTTCTATTGTTTAAGCAATTCGGTCTGTGGGCTTTTGTTACAGCAGCCCTAGCAAACTAATATGTATATCAGGTTGTTACAAACATCCTAGGTGTGTCTAAATTTATCTAAATCTGTGCATATATCCATAACTACTTGAGAGATCACTTTAAAATCCCATTTAGCCACGTGTTTGGGGGAAGGGTAATGTTCTTCTTTTTTTTTTTTTAACATCTTTATTGGAGTATAATTGCTTTACAATGGTGTGTTAGTTTCTGCTTTATAACAAAGTGAATGTTATACATATACATATGTTCCCATATCTCTTCCCTCTTGCGTCTCCCTCCCTCCCACCCTCCCTATCCCACCCCTCTAGGTGGTCACAAAGCACCGAGCTCATCTCCCTGTGCTATGTGGCTGCTTCCCGCTAGCTATCTATTTTACGTTTGGTAGTGTATATATGTCCATGCCACTCTCCCACTTTGTCACAGCTTACCCTTCCCCCTCCCCATATCCTCAAGTCCATTCTCTAGTAGGTCTGTGTCTTTAGGGTAGTGTTCTTAATTCCATGGGAATTGAATATCTATTTTCTCCATAAAACTGAGTTATTTGATGACAGGGACTGTGGACTCTTAGTCTGTATGCCCAGTAACTCCAGAATATGCAAGACACATCATGGACACTCATTCCCATAAACATCTGTTATGGGAGTTCTTGATCACACTTCCTTCTTTTTTTCCTGCCTCAGCCAGAACTAGGGCAAAGAATTTACTAGAAGCCCCTGGTCAGAATGGATGGTAAGAAGTGGGGGAAGGGAATTCAGGGTCTGGTCTCATCAGAAGGAGGAAGGGCAGGATGAGAGAGCGAGACAGAGAAAGACAGAGAGGAGACCGCCTCAGCAGGAAAGGTGAGCTACTGTCAGAGAAATGAAATCTTCCCTGAGATGATGAAGAGGAACGGCAAACAGCAGAACTTCCAGGGGACCATCTGCCTTTGCTCAGGAACTCGGTATGGGGATCAGAGTCAGGCAACCAGTGGTCTAGCACTCTTTCTGATGAGAGCACTGCATTTCCTTCTGTAGGTTTTCTTTAACAAGGAATGCAAATAAAAGGGCAACAATTATGAATAGTCTTTAGAAAATTACCATCCGGGGCAAGGATTTATAGGATGTGAAGGTTTAAGATTCTTTGCAGCCCAACCCCCCACCACGTCTCTTTCCTCCCATATCTGTTAACTCATTCATTCATTCAACAAATATTTATTGAGTGTCCACTCTACATGGCACTGTGTGAGGTGCTGGGACACACTGGTGACAGGACAAGAAGCACCGGGCTTGTGTCTAACTCTCACAAGCAACTGAAAAAAATTTGAAACGTGCAGTGTTGAATGACAGTCATTGAATAATAGTCAAGTGATTTCCCTCCTCATAAATTCATTGTCTCACTGTTTCATTTATTCAAAAAGATCTGTATAGCACCTATTAGGTATCAGGTGCTGTTCTAAGCATAAGAGAAGGGGCTTGAAGGGGACAGTGTCACTATCATGTGAAGGCTCAAGTCTAGTAGATGAGGAATCAGATGATGCTCATGGGCCCAAGGGCAGTGATAAGAGTGTGACTGTGGTAGTACAGGGGGCCTGTGCAGTGTAAGGGGACGTTGGTTGTATACAGGGGACTGTGGGTGTGTATAGGGGACTGTGGTAGTATACAGGGGGACTGTGGTTGTACACAGGGGGACTGTGGTTATATACGGGGGACTGTTTTAGTGTACAGGGGGACTGCGGTAGTATACAGGGGGACTGTGGTTGTATACAGGGGGACTGTGGTAGTGTACAGGGGGACTGTGGTAATATACAGGGGGACTGTGGTTGTATACAGGGGGTCTGCGGTAGTGTACAGGGGGGCTGTGATTGTGTACAGGGGGACTGTGGTAGTATACAGGGGGACTTTGCTTGTACACAGGGGGACTGTGGTAATATACAGGGGGACTGTGGTAGTATACAGGGGAGACTGTGACAGTATACAGGGGGATTGTGATAGTGTACAGGGAGACTGTGGTTGTATACAGGGGGACCACAGTAGTGTACAGGGGGACTGTTGTTGTATACAGGGGTACTGTGGTAGTATACAGTGGGACTGTGGTTGTATACAAGGGGACTGTGGTAGTGTACAGGGGGACTGTGGTTGTACACAGGGGGACTGTGGTAGTGTACAGGGGGACTGTGGTTGTACACAGGGGGACTGTGGTTATATACGGGGGACTGTTTTAGTGTACAGGGGGACTGCGGTAGTATACAGGGGACTGTGGTTGTATACAGGGGGACTGTGGTTGTATACAAGGGACTGTGGTAGTGTACAGGGGGATTGTGGTTGTACACAGGGAGACTGTGGTAGTGTACAGAGGGACTGTGGTTGTACACAGGGGGACTGTGGTTGTATACAGGGGGACCACAGTAGTGTACAGGGGGACCGTGGTAGTATACAGGGGGACTGTGGTAGTATACAGTGGGACTGTGGTTGTACACAGGGGGACTGTGGTAGTGTATAGGGGGACTATGATAGTACAGGAATCCTAAGCAGGAATGGTCACTCTGAGGAAGGGTCAGGGAAGACATTTCAGAGCAGGGGATGTTTGTGCCTATTGTTAAAGGATAACTGGTGGGCAGGACAGTAATGTAGGTCTTGGTCAAATGGAAACTAGGTTAAAACAAAAAGTGTAATTTTTCTAGAGCATACAGGTCTTTCCTGAGACCCACTGGAAACAGAGTCTGCCAAGGCCTTGAACAGGAGCCCTATACACTCTGAGAGCCAAGGTAGAGATCTTACTCAGCCTCCAAAGCTGGGAGTTCTCTGTCTCTCCTCCCCTCTGCACGTCTGCTTCCTGCCTTCCCCTCAGTAGACCAGCCTTCTAGATTTCTCTGCCCGCCCACAGCTCCTGAGCTGGCCCATCTTTCAGTCAAGAAACGAACAGAAATGGACTCACTTGTTTTAGGCCTAATTTACATTTTTGGGAGAAGACTGACTGATCTTCAGTCAGGTGTCCATCCTTGACCCAGTCAGCTATGGTCAGGGATGGGCAGGTCACTGGTGACAAAATGGCTGCCAAGTCCCCTTCCTGAAGGTGGGTCAGATGGTTCTCAGGGAGGGGTGAGGTGAGCCACACTGTCGCTGCAGAAAGTCTCTCCGACAAGGTGCAAAGGTGAGGAATCCATTAAGGCTTCTAATTTTAAAATCATTCAAGAAAACTGGCTGCATATGCTATGAAGAGGAGCAAATACCACAGGTCAAAGTCCCAAACCAACAAGAATAACTGAACACAAAGAACTACATAGTAAAGCTTGCATAACAAATACCAGAGGATTAAGTAATAGAATCTCGTGAGATTTCCATAGTCACTGTAACCAAGAGGGAGGAAGAGTACGCAAATTCAGGGGGTCAGGATCTTGAAAGCTGGGAGTAGGAAAAGAGCAGCAAAAAGAGAAAATGAAATCTCCCTAGGTGGGAGTCTATAGCATGGAGGTCCTTACTTCACAGGCTGCTGTGAGGACAAAATGAAATCATGCACAAGAAGAATTTAGCCCAATGCCTGGCCCAATTGTACCTATAATTAGGAACATTAAAGGGTACAGGCCATGTTGGGGCTTCTCCTTGGTTAGCTGGCAAATCAGTGAAGGAACTGGGATTCCTAAGCCCAGCCCCAGGAAAGCAGTGCCACCCAATGAAGATGTGAGTATAGGTCCCCATCTCTTTGGGCATGAGGACCTCTTTCTAATGTCAAATTTTCCAAGCTAGGACCTTCAGTGTTCAGATCTGGAAATTCTGAAAAAGCTGAAAGGAACATTTAATGTCATTGCGTGGAGACACCTCAATTTACTGTTGAGGACGCTAAGGGTCAGAAAAGTGAAGGCTATTGCTACTATCATACTGCAGCCTCGACACCAAGACTGACAGAACCTACGCCCCCTACCTGCCTTCCACTAGGATCCTTCTTGCCTCACCACCCCTACTCTGAGAGACTGGGTTTTATAGCTCCTTGCTCTGAACTTCCTTAATTTGAGGTTGTGCTAACACTCATGCACTCCTTCATATAGGCCTTTGTCCATCCATCAGCGACCAGCTGCTATTTGGTACCCAGGGCCAGTCTGGACATTGAGTGTACAGCTAGATGTCAGAGGGTCCTAGTGAATGAAGGTTCTTCATTATCGAGAAGAGTCCTCAAATGTAGAAGAACAGGAGCACCAGCCCCTCAGTGTCACTTGAGGATTTCTAATTAATACCAGTAGTATTAACATCGTTGTTTAGGGGTTCAGAAGTCCTACAGGCTTCAGAATGATTGAAAATTAGCCCAATAGCTTATTTACATGGCCTCATCTTTATTAGTTTTATTTATTTATTTTTATTTTTTTTGCGGTACGCGGGCCTCTCACTGTTGTGGCCTCTCCCGTTGCGGAGCACAGGCTCCGGACGCGCAGGCTCAGCAGCCATGGCTCACGGGCCCAGCCGCTCCGCGGCATGTGGGATCTTCCTGGACTGGGGCACAAACCCGTGTCCCCTGCATCGGCAGGCAGACTCCCAACCACTGCACCACCAGGGAAGCCCCTCATCTTTACTTTTGATCTAGTTTAGTAACCATTATTTATCTAGCTAGCCAGCTTGAAATTCACATTTTCCCCTAGCACACAGTTAAGGAAACTGGTGAAAGGCTCATGTTTGATGAATCAAGGAGGAAACAGGCATACACAGACACAGGAGAGTGAGCTGTCTCATTTTAGCCCCTGGATTCATGAGTTTTGGGAAGCACATTTTCATGCCCTGTCTTCTTAAGAATGGAATGCTGAGAGTTAAGACTTATTCAAGACAAAGCCATGTAAAATCAAAGCTCTCACCACATTCTTTCTAGGAAGCAGATACTTTAAAATGTTCAGCCACTAGCATTGTGTTTCTAAAATAGCACATGTTTCCTTTTCATGTTATTTCAGTTGTTAAAGAGACAGATGAAACTGATAGTTATTTGGCTGAAAATATTTATGTTGGGTGATGTCCCTATTCTGTCTCTACACTCAAGACATTCTTTCTACAAATATTTATTAATGGTATTAGAGTGGAGTGCAGGGTTTTTCAAGCTGTGGGTCACAACATATTGATGGGTCACGAACTCTGGTGGGCTGCAATTGGCCTTTAAAAAAATGAAATAGAACCAAATAAAATAGAATAGAATACATCAGCATGAATTATGTGCAGTAAGGGTAAATATTGTTACATGCACCTTTTGATTCCTCTGTGTTTGTGTATATATGTGCGTGTGCGTGTGTGTGTGTGTGTGTGTGTGAGTGTGAGTACTGCACTGTGCTGTAAAACTTATTTCTTATTTGGAGTCACCAACGAAAATGTTTGAAAACGCTGATAGAGCAGTGAAAAGCACAGGCTCTGGAGTTAGACAGAATGATTCCAGTCCTGGCTCCATCACTTTTCTAGGTGTACGATTATTGGGCAATTACTTAAACTCTCTGTGAAATGGGAATTAGGACAGAATATGACTAAGGGCCAACACATTGTTAGGTCTGGGAGGATGTGGGCACGATGACTGGGGCACATGGTATTTTTAGGAGCCTACTAAAATGTTTGATTTCTTTTAAAATCAGAAGGAAGAAAATGACCCTTTAGGGTTGAAGAAAACATTTTACATATTTTTCTCATATCATAAAAAAATTGAGTTTTTAGGGCCCACTAAAATCTACTACGGTGGGAGGGGCCCTCAAAAGCAGAAGTTCCTGGGCCAACGACAGTCATAACACAGCCCTGAACTGACCTAATAGGTAAGGTGACCAACCCACCCCAGTTGTAAATAGAAAGTCCTGCATCCCATGAACCCCCTCAGCCCTGGGCAAACAGGACTCTCAGCCTCCATGCTGATAGGCTTGTTGCGAGGCTGAAATTGATGGTTGTTGACAAAGCTTGGCAGATTGCCTAGAACATCAACGCTCAGTAAATGCCTTACCAAGGGTCAGGCGCTGTGCTGGTCTTGGAGAATTGTAAGAGGAATCAGATAAGGCCAGCCCTTGAGAAGCGGTAGGATACTATGGAGGTTGAGAGTGTGAATGCGGAGCCAGATGACCTCTGTTCAAACCCCAGGTCTGCTACTTGTCAGCTTCACGATTTAGGGCCAAGTACTCAGCCTTTCTGTGCCTCAGATTCTTATCTGTATGATGGATAAGATCGTAACTGTACCTACTTCACTGGAAAGTTGTGAATATTACATGAATTGGTGCTTAAAAAATACTTAGACCGGTGTCTAGCATATGGCAAGAACTTAGCAAATCTCAGCTATTTAAGCATTATCAACTAGCAGCTGGGGTTGCTATAACAAAATGCCATAGACTTGTTGGCTTAACCAATAGAAATTCATTTTCTCATAGTTCTGAAGGCTGAATGTCCAAGGTCAAGGTTTGTCAGAGTGAGAGTTCTCTTCCTGGCAGGCAGATGGCTGCCTTCCTGCTGTGTCCTACATGGGAGAGAGAGAGAGAGAGAGAGAGAGCACATGCTCTGGCATATCCTCTCTACACCCTTATGACCAGAAATGAGCCACGTGCCCAAGTTTATGACACTCACTGGCAGAGGACTATGGGATTGCCATGACTGGTTTAGCCTAATCGTGATTTCTCCAAATATGATTGGTCTTCTGTCTGCAAGGAGGAAGAGGGGCATGGCTGTTGGGTAGGCTTCTGACAGTGTCTGCCTTGAGGCACTCACAGCCCACCTGGGAAGCCAGACAAAATGCTAACAGGTAATGGAGTGGAAGTCGTGGCACTAATGGTGCAAACAAAGTTGGAGGGGGGATGCTTCAGGGATGTGACAGGCATATGAGTGGGGTCTTGAGGCTTGAGGAAGATTTCTTCAGGCAAAGAAGTGGGGCAGAGGAAAGGAAACAGCACGGGGAAGGGTGTGGAAGCAGCAGGAGCACAGGGTGGTCAGGGACCCTGAGGAAAGTGCTGGAAGGGAGTCTTCAGGAGGTAGGAGTGGGTGCTGAGAGGCAGGAGAAGCGGGTGATCCCAGATCATGGAGGCCTTGAATGCTGGGCTAGGGAGGTTGGGCTTGATCCTGAGAGCGGTCAGGAGTCTTTGGACGTTTGAAGCAGGGAAGTGGCTGATTAGCTGAGCCACTTTTCAAGGGAAAGCCTATGTTCCTCAGCTTTGGATGTGCACTTCCCAGGGGTTATATGGTGGTGTGGTCGGGGCTTTTGAAGCCACAGGATGAATGCGTGCATCTTCTTGCATGTAAGGGAATGGTTAGAGGAGAAAAAAATTAAGACATGTATCCAGTAAGCAAATTAAAATTTATTTTGATACTGAAACTAGCAAAGTAAGACACAGGATTTGCAGGAATAATAGAGATAAAAGAGAAGACTTTAAATAAATCGATAGTTTGTAGTGTGTTTCTTTGGGATACGATCCCAGTCCTCCTGAGTCTACGTTTACTGTCATATCTGATCAGGGGTTTGTTGATGGAGAGGTTGTAAAGCCCTGGAGCAAGTAACGAGGGCAGCAGGAAGCTATCTTATCCCCCACCTCCACCCCGCCCCCAGGATGTTCGCCACTGGCCTGCCAGTGCCTGAGATCCCTGAAAGCTTCACTGGAAAGTATCCTTCTCAGAGGCGTTCACAGAGAGTATCAGGCATTTGCAACTCTGTGTGAATTAACCTAAAGATACTCTGCTGGATTGTTCTATTGTCAACTTGGTTAACTGGGAACTATGTTTCCAGAATCCCCTTTCCTGTATGGTTTCAGGTTAGAGTTGGCCAAAAGAGGAACCTGCACCAAATTCGGGAGTGAAAGAGAAGCAGAAGGCATTACTCTTGGATGTCATCATGGTTAGAGGCAGTGACAGGTGAAGAGGTGCCAGCACGTTCCGGCTCGCCCTGGCCCTCCTGAGCTCTGAGACAAGCTCTTCTATCCAAGTGCTGTCCCTGATGACCACCGGCAGCCCCAGGCCCATCACCAGATGCTGTGGACCCACAGCCCACACAGGCACAGCTTCGTACACGTTTCTCCATCAGCTTCCCCTTCGCATCCCACTTCAACAGCGGATGTACTTCCTTGATTGACAGGCTGGTGACTCTCTCATCTCACTCCTCCTTTCTGACCTCCACTTCCAAGCTCTTCCCATCATTGTATAAGGTCTAATTCCAACTCTGTTATCCCAGAGCTCACTGCGGTTCTGCTTCCCTGATTGAATGTGGATTAATATACATAATTTCCTTTTGATGCTTCACTCAGCCCTGAGGACAGAGAGGTTTTGATAGAAAATAAAGAGAGGAGGTAATCTCCAACAAGGACCTACTGCATAGTGCAGGGGACTATACTCAATATTTTGTAATAACCTATAAGGGAAAATAACCTGAAAAAATAGATATATATGTATATATAATTGAATCACTTGCTGTACACCTGAAACTAACACAACATTGTAAATCAGCTATACCTCAATGAAAATAAACTAATTTAAAAAACAAAGAGAGAGGAGGTAATCTTAAAGCTGTGGCAGTATTTGAGAGGTGAGCCTAGACAGGGATATGGCAGTGGGAAGTTGTAAGCCCAGAGATCAGTGAGGTCCCACCACGGGTGGCAGATATAAGGGCCGTGCAGAGGTGAGAGAGCGTCAGTGGAAGAATGGTTCCTGCTTCCTGCTTTCACCATGACCTGCTTCTGACAACAGCTTACTCATTCTCTTCTGGCTGTCAGAATGGTTTGTTGAACAATGGCTTGTAACAGATGAGGCTTTTATGCCCAAGAGAGAAACAGAATCACAGAAAGTGCACAAAGGCAGGAGCAGTGGAAAATAGAACACTGAGTAAGAAGAAAGCCGCACAAGGAATTCATTAATCTAGACAGGACTTCGAAGAATTCCTTTTGCGGCATTGACTTTATAAAACTACATCTTTCTTTATTGTCTTCATATCTGGAATCATAGAAGACATAAGTAGATCTCTCCGTACATTTTGAGAATGTTGTCTATTCCATTGTTCATGATCCTATACATAAAGATCCATGTAAAAATTGTCCTTTCAGAGTGCAAAGATGGGAAAAATTTGGAGTCTTGCAATAATCTGCAAAACATTCATTTATAAGGCAGAAAGAAGTATGACACCTATTTTATTTTCCTTTTTGTCCTGGCTGTCAGGAAACTCAGAGATACATTTTATGATTGGAGGCAAGAGTGTTCTTTAGTCTGAGTTGGTATTATCATTCTGTATTTGGTTCCTTTGAGAGTCAGTCCTTGAAAAGTTTCTTTGTGAATACTTTAAGACAGTTTTGTGTTTGTTGAATTTGCCAAAGGTCCTGCCTCTTGCTTTCTTCTTTGGTTTTGGAGACAACCTAGAGAGGACATATTTCATTTCTGATACTTGACACCATTCCTTCCCATTCCACCCAAGAAATCAACGTGATTCTTGACTGAGAGGAAGACAAAGGAGAACGTGGAAGCTGTATTTCCAGTTTGGACAGAAATGAAATTACACTTGCACATGGATCATAATTAAGCATATGGTTATTTTTGTGATGAAATACAACCAAGATATGGAATACCTTCAGGATTGCTCAGTCGTTTGGAAAAAAGCTTAGTGGTTTGCTCCTAAATAGTCAATAAGGGGTTTTCAGAGTCATATAATGCATGTTCTTATAGGTTACCATGGAGACCGTGGGCTCCTTCTATTGTTTCCTCAGCTTTTTCATTTTTAGGTAATGGTCCAGTTACTAAAACAAACAAATAAAAAACATATAAATTGTTGTCCAATAGAATCATACAGAGGTGGCTTTATTCTTTTCCAACTTTTTGAAAATGTAGTTATATAGTTTGTAATTAAGTTTATAAAGAAAAGTTTGTTATGACAACAAACTGAATTCCTATTTGTAAGGTTGAAGTCCATAAATTTAATCACAACAATTTTATCCTCAGGCTACAGAAAAGTAGATTAAAATCAATATGGATAATTTAATCTGAAGCCCTGAAGGGAATTCAAACTGGTTCCAGAGAACAGGAAAACAAATGTCAAGGTAAATTCAATCTCACTTCATTAGAGAAATGAAAGATCTGGGTAGCACAGCCCAGGTTAACTATCAGTAAAATGGCAAAAAATGATATAGTTATTATGTAAACATATCATAGCAAACCCAAATACACAGACACACTCTATGTACACACACAAACACATCCACACAACAAAAGTACCATGAAAGCAAGAATTTTTTCTGTTTTGTGATATTGCCAGAGACCAAAACCCTGTCTTGCAGTAGTAGGTACTCAAATCTATGTTGAATAAATGATTCAAATATAAACAACATAGAAAGATACCAGCATGGAAGAAAATATCACCCTTAACCTGGGGCATATTCTCCAGAAGTGCTTTGCACTAAAAGAACATGTAGATTCTTAATTTAATATGATAATATCTATGAGATAATCAGCAAGACAGCAGAATGGGTTGAAGAGGATATTGCAAAGCTAAATAAAAGTTAATACTATTAATATGTAATAAATAAACCCAATACAATAATGAATAGATGTAGCTGAAAGTCAAATTTTGGTGAGGAGTCTTGAGATAATCAGAATGAATGCAGAGAAAAAATTATTTTAAATTAGACAGGAGATGATAGACATGAAGAGGGCAAAGATGACCCTTTGATGGCTTTGAAGTAGAAACTCTCACAGATGGAACAGAAAAAATATTCAGAGATGTAATACAAAAAAGTTGCCTTGAAATGAAAGAAGAATAAAATTTTTAGGCAGAAAGGGCATATCACATACTTGGAAAAACTGATCAAGAATGATGGTGATTAAAGCAGATCTACATTCTGATTTATTTAAGAACTTGAAAAAATGGAGGAAAATTATTTAGGTGTCCAGGAAGAAGAGGTAGGAGTTAGACTGGCCTTAGACTTTAAAAGTCCAAGCCAAAGACTATGAAGTAAAGTCAGCCAAGTTCTGAGGGAAACAAAGTGTGACCCAGAAACACTGTACCTAGTCAATTCTTACCCAAATGTAACAGAATCAGTCAGACACGTTCAAACATGAAGTAAGTCAGGAAGTCAAGTTCCCATCAGCCATCAACACTTTGGAAAATTCATTAAAGATAAATCTATTTAACCAAGAGATGAAACACAATAAAGAATCCAAGAATGACAAAGCTGTGGTTAAAGTAATCATAGTTCATTTAAATATAGACAGACCAAGGCTGGACAACAAAAGGAATTATAGTTTCAGAAACGAATGTGAATACTATAAACCTTGATTAAGTAAAAATAACGTGAGCCAAAAAAAAAAAAAAAAAAACTAAGAGGGAAAGAGAAAGAAAAAGAGAAAGAGTGTAGCTGTGCTAACAATTGCATGTTTTCTAGTATAGAGAATTGATACTATATAAAACCAAAACATGTATTATAAAGTAATACATAATATTCCAACCAAATGAGTTGAAAACTTATGTCCACACAGAGTCTGTACACAGATGTCTGTAGCAGCTTTATTCATAATTGCCCCAAATTGAAAGCAGCCAAGATTTCCTTCAATAGATGAATGTATAAACAAATTAGTGTACCATATTTCATCCATACAGTGGAATAGTATTCAGTAATAAAAAGAAATGAGCTATCAAGCCATGAAAAAACAGGCAGGAACTTTAAATTCATAGTGCTAAGTGAAAGAAAGCAATCCGAAAAGGCTACATGCTGTATGATTCCTACTATATGACATTCAGGAAAAAGCAAAACTATAGGGACAGTAAAAAGATCAGTAGTTGCCAGGGGTGCCAGGAGGGGGAAAGGATGAATAGGTAGAGCACAGAGGATCTTTAGGGAAGTGACACTATTCTGTATGATACTGTTATGGTGGATACATTTATCAAAACCCAAAGAATGTACAACACAAAGAGCAAACTCTAATGTAAATTATGGACTTTAGTTAATAATAATGTATTAATATTGGTTAACCAATTGTAACAAAGGTACCACACTAATGCAAGATGTTAATAATAGAGAACACTCTGTGTGGGAGAGAGAGTATACAGGAAGTCTCTGTACAATCTGCTCAATTTTTCTGTAAACCTAAAACCGTTATAAAAAATAGTCTACTAATTAGAAATTATTACCTAATTTTATAAATTTTAAATAATAAATCCCAAATTTAAAGTTTTTGTCTCAATGTTTGCCAGTCAAAATTTCTAGAGCTAGATAAGTATACAAGAAATTTTAATACTTTAATTTTAAAATAATTTTTTGTAAGTTTGTAGCATATATATGTCTGAAGTTCATAAAGCTTAATACTGCATTAAGAATTTTGGGATGTTATCTATCTTTCTATCTATATCTATCTATCTATCTATCTATCCATCTATCTATCCATCAATCATCTATCTGTCATCATCTATCTAGAATGTTAATATTTGTGGAATCTGAGTGAAGCGTATACAGGAATTCTTTGAAATTTATTCTTTCAACTCTTCTGTGTTTGAAATTATGTCAAAATAATAAGCAAAAGAAAAAACCCTGCAAATCCCAAACGTTGTAGCCTTATGGGTGGGTTACTGAGTTTAGTTTACAGACAAATACACTTTGTGTTGCTTCTGGAAATCTAGCTTTGCGCCCCTTTCCTTGTGGTGGCTGGTGTGTAAAGTACAGTGTGTGTCTCACTTTAGAAGGTCTATCCCAACAATCCCAGACCACTGGACCCTCAGAGGCTTCACCCATGTTCATAGGGTTTATCTCCCCCATCTGGCATGAAGGTACCTTACTGAGGCACCTAGATGCTAGCTCCTTGGGCCCACCAAGTCCAATTAGCATCATGAAAACATGTAATGGATCAGCTTGGTGTTCTTGGGTCCTTTTAGAATACATTATGACCAAGTTGAAGGGGAGCAGACATGGCCGGAGGCAAGACAGGAAATGTATACCTTTGTCCCTGCCGGGAGGGACAAGAGAGGATGGGGATAAAAGCATTTTCCGGGTCAATAGAGGCACACCAGGTGCCAGGGCTATGTGGATTTGCTCCAGTGAAAATACCACCCCTGCAATCTTGCTGTGATTCCCCTCACCATTTGCTTACTCTGTGATCATTGTCCCTGACCCACCTGACTGTGCACTGACCACCCAGGTGAGTTAGTTGGGCATAAGGTAGGAACCACCACCCTGCATCTTAAAGTCTTTGGTGGTGGCACTAAACTCTCATGGGGGGCAGAGAAAAGCATTATAAGAAGGCTGGCACACTGAAGGAGCTTGATAAATGGTAGCCATCATCATCATCATCGTCATCGTTGTTGCTGTTTTGTTTAAGCCAAACCAGGGCCAAAATTTACATTACCACTTTCCTTTATAAATACCATATTTCATTGGTCCTAAGAAGCACATTGTTTCACACTTTAACATCTCTGAAATCAATATATGATAACAGTGATGATGTGTTACTGCTTTCCAATTGGATTGAAATTGAATTCATTCACAGAGGATTTCTATTTGCTTCTACCAGTCCCTTGGGGGCAGAAAGAGATCTACCTGAAGCCAATGAAACTAAAACTTCAAGGCCCCTCACTTGTGCTGCTTTTCCAAGGCCCTGCAAGGGGCCTGAGTCACAGCTTCATATGTTCATCTGTTTTTGTAAAATTTGCAAGAAAAAGATATTCTTTATTCCTTTCCTAAAGATGGTTCCAAATCGTGTAAGCTTCAGGGTCTGGCTGAACCTTCCCTTGCTGTCCTACTCTGCTTGTCTTTTCCTTGCTATCTCTTTCTTTTTTTACATCTTTATTGGAGTATAATTGCTTTACAATGGTGTGTTAGTTTCTGCTTTATAACAAAGTGAATCAGTTATACATATACATATGTTCCCATATCTCTTCCCTCTTGCATCTCACTCCCTCCCACACTCTCTATCCCACCCCTCTAGGTGGTCACAAAGCACCGAGGGAATCTCCCTGTGCTTTGCAGCTGCTTCCCACTAGCAATCTATTTTACGTTTGGTAGTGCATATATGTCCATGCCACCCTCTCACTTTGTCACAGCTTACACTTCCCCCTCCCCATAGCCTCAAGTCCATTCTCTAGTAGATCTGTGTCTTTATTCCTGTCTTAACCCTAGGTTCTTCATGACATTTTTTTCCTCTTAAATTCCATATATATGTGTTAGCATATGGTATTTGTCTTTCTCTTTCTGACTTACTTCACTCTGTATGACAGACTCTAGGTCCATCCACCTCATTACAAATAGCTCAATTTCGTTTCTTTTTATGGCTGAGTAATATTCCATTGTATATACGTGCCACATCTTCTTTATCCATTCATCTGATGATGGACACTTAGGTCGTTTCCATCTCCGGGCTATTGTAAATAGAGCTGCAATGAACATTTTGGTACATGCCTCTTTTTGAATTATGGTTTTCTCAGGGTATATGCCCAGTAGTGGGATTGCTGGGTCATATGGTAGTTCTATTTGTAGTTTTTTAAGGAACCTCCATAATGTTCTCCACAGTGGCTGAACCAATTCACATTCCCACCAGCAGTGCAAGATTGTTCCCTTTTCTCCACACCCTCTCCAGCATTTATTGTTTCTAGATTTTTTGATGATGGCCATTCTGACTGGTGTGAGATGATATCTCATTGTAGTTTGGTTTGGATTTCTCTAATGCTTAATGATGTTGAACATTCTTTCATGTGTTTGTTGGCAGTCTGTATATCTTCTTTGGAGAAATGTCTATTTAGGTCTTCTGCCCATTTTTGGATTGGGTTGTCTGTTTTTTTGTTATTGAGCTGCATGAGCTGCTTGTAAATTTTGGAGATTAATCCTTTGTCAGTTGCTTCATTTGCAAATATTTTCTCCCATTCTGAGGGTTGTCTTTTGGTCTTGTTTATGGTTTCCTTTGCTGTGCAAAAGCTTTGAAGTTTCATTAGGTCCCATTTGTTTATTTTTGTTTTTATTTCCATTTCTCTAGGAGGTGGGTCAAAAAGGATCTTGCTGTGATTTATGTCATAGAGTGTTCTGCCTGTTTTCCTCTAAGAGTTTGATAGTTTCTGGCCTTACATTTAGGTCTTTAATCCATTTTGAGCTTATTTTTGTGTATGGTGTTAGAGAGTGATCTAATCTCATACTTTTACATGTAGCTGTCCAGTTTTCCCAGCACCACTTATTGAAGAGGCTGTCCTTTCTCCACTGTACATTCCTGCCTCCTTTATCAAAGATAAGGTGACCATATGTGCATGGGTTTATCTCTGGGCTTTCTATCCTGTTCCATTGATCTATATTTCTGTTTTTGTGCCAGTACCATACTGTCTTGATTACTATAGCTTTGTAGTATAGTCTGAAGTCAGGGAGCCTGATTTCTCCAGCTTCATTTCTCGTTCTCAAGATTGCTCTGGCTATTCGGGGTCTTTTGTGTTTCCATACAAATTGTGAAATTTTTTGTTCTAGTTCTGTGAAAAATGCCAGTGGTAGTTTGCTAAGGATTGCATCGAACCTGTAGGTTGTTTTGGGTAGTAGAGTCATTTTCACAATGTTGATTCTTCCAATCCAAGAACATGGTATATCTCTCCATCTATTTGTATCATCTTTAATTTTTTTATCAGTGTCTTATAATTTTCTGCATACAGGTCTTTTGTCTCCTTAGGTAGGTTTATTCCTAGATATTTTATTCTTTTTGTTGCAATGGTAAACGGGAGTGTTTTCTTGATTTCCCTTTCAGAATTTTCATCATTACTGTATAGGAATGCTAGAGATTTCTGTGCTTTAATTTTGTATCCTGCTACTTTACCAATTTCATTGATTAACTCTAATAGTTTTCTGGTAGCATCTTTAGGATTCTCTATGTATAGTATCATGTCATCTGCAAACAGTGACAGCTTTACTTCTTCTTTTCCGATTTGGATTCCTTTTCTTCTCTGATTGCTATGGCTAAAACTTCCAAAACTATATTGAATAAGAGTGGTGAGAGTGGGCAACCTTCTCTTGTTCCTGATCTTAGTGGAAATGCTTTCAGTTTTTCACCATTGAGGACGATGTTGGCTGTGGGTTTGTCATATATGGCCTTTATTATGTTGAGGAAAGTTCCCTCTATGCCTACTTTCTGCAGGGCTTTTATCATAAATCGGTGTTGAATTTTGTCAAAAGCTTTCTCTGCATCTATTGAGATGATCATATGGCTATTCTCCTTCAATTTGTTAATATGGTGTATCACATTGATTGATTTGCGTATATTGAAGAATCCTTGCATTCCTGGAATAAACCCTACTTGATCATGGTGTATGATCCTTTTAATGTGCTGTTGGATTCTGTTTGCTAGTATTTTGTTGAGGATTTTTGCATCTATGTTCATCAGTGATATTGGCCTGTAGTTTTCTTTCTTTGTGACATCCTTGTCTGGTTTTGATATCAGGGTGATAGTGGCCTCGTAGAATGAATTTGGGAGTGTTCCTCCCTCTGCTATATTTTGGAAGAGTTTGAGAAGGATAGGTGTTAGCTCTTCTCTAAATGTTTGATAGAATTCGCCTGTGAAGCCATCTGGTCCTGGGCTTTTGTTTGTTGGAAGATTTTTAATCACAGTTTCAATTTCAGTGCTTGTGATTGGTCTGTTCATATTTTCTATTTCTTCCTGATTCAGTCTTGTCAGGTTGTGCATTTCTAAGAATTTGTCCATTTCATTGGCATAGAGTTGCTTGTAGTACTCTCTCATGATCTTTTGTATTTCTGCAGTGTCAGTTGTTACTTCCCCTTTTTCATTTCTAATTCTATTGATTTGAGTCTTCTCCCTGTTTTTCTTGATGGGTCTGGCTAATGGTTTATCAATTTTGCTTATCTTCTCAAAGAACCAGCTTTTAGTTTTATTGATCTTTGCTATTGTTTCCTTCATTTCTTTTTCATTTATTTCTGACCTGATCTTCATGATTTCTTTCCTTCTGCTAATTTTGGGGGTTTTTTTTTGTTCTTCTTTCTCTAACTGCTTTAGGTGCAAGGTTAGGTTGTTTAATCGAGATGTTTCCTGTTTCTTAAGGTAGGATTGTATTGCTATAAACTTCCCTCTTAGAATTGCTTTTGTTGCATCCCATAGGTTTTGGGTTGTCGTGTCTCCATTGTCATTTGTTTCTAGGTATTTTTTGATTTCCTTTTGGTTTCTTCAGTGATCACTTCGTTATTAACTAGTGTGTATTGTTTAGCCTCCATGTGTTTGTATATTTTACAGATCTTTTCCTGTAATTGATATTTAGTCTCATAGCGTTGTGGTCGGAAAAGTTACTTGATAAAATTTCAATTTTCTAAGATTTACCAAGGCTTGATTTGTGACCCAAGATATGATCTATCCTGGAGAATGTTCCATGAGCACTTGAGAAGAATGTGTATTCTGTTGTTTTTGGATGGAATGTCCTATAAATATCAATTAAGTCCATCTTGTTTCATGTATCATTTAAAACTTGTGTTTCCTCATTTACTTTCATTTTGGATGATCTGTCCATTGCCTTATGTATTGAGGTGCTCCTATGTTGGGTGCATAAATATTTACAATTGTTATATCTTCTTCTTGGATCGATCCTTGATCATTATGTAGTGTCCTTCTTTGTCTCTTCTAATAGTCTTTATTTTAAAGTCTATTTTGTCTGATATGAGAATAGCTACTCCAGCTTTATTTTGGTTTACATTTGCATGGAATACCTTTTTCCATACCCTCACTTTCAGTCTATATGTGTCTCTAGGTCTGAAGTGGGTCTCTTGTAGACAGCATATATATGGGTCTTGTTTTTGTATCCATTCAGCCAGTCTGTGTCTTTTGGTGGGAGCATTTAATCCATCTACATTTAAGGTAATTATCGATATGTATGTCCTTGTTCCCATTTTCTTAATTGTTTGGGGTTTTATTATAGGTCTTTTCCTTCTCTTGTGTTTCCTGCCTAGAGAAGTTCCTTTAGCATTTGTTGTAAAGCTGGTTTGGTGGTGCTGAACTCTCTCAGCTTTTGCTTGTCTGTAAAGGTTTTAATTTCTCCATCAAATCTGAATGAGATCCTTGCTGGGTTGAGTAATCTTGGTTGTAGGTTTTTCTCCTTCATCACTTTAAATATGTCCTGCCAGTCCTTTCTGGCTTGAAGAGTTTCTGCTGAAAGATCAGCTGTTAACCTTATGGGGATTCCCTTGTGTGTTATTTGTTGTTTTTCCCTTGCTGCTTTTAATATGTTTTCTTTGTATTTCATTTTTGGCAGTTTGATTAATATGTGTCATGGCATGTTTCTCCTTGAATTTATCCTGTATGGGACTCTCTGTGCTTGGTGGACTTGATTAACTATTTCTTTTTCCACATTAGGGAAGTTTTCAACTATACTCGCTTCAAATATTTTCTCAGTCCCTTTCTTTTTCTCTTCTTCTTCTGGAACCCCTATAATTCGAATGTTGGTGCATTTAATGTTGTCCCAGCGGTCTCTGAGATTTTCCTCAGTAGTTTTCATTCTTTTTTCTGCTCTGCAGTAGTTATTTCCACTATTTTATCTTCCAGGTCACTTATCCGTTCTTCTGCCTCAGTTATTCTGCTATTGATCCCATCTAGAGTATTTTTCATTTCATTTATTGCATTGTTCATCATTGTTTGTTTCATCTTTAGTTCTTCTAGGTCCTTGTTAAATGTTTCTTGCATTTTGTCTATTCTATTTCCAAGATTTTGGATCATCTTTATTATCATTCTGAATTCTTTTTCAGGTAGACTGCCTATTTCCTCTTCAGTTGTTAGGTCTGGTGGGTTTTTATCTTGCTCCTTCATCTGCTGTGTGTTTTTCTGTCTTCTCATTTTACTTATCTTACTGTGTTTGGGGTCTCCTTTTTGCAGGCTGCAGGTTCATAGTTCCCGTTGTTTTTGGTGTCTGTCCGCAGTGGCTAAAGTTGGTTCAGTGGGTTGTGTAGGCTTCCTGGTGGAGGGCACTAGTGCCTGTGTTCTAGTGGATGAGGCTGGATCTTGTCTTTCTGGTGGGCAGGTCCACGTCAGGTGGTGTGTTTTGGGGTGTCTGTGGACTTATTATGATTTTAGGCAACCTCTCAGCTAATGGGTGGGGTTGTGTTGCTGTGTTGCTAGTTGTTTGGCATAGGGTGTGCAGCACTGTAGCTTGCTGGTCGAGTGAAGCTGGGTGTTGGTGTTGAGATGGAGATCTCTGGGAGATTTTCGCCGTTTGATGTTACATTGAGCTGGGAGGTCTCTTGTTTTCCAGTGTCCTGAAGTTGGCTCTCCCACCTCAGAGGCACAGCTCTGACTGCTGGCTGCAGCACCAAGAGCCTTTCATCCACACGGCTCAGAATAAAAGGAGAAAAAGTAGAAAGAAAGAGGATAAAAAAAAATAAAATAAAGCTATTAAAATAAAACAATAATTATTAAGAAAAAAATATTTTTAAAAGTTAAAAAAAAAAAAAAGACGGATGGAACCCTAGGACAAATGGTGAAAGCAAAGCTATACAGACAAAATCTCACACAGAAGCATACACATACAGACTCACACAAAGAGGAAACGGGGAAAAAATAATAAATCTTGCTCTCAAAGTCCACCTCCTCAATTTGGGATGATTCGTTGTCTATTCATGTGTTCCACAGATGCAGGGTACATCAAGTTGATTGTGGAGATTTAATCCACTGCTCCTGAGGCTGCTGGGACAGATTTCCCTTTCTCTTCTTTGTTAGCACAGCTCCCAGGGTTCAGCTTTGGATCTTGCCCCGCCTCTGCGTGTAGGTCGCCGGAGGGCGTCTGTTCTTCGCTCAGACAGGACGGGGTTAAAGGAGCCGCTGATTTGGGGGCTCTGGCTCACTCAGGCCGGGGGGAGGGAGGGGTACGGAGTGCAGGGCGAGCCTGCGGCGGCAGAGGCCGGCGTGACATTGCACCAGCCTGAGGCGCGCCGTGCGTTCTCCCGCGGAAGTTGTCCCTGGATCCCGGGACCCTGGCAGTGGCGGGCTGCACAGGCTCCCTGGAAGGGAGGTGTGGAGAGTGACCTGTGCTCGCACACAGCCTTTTTGGTGACGGCAGCAGCAGCCTTAGCGTCTCATGCCCATCTCTGGGGTCCGCGATGTTAGCCGCGGCTCGCGCCCGTCTCTGGAGCTCCTTTAAGCAGCGTTCTTAATCCCCTCTTCTCGCGCACCAGGAAACAAAGAGGGAAGAAAAAGTCTCTTGCCTCTTCGGCAGCTCCAGACTTTTCCCCAGACTCCCTGCCGGCTAGCCGTGGCGCACTAACCCCTGCAGGCTGTGTTCACGCCGCCAACCCCGGTCCTCTCCCTGCGCTCCGACTGAAACCCGAGCCTCAGCTCCCAGCCCCGCCCGCACTGGCGGGTGAGCAGACAAGCCTGTCGGGCTGGTGAGTGTCGGTCGGCCCCAATCCTCTGTGCGGGAATCTCTCCGATTTGCCCTCCGCACCCCTGTTGCTGTGCTCTGCTCCGCGGCCCGAAGCTCCCCCCCGCTCCGCCTCCCGCAGTCTCCGCGCACGCGAAGGGGCTTCCTAGTGTGTGGAAACATTTCCTCCTTCACAGCTCCCTCCCACTGGTGCAGGTCCCGTCCCTATCCTTTTGTCTCTGTTTATTCTTTTTTCTTTTGCCGTACCCAGGTACGTGGGGAGTTTCTTGCCTTTTGGGAGGTCTGAGGTCTTCTGCCAGCATTCAGTAGGTGTTCTGTAGGAGTTGTTCCACGTGTAGGTGTATTTCTGATGTATCTGTGGGGAGGAAGGTGATCTCTGCGTCTTACTCTTCCGCCATCTTCCCCCTCTCCGCATTGCTATTTCTTTTCTGTATATTCTCATTTACCCATAAACTGAGGCCTTTAGTGTCTCAGCTTTATCAGGGGTGTCCTAGTAGACTTCATTTGGGGTGGTTTTATTTCTTAGGGTTACATCCAGTAATGGTGCATTTTATAATCAATGATGCCTTAACTCCTATGAACATAGTATGTATTAGGGCACTCAGGCTGGGTCCAGCTGAGACCCTGTGGAGTTGGACTGCCCTGTTCCCTAGAGGTCCCTTTTGTGCTCTGGGGAGATTAGCCCCCCTAACTAAAATGGACAGTTCAGGAGTTTCTTAAAACTTAGGAAATATCTGGGGACATTGAAACAGATGCCTGGTCACATACCCTGATTTGCACAGGGCCGAGAAAAGAATATGAATTCAGCCCAGATGTGGGGTTCACATCTGTCTGAGGAACCGAAGTGGTTGGTGGTAAGTCCTGATGTAGCTAGACTGAGGGAGAGGCTGTGGGACCTTGGAGAGAAAGTCGCGATGAGGGAGAGGGAACTGGCAGAATGGTTCAGCTGAGCAAGTGGGAGCTAGATGTGAGGTCATGTGAGCCTCTCTTGATTCATTACCCCTTCCAAGAGGTCAAAGAAAGGAGAGGGATGCACATAAAATGAAAGACCTATGTCACAGGAGGCCAAGCGCTCTGCTAGGGGAACTCCTTCCAAAAGAGCTGCTTATGAGAAGCAGTGCAGTGGAATAGAAGGATTACCTGGAGGAAGGCTGCAAAACTGTTGGAATGGCAGCCACGCAATTTATACTCACTTAGGATACTATGGGATATCCTCCTGCCAGGCACTTCCGACATAATTGGGGAAGTGAAAGCAGGACTTCTCACAAATAAGCTTGCAAGTATGACCTCAGTTGTTTTCATGGTTAAGCCCATTGTACATCCCACCCACCTCTACTCAGCTTTAATCTTCACTGTCCAATATGGTAGCCACCATCCATGTGTGGCTATTGAGCTCTTGAAATATGGCTAGTGTGGCTGAGGAACTGAAATTTAAAAAAAAAAATTCTTTTAAATTGGGATATAGTTGTTTTACAATGTTGTGTTTGTTTTTACTGTACAGCGAAGTGGAGTTCCCTGTGCTATACATACAGCAGGTTCTCATTAGTTATCTGTTTTATACATATTAGTGTATATATGTCAATCCCAATCTCCCAGTTCATCCCACCCCCCCTTCCCCCTTGATGTCCATCTGATGTCCATCTTGTTCTTTACATCTGTGTCTTTATTTCTGCCTTGCAAACTAAAATGTTGTTTAATTTTAATTAAAATTTTAATTTAAAAATTGAAACAGTATGGAATATTTGTCCTGTAAAACTTATAAGAAAAATTTGAAACATGTTTCATTTTTGATATTTATAGATTTAGAATTGATTTTGCAATTTATGTAATACCTCCTTAAACATGATATTAATAATTGGACACAAGAGTGAGTGGATTTACTCAACTTGGGCAGGTGTGGTTTTGAAATTAACATGCTTTTGCTTCAAAGTTACATGAACTCTTCTGAAAAAGATGAATATAGGTGGTCAATATAGTTGTAAACATCAAAGGAAAACAATTTTTTGGTCCTCAATTCACTTACTGGAAAACTTTTAAGTATGTTTGGAATAACTTGGATTTGTAAATATACTTTTTCAACTATAAATTTTATGAGAGCTAAATACAGATCAAGTACTTCTGATGAAAATTTAGTATCCAAATTGAGATGGACTAGAGGCTAAAATATAAGCCAGATTAGAAGATTTAGTACCCCAAAAGAATGCAAAATTTCTAATTAATAAATTGCATGCTGAAATGATAGGATTTTGGATATAATGAGATTAAGTAAAATGTTATCAGAATTAGTTTGACATATATACACCTGTCCCCCACTCCCTTTTAAAAATGTGACTATTAGAAAATTTTAAATGACATATGTGGCTTGCATTCTGTTTCTATTGGACAGTGCTGATCTAGGTTATTTGAAGGCAGGTCCACATTTTGTACATCTCTGTATCCTTGGCACCTACCATGGTGACATGTAACAGGGCTGCATAAATGGTTATTGAGGAAGAGGATTTAATCTTGCAGTGAGTTTTCCACTACTGAGCATGATGGTTGCTCAGGTAAACTGCTAAGACTGAATTCCCAAAATAATGTGTAAAACCACTCTTTAACTTTCCCAGGACAGTGTATGACCCTATATGTTTCTCTTACCTCTTTTCTCTTGGTCACCAGTAGCTAAATGATGAGGTGCTGAACCTACCACTAGTCTATTGATTCCTGCCACCCGCCCCCCACCACCCCCATCCTGTGATTCCCTCTTAAAGCACCCAGAGCACCACTGGTTAGCAACAACTTGTACGCTTTTTTGCCAAGTGTGCTTTTTAGTTTAAAATTGTGAACCTTGTTTATACATTTTTCCTGTTCAGGCCTTCAATAAGAAATTTCGCTGCACAAAACAAAACAAAACAAAACAAGCCAACAAAGTATCTATGACTTGTCCAAAGAAATTATGTAGTTTGTTGCTCACCCACTTTGCAAAATGCCTTCCCCTAAAATGCAACATGGGTTTTGTGTCCAATCCTAGAACTACACTGAAAGCTTGACTCCCTGTGGTGTGAATTACTTTTCACTCTCAGGAGGAGCTGGAGAAAATTTCCTCTTGTGTATGACCAGGATAATGGGGTTTTTTGTTGACTCTGCAGCACGGCACATCTATGCTGGGATCTACTCTGGTTCCTGCTCAATCTATTGTTCAAAATAACCAGTCTATATGATCTAATTAAGCCAGTCGCTTCCGCGGAGAAAATAGTTTGCTTTATTTCATCACTCATCTAGCAGATTAATTTCTTGAACATGACTGGACCTGCCTGTGCTATTGTGTCAGGAGTCGGAGTTTTCAATCAAGATTGGGCAAGGACATGGCCTGGGTCACCCCTTCCTCTTCTTGTGTGTTGGAATATCCAAGCTAGAAATGCTGGACAAAACTTCATGTATTATTTGAGGTCCAGGGATATGAAGTATGGAGTGTTTCTGTCTGATATGATTAGGGCTGCCAGATAACTTTTTAGTAGACATATGTCTCAGACAATATGTGGGACATACTTCTATTAAAAATTATTTATCTGAAATTCAGATTCAACTGGGCACCTTGTATTTTTATTTTCTAAGTCCAGCAACCCCAGATAAGATGCTAGAATTGCCCCAAAGAGGCACCATCCTCTTTTACCATTTCTCAAAACAAAAAGATTATGTGTTTATGAAAGGATATCTATAGCACGATAGCATCAAAAACAATAAAATACTTAGGAATACATTTAACCAGGGAGGTGAAAAATCTCTACAGTGAAAACTATAAGACACTGATGAGAGAAATCAAAGAAGACACAAAGAAATGGAAAGGCATTCTGTGTTCATGGATTAGAAGAATTAATATTGTTAAAATATCTATACTACTCAAAGCCATTTAGAAATTCAATGCAATTCCTATCAAGATTCCAATGGCATTTTTTACAGAAGTAGAAAAAACACTTCTAAAATTTACATGGAACCACAAAAATCCTGAATAGTGAAAACAATCCTGAGAAAGAAGAACAAAGTGGGAGGCATCACACTTCCCGATTTCAAGCTATAGTAATCAAAACAGTATGATATTGGCATAAAACAGCCACATAGACCAATGGAACAGAACTGAGAGCCCAGAAATAAACCCACACATATATGGTCAACTAGTATTTGACAAGGGAGCCAAAAATACTCAATGAAGAAAACACAGTCTCTTCAGTAACTGGCAAAATTGGATATTCACACATAAAACAATGAAACTGGATTCTTATCTTACACCACTCACACAAATTAACTCAAAATGGATTAAAGACTTAAATGCAAGATGGAAACCCATAAAAGTCCTCAAAGAAAACATAGGAAAAAAGCTCTTTGACATGGGTCTTGACAAATGATTTTTTGGATGACACCTAAAGTACAAGAAACAAAATAAAAAGTAAACAAGTGGGACTACATCAAACTGAAAAGCTTCTGTGCAGCAGAAGAAACAATCAACAAAAGAAAAGACAACCTACGGATTGGGAAAAAATATTTGCAAACTATACATCTGATAAGGGGTTAACATCCAAATTATAATAAGGAACTCACACAACTCAATAACAAAAAAACCAAATAACCCAATTAAAAAATGGGCAAAGGGCATGCAAACATTTTTCCAAAGAAGATATATGAATGGCCAACAGGTAAGTGAAAAGATGCTCAACATCACTAATCATTAGGAAAATGTAAATCAAAATCACAGTATGTCACCTCATGCCTGTTAAAATGGTTAGCATCAAAAAGACAAAAGATAGCAAATGCTGGAGAGGATGTGGAGAAAAGGGAACCCTTGTAGGATTGTAAATTGGTACCATCGCTATGGAAAACAGTGTGGAGTTTCCTCAAAAAATTAAAAATAGAACTGCCACATCATCCAGCATTTCCACTTCTGGGACTATATCCAAAGGAAATGAAAACACTATGTGAAAGAGATATCTGCACCCCCATGTTCATAGCATCATTACTTACTAAAGCCAAGGTATGGAAACAACCTAAGTGTCCATTGATGGATAATGGATAAAGAAGTTGTGAGATTACACACACACATACCTACACACACACACATGCACACACATACACACAGTGAATATTATTCAGCCATTAGAAAGAACGAAATCTTGCTATTTGTGATAACATGGATGGAATTCGAATGCGTTATACCAAGTGAAGTAAGTCAGACACGGAACGACAAATACTGTATGATCTCACTTATGTGTGACACCTTAAAAAAAAAAAAACAACTCATGGAAAAAGAGATCAGATTTGTGGTTACCAGAGGTAGGGGGTAGGGGGAGGGGAAATTGGATGAAGGTGGTCAAAAGGTATAAACTTCTAGTGTATGATAAATAAGTACTAGGGACGTAACATACATGATGTTATAGTTAGCATGATGACTATAGTTAACACTGCTGTATGGTACAGATGAAAGTTATTAAGAGAATGAATCCTGGGCTTCCCTGGTGGCGCAGTGGTTGAGAGTCCGCCTGCCGATGCAGGGGACGCGGGTTCGTGCCCCGGTCTGGGAAGATCCCACATGCTGTGGAGCGGCTGGGCCCATGAGCCATGGCCGCTGAGCCTGCGCGTCCGGAGCCTGTGCTCCGCAACGGGAGAGGCCACAGCAGTGAGAGGCCTGCGTATCGCAAAAAAAAAAAAAAAAAATGAGAGTGAATCCTAAGGGTTCTCATCACAAGGAAGAAAAATATTTTTGCTCTCTATTTAAGATAATGGATGTTAACTTATTGTGGTAGTCATTTCACAATATATCAAATCATCATTCTGTATACCTTAAACTTATACAGTGTTGTATGTCAATTTTATCTTAATAAATCTGGAAAAAATATTTGTGTGCTATTTGGAGATAATCAGAGACCAGCATGGTGCTTGATGATTCCTGTTGAATCATCTTACCGAAACCAACAGAGATCAGATCTGAATGTCTATGTTCATGTTTCCTACGATAATCTGAATTTTATGTGAAGGGGTTGTGCGAAGTGTAATGTGCTGCTCTGCCTGCTTTGCTTTGTTTCTCCTCTTATGTGCACATGTGAACTCCTCAAAGAGATTGTAAACCCACCAGCGCAGAAACTGTCTCTTCTTTTTACTGGGATCCCCAAAGTGCAACAAAATGTCTGGGCACCAGCAGGTGCTTGGAAGTGTCATAGATGATAATGAAGGTGAGACTTAAGGACTTTGGTCTGAAATCCAGTGGATGTTCTAGCAATCTCAGTGGGAGTTTACACTGTGCTCCAGGAGCCAGGCCAGAGGCCAGTGGAATTCGTTACCTCGTCTGGAGATAGAGCCTGTCTGCGCTTTCAGAGGAGTCCGTCGGGAGCCCTTCTCTGGTCTGCCCCAGAACAAACACTCTGTCCTTGAGACCAGCACAAGCAGCATCCTCCCTGCCACCTGTCAGTGAACTGCCGCCAGCGTGTAATTGTACTGGATGTTGTAAGAGGGAGTCTGAGTTAAATGAGGCCCCAGAGGAGTCAGGGGGTCAGCAGTGCCTTTTCTTACCTGTTAATGAAGCCTCATTAGAAACAGCAAGAAACTGTGCTGAGAACTGGAAGCACCAGTCTGCTGGGCTCTCCCTGCCAAAGGATGATTAACTTAATGGTTTAAGGCAGCTGCTCTTTGAGATTACGGAGCCAAGGAGACCGAGTGTGTGCGGCCCGGCACAGCGTGCGTCTGGTGGAAACTCAGGAGGGTGTGCAAATCCATTCTCCCCTTCCTCCCGTGGCTGAGACAGCTTCCAGGTTCTGGAAAATGCACAGCCATTCAGACACAGAAGTACCTCCTTCTGAGGCCCTCCAGCTGTGTTTAGGTTAGGGATTCAGGTCTTGGCTGGGGGGCAAAAATTCACTGTAACAAGCAAGAAAGAAAAGAAACAGACCTCAGTGAATGGGCATTTGATATAGCCAGGCGCACACTCTCTCTTCTGGGGAGGCCCTGGTGCCCAGTGTTTCAGTCGTGGGCACCCCTGAGTGTGCAGCTGCAGAGGGGATTGGTGCTTTGCTGAAATGCAGCTTTGCTGAAATGCAGCATTAGGTGGTGTCTTGATGATTTCTGTGCCTCAGACAACAGAGGGAATTGTGCGAAGGTGCCATACAAACTGTAAATAGCTGTCCTGCCCACGGGACTTATTATTACAATTTCTTTGATCCTGGAAGCCAAAAAGGGAAAGCAGCTGGAGCAATTTCAACCGGGAGACCTAATGTCTTGCCTTGCTTCTCTTTCCAGCTTTCTTAAGGGTAAATAAGATTTCATTTGTTTATGTCGGCCTTAGCTATTCGGAAGCCCAGGTACTGAGGGAGGGTGTCTTCCAATGTGCCCATATTGGACACATCGTTCTGTCTGGATTAGCAGCTTACATGAGGACAGAGATTCAGCTTGGATATTTTGGTCTGCAATTCTGTGTGACAGGTGGACTGACAGAAGCTTGGGGGAAGAATTGAGAAATTAAGTCTGGGCTGCGTGTGTGTGGTTTTGGAGGCATGCGAGACTGCGCTAGGACACAGGTGGTGGTTTCAGTTTTAATCAGAAGGCCGGGGAGTCTTGGCTGGGTATGTGGCGGATTCATGAACTATATTTGGCTGGCCTGGGCCCTGAGAGGGCTGGGGAAGGACCCTTGAAGTATATTCTGAGGCTGCAAGTGTAGGCAACCACAGCCTAATTCATCCCCCACAGATTTAAACTGAAGCTCCATTTAAGCTGATCGAGAAGTGCTCTGACAACAGCAGTGAAGTGGATGTGTCTGTGCATTACCACCCACGAAGAGCACGTTAAAGACACCCAAATACTTGGTGATGCCTGTGGTTATGATACACACAGACCCCCTCTGTAGCAAGAACGTTGTTTTTGCCTCCAGTGGTGGCAATCTTGCCTGCCATGAGCACAACTCTTGCCCAAGAGGCACATTTATGTTGATAAACCCAAGGGCAGCTGACCCTTGAACAACAAGGAAGATGGCGTCACGCTCAGGGACCCTTCCAGAAGCCTTTAAGAATGGCCCCATGAGGAAAGGCCAGGCAGGTAAAGTGATATCCATCTCCATCCGACAGTGGATTGAACAAGGTGGGCAGACTGGAAGCCACACACGAAGCATTTATTTGGAGAGGGGCAAGGGAGGTTGCTCAAGCTACAGACTATTTGAATTCAGGCAGCAGGACACTCTCCACTTCCAGGAAGCTTTTCAGCTCAAGCTGAGCCAGCTGGGGAATCCAGCAGGGAATCCAGCTTGGGATGGGGGTGGGGAGGGTGAGGGAAGATGCGGGTTGTGGGGTGTGAGGGGGTGGGGACTCCTCAAGGAACTTTGCTGGTCACTCGGTGAGGAAGGTAGCATCTTCTTCATGAAAAGAGGGTGTTTCTCCATTAGCTGAAACAAACAAACAAAACCCAAAAAACACATTTGAGTGAGACAAGCAATGGATGATGAAAATTAGTAAAGAAATCACAACAGAATTATACGAAAGTCTCACGGAAAGAATTTGGCCTTTGGAACAAGACAGTTTGGCTTTCAAATCCCACCTCCATGGTAATTAGCTGTGTGACCTTGGGCAAATGATTGAAGCTCTCTGAGGTTTTGTTTCCTGGCTGTAAAGTGGGGATAATGATGTAGTTCTGGCAGGGTTTTGTGGAGAAATGACGATAACATAGAGCTTAAGACTGTGCTGGCACATAGCAGGCACTCACTGGATGGAGTCCTTATATTCTTGAAGTAAATTCAGTCTATCTTGTTACTTTTTGGATTTGTTTAATACGATTTTGTGTAGTCAGATATTCATAGGCATCTGAAAAAATTTGCTTTGTTACAAACATCTAGCTTTTATAATCAACAGAAATCAGTCTAATAAAAAGACAGCTGGAAAGGAGCTGGATGACATGTTTTTGTCTGAAAGAGCAAGGGTTAGGTTGCTTCCATGTGGCCCTCTTGCATTCTGAGAAAGGGATGGTACAGAGCACACTGGAGACCCAGGAGACCTAGGCTCTGGTCCAGCTCTGCCTCTTCCTCCTATTTTGATCACTGGCAAATCCTTTTCTGCTCTGGCCTTCTTATTCTCTCTGGAATCAGGAGGGGTTGTACTACGTAATTGATAAGTTGTCTCTTAGAGCTGCTATTCTACTATGTATTCTCTTCCTCATTCAATGTATGCCACAGAAGGGACCTTGGAGGGCAATATGACGATACAGAATTGTGATAAAGGCTTCAGTTTCCTTAAAAAGCTGGCAAGGAAGCTAAGCCCCAAGACTCATGCATATGCCACAGGAAACCTTACCCATTAAAAAAAGACTACATATGTATGTGTATACACATATATGTGTATACATATATGTATATATACCACATACACACATATATATACATAGACTTATACATGCCATTCCCAACCTGTTGCCTCTCTCCAGTATGGAGGCTGGAAAAGCTAAATAGTTGCTTTCCCAGCATCCCTTGCAGGTAGGTCTGGTCATGTGAGATAGAAGGGAAAGTCTGTTGGAGCCTCCCCGAAACATTTTTCCTTCACTGAAAAAAGGAGTGAGCCATGCAGGGAAAAGCCTTTCTGCTGTTTCCTCTTGCCTCCCCTTTTCTGGCCATGCATGATGTCTGGTTATGATGTCTGGAGCTGTGGTAGGCATTTGGCAATTGGGGGTGACAAAGATGAAGACAGGGATGGTGTATCAGAGGGATGAAATGAGCTTGGGACCTGACTGACATCACGGAGCAGCCTGGCCTACCTCATTTCTGGAACTCTTAGGTAAACATGGTTTATGCCCTTGCTGCTCAAAGTGTGGTCTGTGGACCAGCAGTATAGATGTCACCTGAGAGTTTTGTCAGAAATGCAGAGTTTCAGGCCCCACCTCAGACCTTCGGAAATAGAATCTGCATTTTAAAAAGGTGCCCAGGCTTGGCATGTTTTGAGTGCATATTAAAGTTTCAGGAGCATTAGTTTATAGCTACACTAATTAGGTTTTATTACAGGCAGCTGAAAGCGTTCCTAACTGCCACCATGTATGGTAGGAAGTATGCATGATCACATATAGGTATGTCTGTGGTGTGTGGCTGTATATCTGCATCTATGAATGCATACAAACATCCACACATATACGTATACATACATAAGTACATAATATATTTTTGTCTATATATTTGCATATATATGAATAGAAAAATCCTGGAAGGACACAGGCTGTGGGAGTGGGGCTGGGTGTTGGGAAGTTTGGGAGGTGATTTCTCCTTTGTACACTAATTACTTCTACAGTGTTTGAAAAAGTGTCTAGTTTAAACCCAAGAGTATCTACTCCTTTCCTAACAAAGCCGAGCAGACGCACCTGCTCTCCTCGCGGTCCAGCAGCGCATGGTAGGACGCCACGTCCCGCTGCATCTGGCACTTGTGTGCCAGCAGGTGCTCGCGGGCCTGCAGCTGCTGCTCCGCCTCTGTGCGCATCTCCCTGAGCTCCGCCTCCAGCCTGCTGACCACGGCGCCCAGGTTCTGCAGCTCGATGTCGTGCCAGTGCTTGGCATCGTGCAAGGTGTTCTCCAGGCCTCGTTTCTACAAGAGAGGGAATACGGTCCAGACCCAAGGCCGATGGGCAGGACCTTGGAAGAGGGAGATGGGCAGAGCAGTGGGAGGGGCTGGCATCGGCCTGGTCTTTCTGTTTCTCCCAGGACGATGACCTTGACAGGCTGACGTGGCTCAGTGGGGAAGTAATGAATCCTCCTGGGGAGGCCAGAGTCTTGCTTAGTCTGATTCACTGATCCTTCCAACAGGGGTGGAGGTGGGGAGGGAGAAGAGGAAGAAGGAGGGGGAGAGAGACAGGAACTGGAGAGCCGGATGAGAGAGAATGATGAGAGAAGAGGCAGATGAGTGTGAGAGAGAACAAGAGAGGACAAGTGAGAGAGAGAGAGAGAGAGAGAGAGAGATTCACACACACACACACACACACACACACACACACACACACACACACACACACACGAGGCAGTTTGCAGGTGGTTTTTCTTGGTGAACCACCACCCACCGTCCAGCTGGAACGCAGTCTCCTCCTGCATTCCTCCCAGATTCCCACAGTCAGAACGAATGTCTCTGGCCTCTACACACTCACTGTGGTTTTTTAGTGTTTTAGTAGCACATCTTGCTAGTTCCTCTGCCCCTTGCTGCCCATTCGCCCCCTCCTCTCCCTGAGCTGTGCTGTGCAGGTTGGTCTCACTCCACTCGCAGCTTGGTCATCTCTGTGGATGACTCCTGCGTTGATGCGCCCAGCACAGATCTCTGCCCCAAGCAGACTCGGTACTGAGGTTCTTACTGGAAATATATGCAGGCCATGGGCCCTATTCAAATCAAGGTGTCCAAAATGGAGCCGTCGGCTTCCTTTGGAACCTGCTGGCCCCTCCTCTCCTGTGCTCCCGCTGGTGAACCCACATGAGCTAGAAACCGGGGAAAGATATGGCCCTGATCCTGCTTCCCTCCCAAATTCAGTCATCACTGAGTCCTACCTCTTGTACATTCAGAAACATTTTCCCATACGTGCCCCCTCTTGTCCAGCCACCAATGCCCCAGATCGATTCTTATCACCTCTCACCTGGGGTAACCTCCATGGCCTCCTAGCTCATCTCCCTGCCTGTGGTTCCTCTCCCTCTGTATCCCCCCACAGCAGCCACAGTGTGCTGTCTAAAGTCCAAATCTGGGCTTGTATCTCCCCTTCTCCTCACCTGGCTGACTCCTATTCACCCCACGTCCAAGCTCAGGGGTTACATCTCCTAGGAAGACTTCCCTGATGCCCTCTTGCCTCTGCCACCACCAGGCTGGGTTAGGGTGTCCCTCCTCTGGGTTTCACAGCTACCCAAGCACATGCATGCCCTTGAACTTATCATAGCGGGCTGAGCTTCTTAGGGGCATGTCTGCTCTAGCAGATGCTGAGCTCTTTGAGAGCAGGAACCTAGTCTCTGTAACCCCAGCGACAGGACAGGGCCTGGCACAGAATAGGTGTGTGTGTGTGTGTTGCCCAAGTGACAGCACTTTTATTATGGTGCACTTATTGCCCTATCTGTCTCCCCACTAGACTGAAACTTTCTTCTCATCTTTCCATATACCAAGCCCTGCAAATTGTAGGGCTGACCAATAAAAAAATGGTATGCCCCTCTCTTTAACATCTTTTAGTAGTAGTAATTATGTAGTTCTATAATTTAGCATCTGGCTTTTTATTTTATATAACGCATAAGAAACAAATAAATACCTTTCTAAATTGGACTGAGTCAAGTCTTGATGAAACAAGTTTCTATACCCTTTTTGACCACTGTGGCTGAAATAGAAGACTCTTGGTCATGATGTCATCTTGAATCATGGCTGCTGTTAAGCAGAGGCCACCATATTATCTCATTTAAATCTTCCCAATTCCATAGGATATGAGGAAGTTGAGTCAGATTCCCATCCTAGGTATGTCTACAGGTGGCAAAATGTGATTAGTGGAAATAAATCTAGATCAGTGTCTGGTCTGGTTATTATTTTGCTGGTGAGATCTGAAAACCCCTCCATGGCAGTGAGGATGCAGAAATGGTCACCTGGACTTTGAGAATCATTCGTTCCAACCTCTCTGGGTTTTCTCCCTTTGTTTATCAGGGAACTACTTGGTTTGTGAGTGGTGGTTGTTGACATTGGACCTGTAACATCTGTGATTTGGAAAAACTTTTCATGGAATCAGGTTTGGATCACCTGTCTATAGTTTTTGCCCTGTGTACGTGGTGACTTTTCCATGTGGCTTGGGGTTTTTCGCTGAAGACTTAGGACCCACTGCCCAAGGTGGTTCATGGGAACACCTATCAGAGGTGCCACGTCTTTTCCATTAGACCCTTAGAGTCCAAGTCAAGCTTCTGCACCTATGTCCCTGACATCTTGACCTGGTTCTCACAGAGATGCCTGTGCTTGAGTCTCTATGATCAGCCATGCTGTGGGTCTCCTGCCCTGGCCCACTCACGACACAGCACCAGCAAGCAAACTGAGATCACAAAAGCATGCTTACTCTTGTCTCTAGAGATCTGAAGGGACTTCCTTAAATTGCTAAGCCCTCCGGAAAGTAAAATAGTGACCTTCTGTGATTTCTGGACTGAATTCCATTCCTGGTCTGAGTTGACTGAACACAGAGCTCAGGGGCCCTCAGACACCATTATTGATGCCTGGCTGCCGCTATAAACAGTGCCTTGTTGGCAAAGGAGCTGAAAATGTCACCAGCTCGGCTGTCTGAGGCTTACATAGCTTTGAGGGCCTGTGTGTGCACAGGTTGCTGTGACTGAGGGTAGCAGGATGGCTGGATGAACTCTGCCATGTTGGAAAGCCATACACGTGTGTGCTACCTGTTCTGGCTCATCTGTGTTCCTGACCTTGCCTGCAAGGCCCAGCGACCAGAACTCTTATCTACTAGAGCCACAGGGGACAGAGGCAGCCCATCCTGGGTTCCGAGCCCAGCCAGCACGTCACTGCTCCATCTTCTGGTTGGGGGGTGAGTTCTTGTCCTATTTGTTCCAATAGTCAGGACCACGGGGTTTAGGTGTGGTGATCAGATGCTGCCAACTTGGGGCTACTATACTAGAGGTTATAATAATAATTTTATAATGATAATTAATAACAGATACCACTTATTGACTCTGTGCCGGGCATGGTGCTAAGGGCTTGACCTGCATTATCTAGTTAATCATGCCAATGACTTTATGAGGAAAATTCTATGATGGTTCAGTGGTTGATCACATTTCCAAAGGCAGCTGCAACAATGATCTCCATCCCACCTGCACTTTCTCTCCGTGATTTTGCCACTGTCTCATCAAGAGGCAGATTCCTGTGGAATCTGGGCTGGTCTGTGACTGCTTTGACCAACAGAATGCTGCATAAATGATATTCGGGGACTTTCAAGCCCAGGTGTTAAAGAGGCCTGGTACTTTCTGTGCGCACCCTCTGAGGGAAGCCAGATGCCAGGTCCAACAATGTAAGACTGCCATGATACGAGGAAGTCAAAGCCAGGTATGTGCAGAGACCACGTGGAGAGAGAAAAAGAGATGCAGAGCTGAGGCATTGGGCATGTGAGCTGAAGCAGCCATTCTTGGACGTTCCAGCCCCAGCAGATGCCACATGGCATGGAGAAAAGCCATCTCTGCCGAGTGCTCCCTAAATTGCTGAATAAAGGAACAAATGATTTCCTGTTGTCCTAAGCCACTAACACAGCAGATGGATGTGATAACCAAAATAGATCCTCACTGTACAAGGGAGAAAACGGCATCTTCGGGAGGTCACACAGCTAGTGAGTAGAGGAGCCAGGATTCAAGACTCCAGGGTCTGAGTGCCCGTCCCGAACTCCACAGGACAGCCACCGTCTAGTGCATGATAGAGCCAGAGAGCTCTGCCTCTCTACTTATGACTCGTGTTAGTGGGCAAATCCCTGAACCACAGTTTTCTCTTCGGCAAAATGGGATGCAGTCACAGTCTACCCTACTTAATGTTTCCGTGAAGCTCTGATGAGAGATTGCAGGTAAGCATGCTCTTATTACTGTTTCTATCACTTTGAAGAAATTGTGTTTTGGGCACTGTACCAAGTGGTTTGGGGACATAAAACTAATTAGACATGGACCCTACCCTCCAGGAGTTAATGTGAGTTCAGTGCATGAGCTGATATAACCACATGAACCAGGGGCTTTGAGTGTGAGTGGGTGGCAGGTGGGAGGGATCACCCCAGCTCTGGAGTCAGGGTCTAGGCTTCACAGTGGGTGTGGCACTTTGGTGAGCTCCACCTCACCTGTGCCCAGGGTGTGGATGACAGGAGCAGGTAGAGGAGGCAGAGTCGGGGGAGGAGTCTCCTTCTAGACATGGGAGAACATATCCAAGGGCTCAAGTGTAGGAAAGCAAAGGATGAGTTCTGGGCATTAAAATGAAGCCCGAGTCGGGTGGTATTGGAAGGTCTGGCAAAGGAAGACTTTCTATTTTACCCACAGGCAATTCCAGGGGGTGGGGACACTGATAAAGCAGGAGAGAGGGGACAGTAGATAGAGGAATGGCCCAGATGGTGCAACAGGAGACAGGTGGAGTCTATCGAAGGGAGGAGAGGGTGGATAAAGCTTCAGAGATATTTTGAGGTGGGAAATGGAAGCCGGAGACCTCAAGTTGGAGGACATTCATCTTCTCTGCAGAACAGTGCTGGTGACAGCATCTGCCAAGGGGCAGAGGTAAGGGCGGGCTGGGGGCGTGTGTGGATGGAGACTGCTGGAGCATCCACTCTGGGGAACACAGGAAGTACCCCTGCTTTGTTCTGTCATTTGTGTACTGGTTTTCTTTTACCAATCAGGTGATGAGCGTTTAGAAGACAGGAAACATATAATTCTTGATGGCCTCTCCCAAGTCTAAGGGAGGGCTCAGCACGTAGTAGGCTCCCAATACATGTGTGTGCAATACGAGCTGGGTGATGTGCACCAGCTACTTAGGCTGCAATTTCTCCAGGCTTTGTTTTTGATGATGTGGCTTGAGGATACATCCCTCACCTTTTGCCTGGAACTTTCTATCACCAGAAGAGTGGCAATTTTGGCAGCCACAAGGACCTCTGGGGGAGAAATGGCAACCTCTTAACTGTGTCTAAAGCAACTGCATTCCCAACATTAGGATGTTTATCAAGGGTTATGGCAGGTGAATAAAACTGATTAGCATAAAATCCACATAACACTGAACAACGCAATCTCTTTCAGACAACTTTTTAGTTAAAGTAGCAGTGATTTAGGCTGTAGTTTCCTGATCTTTCTCACCTCAGATCCTTTCCTCACACCCCCTTGCACTGACCCAGATCCCATCAGAGGATGACTCGGAGAAAAGTGGAGCAATGAGACGTGTGTCCTGTTGTAGCAAGACTGAGCATCTTCCCTGAGCTGACTGGGCACCATGTGACCTTGTTGCCGAGGACAACGGACCAAGTGAACTGAAGACCTTTGAAGGAAGGGAACTGGGGGTGATGGGATGATCTTGGCAGTAGGCAGAGGAAAAATTGTTTCTGAGGGGAACCAACTAGAGCAAATACTTGAGCTAACTTGGTGGCAGGCTGTGGCTAAAGCAGGAGGTGGGGCTGGTGGTTTGTGATGGAGCTGTCATGGGTGGCAATACTGAGATGAGGTGTATGCGGGGGTGGTGGTGGAAGAATGGGTACCCAAATAGCCCAGGACTTGAGGCTGTTGGGAGAGAGGGGCTTCTTGGGCCTCAGTGACGTCCAGACTACCTCAGCTGCACAGGGATTATACAACCCAACCCCTTCGTGCACTCTGGTGTGTACGAACACCTGTGGTTTGATTCAGTACACATGGCCCCCTGGAGGCATCCAGGAGGAGCCGTGCTTGACCCTAACAGAACTTCAGTCCATCCCAGAGATCAGAAGGTGGATTACTGTATTATTAATAATCATTTTAACTAATAATAATAATTAATAATGCAAGAGATCCGTCCACAAACCACAGCGAGTCTGAAGAGCTAACTAGCTTACTAGTTTTGCTTGGGTTCCCCAGAAGCAGAGCCAGACACAGGGATCCTGGTACATGCCAATAATTAAGGAGTTCCTTTCAGGAAAAGGGGGAGAAGGAAAGCAGTTCAGGGCAATGTAAAGTGTTAAGCCAGGAGGTGGTCTTGGCTGGACTGTGGCTACAGCCTGATCCCTTGGAAAGCTCTGGAGTGTGGATTACAACACAGAGCAGAGTCCACTTTGAAGCAAGTGGACTGGGCTTTTAAACCCCACTGTCAGTCAGTCATTGGCCAATGGCTGAGGACCGGGGGGGCATGCCTACCATCCTAGGCCAGGTCTTCTTTTTGGCAGAGGGCAAGTCTCTGGGCATCTGTGGCGTCAGCAGCCAACAGTCATGGCAGCAGCCTGGTGAAGGGGATTTCACTGGGGCACTAACTGTGTCTACTACATTTGTCATTTGGTATCGGTTGATCCTTTGCAGGCCTCAGAACTCATGTGCTGTGAGATGGGAAACCCATATGACTACAGTTAGACAGTTGAGAGTAAAACTTCACGCAGGAAAGGCCAAGGCTCTTCCTGGTCCACTCACCAGGGCCCGTAAGGATTCCGTCTCAGCCTGCAGGCTCTGGATTTGGCAGGAAGTGTTGTGCACCTCCACCCTGAGGGCAGCAGCCAGCTTCTCTTCCTGGGTCTGGGCCCTGCGGGCCACCTCCGTCTGTTGCTGTGGAGAGGCAAGGGTGAGCAGGGGGAACCAGGGCCTGAACCCGTCCTTCCGTCTTACCTTCTCCAGTCACCACTCCGCAGCCTCTAACTCAGAGGAAACAGCCATTTGATTTGAAAGTCGCTCTTTTTCTATCGGCACCCACACCAGCTTGTATTCCAACATTTATTTAGTTTGAACATATAATGCATACAAATGGAATAAAACTCAAAAGATTTTCTAAAGGATATATAGTAGAAAGTCTCCTTTTCTTCCTGTGCCCTACTTACTTTGTTCTCCTGTTTCTAGTTTCTCATATCTCCTTCCAGAAATATTTCATATATTTATAATAAATGCGTATGAGCATCCCTCCTTGCTTTGGTACTTAACATATTTTTAGAAATTATTCTATAGCAGTATATATAGATCACTTAAATTTTTTTTAAGGGCTGCATGGTAATGCCTTGCTTGGAAGTACTATGATTATTTGGAAGTTCCCCACTGATGGACACTTAGCTTGTTTCCAGTCTTGGCCTATTATGAACAATGATGCAGTCCCTCATTTTCCATACATGGGAGGATCTCTGAGGGGTAAATTCCTGTAGTGGAACTGCTGAATCAAAAACGTAGGCATTTGTGGACTTCCCTGGGGGCTCAGTAGTTAAGAATCTGCCTGCAATGCAGGGGACACAGATTTGAGCCCTGGTCCAGGAAGATCCCACATGCCATGGAGCAACTAAGCCTGTGAGCCACAACTACTGAGCTTGTGTGCTGCAACTACTGAAGCCCACGAGCCTAGAGCCTGTGCTCCACAACAAGAGAAGCCACCGCAGTGAGAAGCCCACGCACCGCAATGAAGAGTAGCCCCTGCTCGCCGCAACTAGAGAAAGCCCGCGTGCAGCAACGAAGACCCAATACGGCCCCCTACCAAAAAAAGTAGGCATTTGTAATTTTGATAAACGTTGGGAATTTGTAACCCCTTCCAGTGCTCCAATTGCCCCACACCTTCCTCAAACAAGGAGTGAACAAATTTGACCTGATAGTCCCTGTTTCCCTGTAAAAACCCATCTGACCACACTGTGAATTTAGGGGGAAGGTCTGTGCTTTGAACCTTCTCCCCAGAGCAAGATGGACATATTCTGATTACTCCTCTTTGCTAGGGAAAAGGGAAAACATGAGAGCTCTCCCTCATTTATCTTCAGTGCAGTCTGATAAAATGTCTACAAGGCAGTAATGTAGGAGAAAATAAACTGCTTTCTCTCCTAAGTTACTGGCTTTCTGAATTTGCTATCTTTACCACATATGAATACTTATTTACAGAATTATGTGCAAATAGTCCAGCCTAACTCACTGGCTAAGAAATTCCAAGTCAAAAGGCTCACATCTCAGTAGTAGTTCTGCCAGTTCTTGCTGTTTGGGGGCTATAAAGAGCTCAACAAAAATGTCCATTAAAGGCTTGGGAGCAGCTGAAGGAGAACATAACCCGTGGACCCTGCTCTGACTGGTTGGCCCGTGGCTGTGTGTCTCTGGGCCATCATTCCGCCCGTAGATGACATTGAGTGGGGAACGATAATCATATGATGACTGCCTCCTGGGATCACCATGAGGCTCCCATCAGGTTATGCATGTGGAGGCTTTTGGAACCTTAAAATCATGCAAATATTGGCTATATATATTTTCTATGTGTAACAAGGAATGTAGTACCCAACAAATGAGTTTGTAGAAAGCCACTATGAGTTGAATACTACTAATGATAACTAATATATATTGAGCATTTTGTGCCACTTTGTTAACTGCTTTTTATTTTTTGGGGGGGCTGTGCTATGTGGCCTGTGGGATCTTAGCTCTCCAGTGGTGAAAGAGCAGAGTCATAACCACCAGACCACCAGGGAATTCCCTTAACTGCTTTAAGTCCATATATCATTTAATCTTTACAACCCTGTGGAGCAAGTGTCATTGTTATTTCCATTTCACATGAGGAAACTGAGGCACAGAGAGATTGAGCTATTTATTCAGGATCAAATGGCCCGGACTTCCCTGGTGGCGCAGTGGTTGAGAGTCTGCCTGCCGATGCAGGGGACACGGGTTCGAGCCTTGGTCCGGGAAGATCCCACATGCCGCGGAGCAACTAAGATGGAGCACCACAGTTTCTGAGCCTGGGCAGCTAGAACCCGTGCTCTGCAAAAAGAGAAGCCACCGCAATGAGAAGCCCACGTACCGCAATGAAGAGTAGCCCCTGCTCGCCGCAACTAGAGAAAGCCCGCGTGCAGCAATGAAGACCCAATATAGCCAAAAAGAAATAAATTTTAAAAAATAAAAAAAAAAGGAGCATAAGGCCCTGAGGGTCAGAGCTGCGATTCAAGCCCAGCAGCCAACCCCAGTGCTGTGCTCTTAACAACCAGTACTTAATGCTGCTGATTCCACCAATGCCTCAACTTAAGACCCTCCAAATTAGAGCTGTCTCCCTCAAAGAGAAGGTAGATCCCTCTAAAATACCCTCATGGTTCACCAAGTCCTGTGATCAGTAGCCCGGTTTTTCTTCCTCCCTCTGGGGCCGGGGCCTGGCCAGATGGGCTGTGTGGGAGAGGGGTACCCTGGCAGACAAATGGAGTCAGAGTGGCCAGGGGCAGCCGTGAGCTGAAGCTGGCTCCTAAAAGCTCACAAAAGCCAAGTGTTAAAGTTTCAGGAATTTTGTGATCTGGTGGTTATGTAGCCATCATTCAAAATTAGATTATATCAAGTTACAATCAAATAAGTTATATGAAAAAGGGTAATAAATACATCACTGGCTAATTATTTTGCATTTTATCATTATCTATGCTACTGAGGTAATTTACATCAATGGTACTTGCGTGGTAGAAATAACACATAATGCTGTGCTCCTGCACATCTCTTCCCAACTTTGTGTTCATTTACATCATGTTAGTAGTTTGAAATCAACCATGGTGAGAGTATTTACACCATGGAAACTGGCAAACACTACAAATCAGGGGTTGAATTATTGTTTTGTTGATTGTCCAGATTTAAGAAAGGGATGCAGAAAATGTTAATAATGCAGATTAAACTTAAAAGTGGGTCATGTCTGTAGCTATTGTACTGGGAATGGAACAAAAATTAGAGGGACTATTCTTCCAGTGTCTGAAAATTATCATGTGATTCACAAAGAAGTCACTCACAATGCTGATGAATGAACTCATCCAAATATTAACCAAAATTCATAGCAGAGCTATCCTCATTCATCATTGATGTGAGTGACTATTTGCTTAACCAGATATTAATAATCAAGCATTTTTCTGTAATCTGACTTTGTGACACTATTGTTGATGATAGAATTATAAAAATGGCTGGTGGATTTCGCAAGAAATAGCAAGTCACACTGAAGCTATAGATGCAAATGGAAGAGCAAAGTATTTTATCTTAAAGTGTGTTATTTCTAAAATTGCATAAAGAAAACATCAACAAAAACTTTCATGTTACCTTTTAGGTAGTGTTATGAATTTGACTGGCACATGAAAACATATGTTTACATTTCCTTGCAGAGAGCAGCTGGGAAACATCACCAGCACAGGATGGGTAAGAGCCAGGCATGAGGAGAAGTCCAGTCCCACGGAGGCATGTTTTAAAGCCTTGGTGGGCAGGTCTGGGGTAAAGCTGCTGGCCAAGGCCATAGCCCTGGCACTGAATGAACTGTCTCTCCTCTCGACCCAGATAATGTACTCGGTAGTTCAGTGGCACACACTGGTCTCTGGAGAGATGAATCCCCAGGTCTTAGTTTTATTGGCAAAATGCTGTACCCAAGTGTTTCCCAAATATTCTTGGACAACCAGCATGGTTTGTCATATATCTGCATACTAATTCAAACTGTTTTTATTTGAACCAATTCACTTTTTCTTTGTAAATAAATGTCTTTAAAATGTAAACTACAGTTAAGTTCTCAGATTTTAAAGTGTGTCAGCATCATCTGGGGGACCTTGTGAAAATGCAGATTCTGATTCAGGAGATCCTGAGTGGGCCCCAGGAATCTGCATTTAAAACTTCCACGTGATGCCTGGTTCATGGAAGCAAAGTTCTAGATTGCTACAGAAACTGATAAAACTGTATTATTTGCCATAGATAAAAGATAACTGAAAAAAAAATCAATAAAATTAAAGCAACCACTGTATTATATTCTAGCAAATGTTGCTTGCCAAGCTGCTGAGTCTCAAAGCTGGCTTTCTCTTTGTTGAAAGTCAAAATTAATAAGTATAAGAGAAGTGTTAATGATGCCCCAGCACCAAATGGAAAATTTCTTGCACCATTTTTAAATTAAGATGGAAAGAGAAAAAGAAATTAATTTGATCACTGTGGGTTTCAGTTTTGTTTTATATCACGTCCCAGACCTTCTCAAATCAGCTTGCCACAAATGATACTTGCCCTTCATCTGGGGACAGTTAACTGTTTTAACTCACCTAAAAGTATTACATGTTCTTCTCCAATGGCTTTTTAGATTTATGTTTTCTCGTTATTATAATAACTCCTGTTTCCATTTCAACCCAATGCCTACAGATTTCTCCTCACAGACCAAATAGGAGGTGTGTGGTTCTAGCTCCTGAGCATGGGAAGGGAGGATTGATCTGTCATTCAGTGCCATTGCTGGGATGTGTGCTGAGGTTCAGATATGTTGGTTCCCAGGCTTGCAAACCAACTTGAATTCTGGGCTCCACGACGCACGAGCTGAGCCACCCAGGTTTGCACTCCAGCTGTGTTTCTGGGGCAGGAAAGCATGTTGGCATTTTGAAATATGGTAAAAATTTTCAAATTAAAATTTAAAAATTGGCACAATGTTGCCCATGAAGGATGGATGTGACAGACAAAGAGCAGCAGGCTGTTGAGTAAGTCAGAATGAAGAATTGGAGGGTCTCCAAATGGAGGGGAAAAGAGGCATCTCCACACCCCACCCATTTGGCTGATTAGCGTTGCCATTCCCCAAAACACCCTTGGCGATTGGAAAAAATGGCCACTTTGTGGTGTGAGGGGAGAGTGAGAGTTTGCGGGGGGCAGAATGTGGAGAGCAACGATGCTGGTGTGTTCTTAGCAGAACACGTGTCCAGGCTGAGCCCTCAAGGGTGGACGTGTGCAGCCTGCCTTTCCCCGAGCAGTTGCTGTGTGGGTTCCAGCAAGTCACAAGCTCTCTGTTTTTTGCAGCTGGGGGACAGCTTTATGAGAGTATTGCTCTGCTGCAGAGCACAGCTAACGGCCTTGCTCTTAAACTTCTCAGATCTCACAGGATCACACGGACCTCATTATGGTCACTTTCATGGAGAAAGGGAAAGCAGTGGGCTCCTTGGGGAAAAAGGGGTTCCCGATCTTGCATGACAGAGGAAGCTTATCCACAGGGAAGGCACAGATTTGTGGTCTGGAAAGAAGTCTGGCCTAACCTTTTGGTCCCTCAAGACAAAGCCCTCCCAACCTCATACAAGACGTCACTTGTGCTCATCCTTAAAAAAGAGGATGAATCAAGGTCCGCCCACTCCATGAGGTCTGTCTGGGTCAGAGAAGCAGTTAAGAGTGTTGATTCTATAGTCAGAACATGTGGTTTGAATCCCAGCTCTGCCATGGTCTAACTGTGTGATTTACCTAACCTCTCTGTGCCTCAGTTTCCTCCTCTATAAAATGGATAAAATCACAATACTCATCTCGGGTTGGGAAGATGAAATGAGAACAGACCTGTCAAGTGCTCAGGACACTGTCGGGCGCTCTGTAAACCCTCAATAAATGCACTGCTGGCCCTGCTTTCCCAGCACAGCTCACTCTGCCTGGTGTGGTCTTTCTGTCCGTTGTCTCCCACCTGCACCCCAGCCAACCTCACACTAGACTGTGGCACCTTGTGCGCAGGAACAACTTCTTACTCACCCCTCAACACCCCCGTGCACCTAACATGGTTTTTACCCCTGGAACATGCCCAACGATGTTTCTTGGAAGTCTACAACGTGTTTCAGGTGCAGGCTTGGGACTGCGGAAGAGGAAGATCTACCAGGAATGGAATTAAACCTCCTTTTCATTAGGAGGATCGGCTGTCATTATTGTAATGATTATAAGGCACTTTCCAGTCACCCAGTGTCATATAAATGTTATTTAGCTGAGGATAGATTTTGATAGGCAGCACACACACACCTGAACTACCCCAGCCAGGTGTAGGATTCACTTGGGAGAAAGCTGGATACCATCCAGTCTTCACCAGAGACATGGGTCCTCCTTAGTGGGAATTAAAAAGAAGTGCATGTCTCACTCGGTGAGACATCAACACTGGCAGAAGAGCTGGCCTGGCTAGGCTGAGCCATGTCTCTCCTTAAACTTACATGAGAGCTGCTTGGCTGTTGAAGCGTATCTCTTTAGGGTGTAGGACCAATTCCCAGCCTCGGTTGAAGCTGCCAAAGGAAACACAGAGGAGCGTGTGGCTTGGCAGACTTGCTGCCCTATTGGTCGTGAGTGAGCACCCCCAGCCGATGAACGAGGCAGAAGGGGCTCAGCAAGGAGGGGTATTCTGAGGAGAAAAATATATTCTTCATCTGCAAGTAATTATTGGAGAAGTCTAAGTGACAGCATTTTTGTTCGGGTTCATGGAGATCATTCCATCCCTAAGAAGGCTCGCCTCTGCTCTGTCCCTGCCAGGAGACTAGGTGTTGGATACGAGCCACCTTACCTTAATTTCTCAGGGATTTGGGTTGTTTTATCTTTGCAGATCTCCTAGTTTCGAAGTAAGATCCCTACGCTTTTCCTGGGAAAGAGTTACTGTTAAGAAATATCTAAGACAGCTTTGAGATAGTCAGAATTAGTGGCTGCAGATGAGCAAGAATTGAAGCCAGGGACGTTGTGTCCACAGCACCAAGCCTGGGGCCTGCAGCTTGGTTTGCGGTTGACAAATGGAGTGTGAATGAGTGAGTGAAGATTCCTTGGTGGAAGGTATGAGGATGAGGATGCAATGGTGGATGGGTGTTGACCAGTCGTGGGGTTGAAAATGCAATATAGGAGATGAGGACCTGGGCTCCCCCCGCATGTGGCTGTGCTGGGTAGTGGGGTAAAGGACTGGCAGTGCCCCCTTGATGAGACAGTCTCTTTATTTTCCCTAGTCTGTTACCCTACCTTCCTGCCCCCAGCCACACCAGCTGGGGCAGACCACCGTAGCACACAGCTATACTAACACTTCCTTACGGGCTAACAATATGTTTTGAAAGCCAGCTGGAACTACCATAAATTAAGTAAAAAGACAAGTGACAGGGAGTTCCCTGGTGTCCCAGTGGTTAGGACTCTGAGCTTCCAATGCCAGGGCCTGGGTTCAATCCCTGGTCAGGGAATTAGGATCCTGCAAACCTCGTGCTGTGGCCAAAAAAAAAAAAAAGACAAGTGACAAACTGGGAAGATATTTGCAACTTATATCACGGAGAGAGGACTAATTTCTCTAATTTACAAAGAGCCACTACAAACCAGTAAAAAAGAATCCCAGACCTAATAAAAATGGGCAAAAGATATGATCTGATAGTACACACAAAAGCAAATATGGATGAAATTCAGCATGTAACAGGATGTTCCACCTTCCTCATAATATGACAAATGCAAGATAAAAGTATACTGAAAAACCATTTTTTACCTATAATATTGGCAAAGATCACAAAGTGATCACAAACTGTGAGAACTCACAGTATCAATGAAGATGCAGGGAATGGACACGCTCAAACATTTCTGATGAGAATATAAATTGTTATAACCTTTACAGAGGATAATTTGGCAATGTTTATCAAAATTACTGATGCACATAATTTTTGCCCCAGCAATTCCATGTCTATAAATTTATCCAGCGGATACATTTCTATATTGGGAAATGAGGGACATACAAAGTCAGTGACTAGTCTTATTTATAATAGCTTAAAGATTGGAAGCCACCATTCATCAGCAGGGCACAGGTTAAAGAAACCCTGGGATACCTGTTAGCTGGAACAAGGGTTGGCAACTTTTTCTGCAAAGGGCCAGATAGTAAATGTTTTAGGCTTAGCAGGCCATAGGGTCTCTGTTGCAACTATTCAACTCTGCTGGTGTAATGCAAATGCAGCCATAGACAATATGTAAATGATGGGCATGGCTATGTTCCAATAAACCTTTATTTGTGAAAAACAGGCAGCAGGTCAGACTTGGCTTGTGGGCCATAGTTTGCTGCCCCCTGTGGTACAATATTGTGCAGCTAAAAACAATATGTTCTGAATGCTACTAATTGTGTTAAAAGAGAAAATATATACATCGTTTCTTGTACCTGCATAAAATGTCTCTGAAAGGGCACGTGGGAAAAGGAAAACATTGACTGACCCTACAACAAAGACTGGGTGGCTGGGACATGGGTGGGATGACACTTTTCACTGTATATCATTTTGAATTTTGAACCAAGTGAAGGTATTAGATATTAAAATGCATAAATAAAAAAAGAAATAAAAGCAAGCTGGGGCCCTTTCGCAAAACTCGCTCTGTGACGTATTTTGAGGTTTAGAAATGCTAGGTGACTCATCTTCAGTGCTTGCTGTGAGCGCACCAGGAGGAATAAGCCAGTGCTTATTTCACAGAAGAGCCATTGAGATTATAGCAAACTCATCAGCACACAGGGACCCCTAGATTACAGATGCTCTCAGCGTTTTGCTATCTCAAAGGAACTCTCCCAATTGGCTATCATGGCAGGACCATACTAGGCTGTCTTGGAGCCTAGAGCAAGGGACAGTTGAGTGCCAGAAATCCATTTAATCTAATTTCATATATCCTAGAAAATACTGAATCTTCTTGGTAAAAGCAAGCAAAGAAAAGCCATAGACACAGCAGCCTGTATAAAATACTTGCCCTCACAGAGCAAGTTATTGTTTGTGAATACGGATGACATGGTGACATGTTACCCAAGTCTTCTAGTCTCTCATGGGTAGATCTAGACCTATGCTGTCCAGTATGGTAGCCACTAGCCACATGTAGATATTTATGTAAGAAGTCATAAACATTAAATAACATTAAGAATTCAGTTTCTCAGGTGTATCAGGCACATTTCAAGCACTCAGTAACCACACGTGGCTGAGCTGCCACACTGCACTCTGCACAGATTACAGGACAGCCTCATCACTGCAGAGATTTCCATTAGAGGGCACTGTCTGGTGCCTCCTGCAGCTCTAAGACTATCAATAACCGGAAACCTCGCAATTCATTTCCACCTCTTCACCTCTCTTCATTCTTAACCATCTCCACAATCTGTCATCCTGACTGTTTGAGGCATGATGGTTATAGCTCAGATAAAGTTTCTGACCACAAATACCTTAAACTGATCTGACGCAAGTGTGACCTACTGTCAGGGCAGGGAGCATGGAGCAATCTACTTGTTGTGGAGTTCCTGGCCCCGAGGGACTCATAGGAGCTGCCACCCACCCCCCTCCAGCTCACGCTGGTGATTGAATAAGCCTTTGGTTACTGTGCACGTCACCCAGCTGCAGTGAACAAGGGACAGAGATTTGGCTTCTGGGAATTGAGGGGAGGGCCTCCAATCCCATCAAGGGAAAACTGAAGTGGGGTAGGTCAACCTTTTGAACCCTAAGCAGCCTAATTCTGAAACTTTGGGAGCCCTTAGCCTTCAGGGTGGCCCCGTTTCCAGGAGGACCGCACACTGTAAGGAAAAGGTCAGTTGGAAGAAACATGGGATTATATGTATCGTGATGGACTGACATGGACATGAAAGACTATAACTGAATAATTTTTTTTTTTTTTTTTGCGGTACGCGGGCCTCTCACTGTTGTGGCCTCTCCCGTTGCGGAGCACAGGCTCCGGACGCGCAGGCTCAGCGGCCATGGCTCACGGGCCCAGCCACTCCGCGGGACGTGGTATCCTCCCAGACCAGGGCACAAACCCGCGTCCCCTGAATCGGCAGGCGGACTCTCAACCACTGCGCCACCAGGGAAGCCCTGCATAATATTTTTGAAAGTGTCTTTTTGGCTATCTGGAACTTCATTTTCCTGTTGATGATATGATGCTTGAAATGTTTGCATTTGTGAAAGAAAAACTTAGTACAAGCAGCCTGGCTGCAGGGAAACTAGAAGCTCCTGGCTCTCTCTCCTCCTTCCTTCCCTCCCTTTCTTCCTTCCTGGTAGCAGAAAACACATCTGTGAAATGGGAATAACAAGAGTTCCTGCTTTTGAGGCTGTTGTGAGAATTGAATGAGCAGAAAGGATGTCAGAGGTCTAGCCAGCACAAATGGCCTCACATGGTTATCAGTTTTATTTTTTAATTCTAGGTCTTGTAACAATGACTGACAGATGATTTCGATGTATCCGTAAGTTCCGCAAGTTTTAGGAAAGAAGGGCACTGAGAAATCTTAATCTAGCCAACGTCAGTGTACAGAATACTTGCACTCAGGACTCTCTCTTTTGTTTGTCGCTCTACAGAGTGGAATTGTCTCAGCACATGAATCCAGGAAACAGGTGAATAATAGTGACCCTTCAGTATTCCCCAAGGTGGTCTTTTTAAGGTCTGTCAGTTGCACACTGGGAAGTGTGTTCCATGGCTAGCCAGGAGGAAGTGTGGAGGCATGCTGTTGGAGGTTCTCGAAGTATCCCCAAATACCCTGAGTTGGGTAACCACATCAAACAGAAAAGGAAGGGCCAGACTTTAAAACACTCTGGAAATTCTCTGGACCACTGTGATCTCCCAGTCACTGAATCATGCAACCTGAGAAGCTCCAAAGACTGGACCACTGAGGTTCCCGACATCTATAACACCGTGGCTGGAGAGAACCTGGTGTTATAAGCTTTTACCGATTAAGGAATAAAAAGAGTTGGCAGGAAAGTGATAGCAGATGCTGATGGCATCCACCTTGACTCCTTGGGCCACTACATGTTAGTTCTCCCCAGCTTCCTTCTCTCTGTCAGATTCCGTACCTCTCCCTGGGAGCTCTCTCTGAAGTCTTTGAAAGGTCACTCCGCTAGCAGACGGCAGATGACTGAGGGGAGAGGGTATTACTACCCCAGCTTCCTCGCCTCTCTCCTCTCCTGTATTCTGTACCGTTCCCCAGGCCCCCATGGGGATGCTCCAGTCTCCCCCAGTGGGAGCTGGTTGGATAACAGTGTTCTTTGTTTGTTTGCTTCTCTGCTTCCTGCAACTTCCAAAGAAACCACCTACACTTCAATATTTGTCTCAGCATCAGTTTCTGGAGGAACTTAAATGAAGACAAATTAATAATGTCAATTAATTTTTAGCCTCTCCAAGCTGAGAGGTAATTAAATACATGTCTGTATTCTCTCTGCAGAATGTTTAGAAAGCAGTGTGTGCTAAACCGTTTCACATTTGTGCTTTGCAGCCAAGAAACCTACAAGAGATGTTCAGGCTGGACAAAAGTCAGCCCCCGAGGGCATGACGGCAATTGACAAAACTATTTATTGGAGGACTTCTGGCTGTCAGTTCTGATCTCTGTTGATGATTAGAGGAATTCACTCATTCTGCAAATATTTTCTGAGCTCCGCCTCTCTGCAAGAGGCCCAGGGAGCATCGGCCAAACTGAAACAAGTACTGTCTGTTTTCTCTGAGACTAGCTTTCAGATTACTCTGTTAAAAAACACACTAATGAATCTGTTCAGAATTAATGTTTGAATGACTGTTGGGCTGGTGATGATTCTCAAGAGGGTGAGGGGTGAATAATAATGAAGTTTTTTTTTCTTTTTCACACTACGCAGGATTAATTTCTGTTAATTACCATACTCCTCCACCCTTTCCCAAAGAGATAATCACTATGGTGTGGTGTAGACCCCAGGAGGGTTGGGACAGAAACAAGTCTGCAAATTCGTGGGCCACTGTGATTTAGCTTTGGAGGCAGAGCCAACAGCCTAATGCAGAGAAAAAAATCCCTGGATCAAGAGCCAGGAGAGCTGAACTGTGGTGTTCCAACCAGCTGTACAACTTCAGGACATCAACTGCCCTCTCTGGGTCTCAGTTTCCTCACCTCTAAAATGAGGGAGTGGGGTTGATGGTCTCTAAGGTCATTAATTATAAATATTCATGAGTCCCCTAAGAAGCAATGGACCCAAACCATGTATCTGCTTTGGTTTCACTTTCTCTTTGTGTGGTTTTGCCTCTCACTGGTTATGGTGACTGTATTTCATGGAGTGACTAGGCACTATTTACCGTGGAAATTGTTTGTAGTGACCTGGCCCTAGGATTTGAAGGTTAGAAAGAAGAGCTTTTGAAAAGGGGTAAGGGGTGGAGAATTGGGGAGTGGAAGATGTTTTCTGGGCTGGAGAACATTGGGGGATCCAGACTTGTGAAGACTCTGCCGGGAAGTTTCCTGTTGATACTTGGGGGGCAGGGGTTGAGGAGGGCTGGGAGAAGAAAGAGCAGAAAAGGTCCTCCCGGTTTTCTTTTGGGAGTTTTTATCAACTCTTGTGGTTCCCAAACTTTACTGTGTATTAGAATCATCAGTGAGCTTAAAAACCATGAAGTCCCTCTCCTCCTTCTGATTTAATTGGTCTTGGGCCTGGGTGTCTTTGAAAGTGCACCGAAATAATTTTGTTGTGCAGTCAGGATTGCGACCCACTCAATGGGCACTGAGAAATCAGGAGCAGCCCTCTTGCCTTCTTTCAAATTCTACTTTATTTTTCCCGCTTCCTTCATGCTTTCCTTCCTCTTCTGCTCTTTCAATCCTCTGCCTCAGAATTCCAGAATCATGAATGGGTGGGAGAAGGGGAAGGGAAGAACAAACCCTGTGCATTCTATTTTCTGGTTAATTCCTTTCTTATTTATGAGGTTTAATAAAAGATGCTTTCCCTCCATGAATATAATTCATACTACTTTAAAAAAAACTTAAGAAAAACTCGGAAACAAGAAAGAAAAAACATCACAACATGAAATGGGTCCCACACTTAAAGATAACCACTGCTAATGCTAATACTTTTACAGTTTAGAGTTTTCTTTCTGATTTTTTTTTAAGGGAGACCTTTTCTTCACAGCTTTATTAAGGTATAATTGAAGTACAAGAAACTGTGTTCTGACCTTTTCCTGATGCCTAGTTTCTTTGTTTGAATGCTTTACCTACTGTGAATAGCAGGGGTTGGCAACTGCAGCCCGAAGGTCAAATCCAGCCCACCTCCTGTTTCTGTAAATAAAGTTTTATTGGAACACAGCCATGCTCACTGGTTACCTTCTGTCCACAGCAGCTTTCACACCACAGTGGCAGAGCTGAGTATTGCAACAGAGACCATCTTGTCCAGGAAGCCTCAATATTTACTATCTTGTCCTTTACAGAACAAGTTTGCTGACCCCTGGTACATACCAATCTGTACTCTCTTTTTTCTCCCCATTTTACCTTATTGCCTGAGCAGTTTCCATATTGCTATAAATGCTTCATAAATACCATTTCTAATAACTGCCTGATATTTTATTGCATGGTTAGGCTGTGGCTTAGTCTTTCTCCTGTTATTAAATATTTATCCAGTTTTCTTCCCAATTTTTTTCACCCTTATAATAATGAAGGCTTCAGTGGGTATAGCTGGATGTACACTTTATCTGTATTTTCAGTTATATCTTCAGGATGGGGTCTAGATTATTCAAGTGGTAGGCAGGAGCATTTTATGATTCTTGGTACATGTCATCAAATCCCTTCCTCAAAGATGTCACATGGGTTTGTGCTCCCCAACAACTCAGGAGAGCACCCACATTTCCACATGCTTGCCAGCACTGAGTATTACCATTTTAAACTTTTTCTGCATTTAGACAGGTAAACAAAAAGCTTTGTTTTAAATTGCATTTCTTTTCTGTCTAACGAGATTGAAATTGTTGCTTTTCTTCTTTTGCATGTTGGCTGCTACTCATCTTTGCTTGGCCTCCTTCTGCAGAGGGCAGAGTGAGGATGCTGGTCCTGCCTCTTACCTTAGCTTGGAGCAAGGCTCCTGCTTCCGCCCACTTCTTCTCGACATCTCTCTCCCAGTGAATTCTGATCGTCTCAAGGATGTCATCCAGCCCAGTGCCAATGGGAACATCCAATTGTTCCAGCTCAGACCCTGCCAGCTGTTTGTATAGCATTTTCACATCCTGAAAATGACAACATATACCTCAGTGAGTTCCAGAGGAGAAAGAAAAGACACAGAATTCTAGCCAGCTGAAGCCCAGCTCTGTGGGCAATACTTTGCTTCTCATTTTGCTGCTGCCAAACATGGGGCTTCACAAAGACAGGCAAAGTCCCTGGTCCTCTTCCCAGCATGGGCTCTATATTCTCTTTTCCCCAGGATGCATTTCTTAGGCTACTCTTCACAAACCCATGCCCACCCAAAGCAAAGATCAAAATAAATAAATAACAAAATAACAACACAGAGTAAGCAATAGCAGCAAGATGAAATTTATGAATTTCATAAAGTCAGAGGAGGCGGAAAGAGATTTAAAGATAACTGTGGAGTTTTTAAAGCGTTACCTTTAGAGAGTGGTGACAAACTATGGAGCTGAGGACAGGAGGAAGTGGGCTTATTGATTCCTGGTTAGCTTACAGTTGGACAAAAGAAGGAGCTTCCCAATGTGAACATGGTTAAATGGGTTTTGACTTTTTCCAACTGCAAGCACTGTTTGGATCTTGACCGGTGTGAGGTTGTTTAGAATCACTGCAGGTCTGCAGGACACTGGACAACATCACCACAGGCGGTCCCCTTCAGTCCTGTCACTCAACGATCTAACCTAATTTCACTGATTGTGACTAAACCACAGCCTGGGTCTACTCTCGGAGTTATTTTGTTTGTCCAGTACAGTGTTGAAAAAAAAATCTGAACTAGAAAGCTTAGGGGATGCTCCCTCCAATTCAACACACGTTCCATCACTCACTACTGCTTGGACCTGCTGCCTCCCCATTTATGTACCGGCCTGGTCCCTGAAGCCATTTGAGTTTGAAACTCAGGGTAACCTCACCCATTACAAGAAGTTGGGAATATTTTACTGGCATTTTGCCTGCAGCCCTGGGCAAGTGACGTGGAGCGTCACCTGTGTTGTGAAGCTCAGCCCGACAGGTGAGGGCCCCCACCTACCTCTTCATAGCTCCTTGACAGAAAGCCAAGTTCTTCTTTCAGGCTTTCTATTTGACTCTCCAGATCCTTTTTTGTCGAATTCGCTTCATCAATGACTTTATACAGAGAGTTAATTTCCTCTTCCGCCGCCTTTCGAAATGGCTGCTCATTTTCATATCTGTAGGTAAAGGAACTCAATCAGCAGAGCTGGGTGACCCCAAAGAAAAATAATCAGATTATAAATGTGACCAACAGACCAATTATGGGATACTTAAGCAATGAATGTTAAAAGTCACTGTTCCAATGGGTTTGAGGACACTGTTAATGCAATTGCTGCCTGTTGATTTATTAAAATGAAAGCGATTGCAGCCAACTTCTGATAACAGGGCACAGGGATTAATTAGGTGCCATCCTCATGGGGCACTGGAAGCACAGAGCTCTAGGGAAAGCTTCTCCAAGAGGTCAGATCCAGGTAAGGGGACCAGTGTTGTCATCATTATGCTGATCTGTCATCCTTTTCACCTGGGGATCCTTTAACGAACATTACTGAGAATCTGCTAAGTCCCAGGCTGTGTGCTGGTGATCCCCAAATGAAGAACGTGCATGGTTCCTCTCCCCCAAAGCCCAGGTAAAATTTCAGGACCGTGGCTGCAAACCCAAATGCCTTCAGGGACCAAGTGGGGAATGTAGATGAGGGATGAGGGCCAGGTCTGGGCAACAGCATAGAGGTGGGGATTGACACGTGTAGGACAGCACATGCTTCACCTAAAACGGTGCTGCTGCCCAGCCCTCCCCATCACTGCAGCGTGGGAAGGGGTATTCCCTTCTCTTGAGAAACCAGAAACCTGGATTTGCATACGAAATATGCAGACGCACACAGGCACACATATACACGCAGACACAAGTCTGAAACTGCCCCCTCTGCGTTGTTTCAATCTCTGGTTTGCACAGGGCCTTTTTTCTAACAACTACCCAACATCTTTGGCAGTTTCTCCCAGTGGCACTCCTTTCTTCTACGGCCTTCCACTCAGCCAAATTTCACACCTTACCTTCATCCATCCACAGAAGGGAGAAATCTCACACCTCTCGTTTCAGAAAGCCTCTCAAGGTCTTAGAATTTTAAAGGAATTTCTTGTTCAACTATCCAAACTCCTGCCTGATGACAATCCCTGATGGCATTTTTGATAGGTGATCACGCAGGCTCTGCTTCAATACTTCCAGCAACGGGGACCTCATCATCTCCCAAGGCCATCATACCATTTTTAGACAGCTGTAACTATTGCAGATTGCTTCCTTCAAGAGCTCTAGTCTCTATTCCTGAAAGAGTCTGAGTTCCACCCACTGGAACACACAAAGTCAGTCTAATCCTTCCACTGGCAGTCCTACAAATATTTGGAGACACTCTCTTATGTCACTCTCTTGTCCCCCATCTCCATCCCCTACACCCCTGCAAGACTTTTTGTCCTCAGGTTAAGCATTCCTACTTCCTTCCTCCATATTTCATACAAATGGGTTTTCATATTCGTCATTATCGAGGGCAGGGACTATGATCCTTTCATTTTTGTTTTTGCAGCAGCAGGTTTAAGATATATGTTTGGAATGACTTGAAATGCTCCAATTGGTCTGTGTCCTTCTTAAAATGTGATACAGAGAATGAAATGCAAAACTCCAGATGTTACCTGATTACTTCAGGGTCTTGTGGGACTGTCTGCTCCTTTGTTTAAACCCTTTAATTCTATTCATCACCGATTCTAAGATTTGTATTGTGGGGTTTGTTTGTTTGTATGTTCGTTCATTTCATTTTGATTAGCTGTATTTGCTGCTAACTAATATTGAGTCTCTGCCAAGTAGACATCCTGAACATTTTTCACAAAAGCTACTTTCAGCCCAATTTCCCTGTCCTCCTGGGTGCAACTGGTATTTGAACCCAGGAATCGGAGTTTCTGTTTATCCTCTTTCAATGTCATTGGTCCATTGTTCCAACGTATTGGGATCAGAATCGTGATTCTGTCATTCTACTCTTCACCACCCCAACTGGCTTTCTATCATCTGCCATTTGCCACGCCTGCTTTCAAGCACCTTGCAGTTAAAAATAGTAAATGAAGGGACTGAGGACAGAGTCCTCAGTGGTGGCATACCACCAGAGACTTCCCTCAGAGTTGGACCTGTACATTTGAATCAGCACTTGGGGGCTGGTTTCTGAAGCGTTTTTCTGTGCTCTATATGTGGAATTAGATTTTCTATCCAAATTTATTCTTTTTGAAGGACTGCATTCTTATTAACATTTAGTTCTTTTGTAAACAAGTCCTATCCTTCCAGCTGAAATGGAAACCCACTCATATGACGGGGATTAGTCTCTTTTTTTTTATTTATTTTTTTTATTTTTATTTTTTGCGGTACGCGGGCCTCTCACTGTTGTGGCCTCTCCCGTTGCGGAGCACAGGCTCCCGACGCGCAGGCTCAACGGCCATGGCTCACGAGCGCAGCCACCCGGTGGCATGTGGGATCTTCCCGGACTGGGGCACAAACCCGTGTCCCCTGCATCGGCAGGCGGACTCTCAACCACTGGTCTCTTTTGACCCAAGCTGGAAGAATCCCCCACGTGCCTCTGGAGTCCTATTTTGCTCACCTCTCCAGGGAGCCTGGTCCCTTTCAGCACATGATCCATTCAGCATGACTGGAGGTTCTGGTCTCCTACAGCCCGTTTTCTTGGCAGTCCTCTGAGGGATAACTCTGTGATATCCCCCAAGGCTG